>NC_079398.1:16930308-17294058 GCF_029220125.1 Pseudoliparis swirei | reverse complement strand
CATGGGACCGGGTCTCATGGGGACCTGGTCTCATGAGACCCGGTCTCATGGGGACCTGGTTGTTCTGTGCAGATCTGAACTACTGCGGCACCAACCGGCCGTGTAAGAACAGCGGCACGTGCATGAACACGGAACCGGACGAGTACAACTGCGCCTGTCCAGACGGATACTCAGGGAAGAACTGTGAGATCGGTGAGGGTCACATTTGCAGATGACTTTTTAATATATATATATATATGTATATTTATATACATATATATATATATATATTTTTAAATTCTATATATATATATGTCTATATTTTTATATAAATATTATTTTATATATATATATATATGTGCAGAAGCTTTATGATCGCGTGTCCTCCCCAGCGGAGCACGCCTGTGTCTCTAACCCGTGTGCCAGCGGCGGGACGTGCCATGAGGTCCCGTCCGGCTTCGAGTGCCACTGCCCGGCGGGCTGGTCCGGGCCCACTTGTGCTCAAGGTGAGACACGTTAGACCTCATTACCGTCTACTATTGGCTAAAAACATACAATTCATATGATTTCTGCTCAAAGCCAGCGGACTCCATTGGCACACAGATAAAACAAAACAACTGTCTCGGTTGGTCAACACATGTTGATGATGTCATGACTGTCATAACATAGTTGATGAGCCGGAGGTCTCAGTCGGTAACCGCCGGCCCGCTCTGTGTTCCAGACACAGACGAGTGCGCCTCCGGCCCGTGCGCCCAGGGGGGAACCTGCATGGACCTGGAGAACGGCTTTGAGTGCCTGTGCCCCCCCCAGTGGACCGGCAAGACCTGCCAGATCGGTACGGCTCAGCGACGCCTGATGCTCTTTGTTTTCACTTCCAGGCTCATGAAGACATTTCATGAATGGATTATTATAGTAGCAGGGGGGGGGGGGGGCGTATTTAATGTGTCCATAATCTGATACCCTGATTGGAATCCCTGTTGCATGTTGGGTGTTGTTTCACTCTTATGTGTCGGCGGGTCGCTGTGTGTGTGTGTGTCTGCGGCCCCGCCCTTTAACCAGTAGTGTTACTGCAGCAGGGGTGTGTGTGTGTGTGTGTGAGACACACGCTGGGCTTCATCTGCAACTCGAGCCAGGTGAATTGAGTAAAGCTAAAAATAACTTCCCGCCTGGCAACTGCTGGCCTTGGGGCGAAATATGGTCCAGCGCGCGGGGGGGGGGGGGGGGGGTGTATCTTTGGTTCCAGACTGCGTGTACGCTGCGGTTAGGTGACCCCCTCACCCCCTCCGACCTCTGCCAGCAAACACTAGACGACCTGTAACATGCGCGGCGGGGAGCGGCCGGAACGCGGTCGGGCCGGTGTTGCCAGATCGGCAGAGCGCTCGCCCCTTTTTGGAACTTGGGGGAGAGAGAGCGGGGACCGCGGTGGTGGCCTTGGGGGGCGTAGTGGTGGTAGGGGGAGGTGGGTGTTTTTTCGGGAAGGGGTCGGGGTGTTCGGTTGCAGCGGGCCAACAGGTGCCGCTTACCTCCTGGGAGTCGTATTAATGCACTGTGTCGGGTTGGAGGGAGGAATGCCGCAGGTCGTCCTTCAGGGAATGCCATAGAGACATTATCCCTGGAGGGGAGGAGGGGGAGGAGGGGAGAGGGTGGCGGGGAGTTAGAGCGGCGATGGAAACCACGAAACCCCGTCAGACGTGAACTTCACCCTGTTAATGTTCTGCCTATCTGGCCTCGTTAGAGTCTGTTACAACCCAACGGCTTTACATGTTCCACACTGTTTATATATATATACATATGTAAATATGTATATATATTCATTTATATATATTTATATATAATTATTTATATATATATATTTATTTATTTATATATATGTATATATATATGTATATATACAGTATATATATATTAGGGCTGTCAGCGTTAACGCGTTAATCTATGCGATTAATTTGGCCGCGTTAACGCACTAAAATATTTTAACGCAACTTTGTTTACGTCCGGTGTGCCTTGAAGTTTTTACAGTCCTCTGAGTGTCAAACCGCGGCAGTACGGTTTAACACTGTTTCCGTTATTAAAAAAAAATTTCTCCGCGAAAATAAGGAGCAGAAATCAGTTTAAACTCGTGGATGAATCAGTCGGGTTTCCTCCTCCGCTCCTTCCTCCCGTCTCCCCCTCTGATACACAGAGGAACGAAGGGGCGACGTGTCGGGGGACGCGGCGCGGAAATAACTCGTCACACGAAACCTTCAACGTGATTTGTCAATCAGTTTGTCTGTCAACATTTTGCGAAAAAAACAACCAATGAACACTCAGTAAATCACAAAGGACCTCCCACCTCACAGGTGAGGCTCATTAGCAGCCTGTCAGTCAGAGAACAGAGATCACGGCGCGAGGGCAATGTGCCTCATTGAATAGAGATGAGATTGTTCTGGAATGTTTGATGTATAACACGTGGGTATGTGTCACATTAAAACGCCTTTAAAAGGTGAATTTACATTTTTTTGTAAATTGGAGACATGAGCCCCGCCTCCAGAGGGTTAACGTGACATATGTGAATGTCAGTCAGTTACCAAGGCCACTGGTTCTGCTGCTGTTCAATGTTAAAGATGACAGGACCAATGGGGTCTCTAATACACCTTTGTTTACTAATCTGGATGTTTCACTGAAGAAACAATTTATCATCCACGATATTAAATACCTCGCTGGCACTTTATAGGTAGGAGCCTCTTTGAAAACACAGCTCTGTGAAGTTTTGTCTTTAAAAAGAAGAAAAAAACCTTTTAATCGCGATGAATGAATTTCTAAATGTGCGATTAATTAGTTAATTTTTTTTAATCGATTGACAGCCCTAATATATATATATATATATATGCACACGGAAATAAAGTACATTTAACCATTGAATTAGTACATTTTTAGGAATTTGTCTTCCTTCAGGATTGGTTTTTCTGTACTTTTTTTGGAGTGCAAAATAAGTTGTTAACTCCTCACTGATGCACTCTTTAAACACTTCCTTCAGAGCGACACCAGTCAAGTATTGTGCAACGTTGCAGCACTTCCCAAAACTGTATTACATGTCCGTAACAGAGTCCTGCTGGATGTCTGAAACGGAGCCAATGTTGAACTTGAGTGTTGTGACGACGTGGAGCTGCGCTTGGTGACGGGCTCCTGGGCAGCTTCTCAGCTCCTCCCATTCATTCTCTCCTGTGTCTCTGGTCTCCATTTTTCAGACGTTAATGAGTGTGCGGGGAAGCCTTGCCTCAGTGCTTACTCTTGCAAAAACTTGATTGGTGGATATCACTGTGCCTGCTTTCGTGGATGGGTTGGCCAGAACTGTGACATCAGTCAGTATCAATCCAGCAAGTCACTAAAACTGTTAGCGCTTAGCCTCTTTCTAGCTGCTGTACTTGTAGCACCGATACAGCCGTATCTTCTCCGCTGAAGAGCTTCCTCTCACCTTTCATTCTTCATCAGTCCTTTTAAAAACTCAAACATGTTTCAGGGGGTTTCTGTCCATATGAGAGACATTAGTATTTACTATTCTCCTGGACAGTAACATGTTTCATTCTAAACATCCTATGTTCCTAGGGTCCTATGTTACCACGGTCCTGTGTTCATAGGGCCCTATGCTACCAAGGTCCTATGTTCCTAGGATCCTATGTTACCAATGTCCTATGTTACTAGGGTCCTGTACTACCAAGGTCCTATGTTCCTAGGATCCTATGCTCCCAAGGTCCTATGTTCCTAGGATCCTATGTTACCAAGGTCCTATGTTCCTAGGGTCCTATGTTACCAATGTCCTATGTTACTAGGGTCCTGTACTACCAAGGTCCTATGTTACCAAGGTCTTATGCTACCAAGGTCCTTTGTTAGCAAGGTCCTATGTTGCTAGGGTCCTATACTACCAAGGTCCTATTTCCCTAGGGTCCTATGCTACCACGGTCATATGTTCATAGGGTCCTATGCTACCACGGTCATATGTTCATCGGGTCCTATGCTACCACGGTCATATGTTCATAGGGTCCTATATTCCCAACATCCTATGTTCCTAGGGTCCTATGTCCCCAACATCCTATGTTCCTAGGGTCCTATTTTACCAAAGTCCTATGTTTCTAGGGTCCTATGCTATTAAGGTCCTATGTGTCTAGGGTCCTATGCTATTAAGGTCATATATTCCTAGGGTCTTATGCTACCAAGGTCCTATGTTCCGAGGGTCCTATGTTTCCAAGGTCATATGGTCATGTGGACCTTTCTGAAGGGACTTTATGTTAAACTCGTGCTACATTCCCTTTAACGAGTTCCCTCAATGTCCTACTCAGTAAAATCCTTCTGGGGGAACCAGCCTGTTCTAAAACAGACTAACTTTAACCCAAACTACAATCTGTTCCTCACCCTAACCGAGTGGTTTTGTTGCATGAACCTAAATGTCCGTATGTGACGAGTTGTGAATGGGAACGGGGGATGGGGGCGGAGCCTGGTGCTTTGAAACCGTGGGAACAAAGGACCCTTTGTCGTGTTCCCATTATGTGCCATTATACATTTGGGGAACATGATCATTGGACTCTGGGAACATCTGGCCCATTGTCCCGTTGACCATTATGTGCCTGGTGAGCTCGGAGGACATTCTCCTCGAGAAACGAAGGAATGACCTCATGAAATCCATAACCCTCCTGTTACCTTAGGGTCAATTTGACCCCATTCAATGTTTAATGTCGGTGTTCTTTCAGGTCAATTTGACCCCAGGCTGTCAAACATATAAGAAATATCAACTTTTTTATATATTTAAAGGGCTATTTAGGTAGTCAACAAACAAACATAAAGTACCTCACACTTAAACTTGGAAAACAATATTAATTCTAATAATTTTCTGTAGGTTTTAATTGCTGGGGTCAAATTGACCCCAAGGGTAAAATATGTCAGTAAATATAAAGGTAACAGGAGGGTTAAACATTGAATGGGGTCAAATTGACCCTAAGGTAACAGGAGGGTTAAAGTGCTGAATCGTCGAAAAACTGCTTTTTGTTTGCTGAATCGCATTTTGTTTTTGCAAATCTCACATCGTCGCATCCTGTACAGAAGTAAATGCTCATTTCTCTCTCAGCTTCTGTGTGATGAGCTGATGAATGAGACCCACGAGACGTGTGGTTGTGTAGTTCTGGAGGTTGGAAGGACTCATTAATCTCTCACTGTGGACACAAACCCACAGAAACACATGTTCCCGCCGCCCCGCGGGCCTTATAGAGACTAAATATGGACAGAAACAGCAGTAACATGTTTGGTCTTTCCCGACTGAGCGGGGAAGGAAGTGGAAGATTCTTCTGGAACATTCCTTCTCCTTCCTCCAGCGGCCTCGCCTTGGCCCGCCTCCTCTGAGCCGGACCGCTGCTTTCATGGCTCCTGACGCTTGTCCATCCTTTAGAGGAACCGTCCAGAGGGATCGTCCTGACCGTGCATGTCCTCCCTGCTCCTCCTGTCTCCTGCTCACTTCTCCGGCATGCGGCGCTTTGCTTCTGGTTTGCATGCAGCACTCGTCCTGTGGCACCGACGCCGGCCCCGCCCCCCGATGCTCACTCCTGTGTTTCCTTCCTCCAGATCAGAACAGCTGCCACGGTCAGTGTCAGAACGGAGGGACCTGCAAGGTGAGTCACGACCCTCCAGGTGGTTATCGCTCGCCTTGCTTCACGATGCCGTAACACCAACTATAGATCATCTTCAAAGTACCTGCCAGGACCTACGCTCCTACGCCCACAGGGGTTATGGTTGCTTACTTGTACGGTTCCTTTCCTAATATCAGTGAATACGTCAAGAAGATTGTCAGGGTGCATTGTTACATGAGTCAGCAGAAACACACACGGACAGATTAAAACCACATCCAGAGTTTGGTTTAAACATCCTGAACTGGTTTGACACGGACTCCTCCGAGTCCAGGTGTTACACCTTTAACTCCACCACCTTGTGTTGGTGCTGCTTTCCTCTCTGGACTCGTGAAACTGCACCAATGGGAAGCTGAGTGCGATGTGACGGCGGCGCCTGTGTTGCAGGAGGGCGGAGCCAGAGGATGCGTCTGCTGGCCGGGTTTCGTGGGCCGGCACTGCGAGCTCCAGAGGAACCGCTGTGCCAGCGGGCCCTGCAGGCACGGCGGGCGCTGCCACGCCCTGATGGACGGCTTCATGTGCGAATGCCCTCAGGGCTTCGCCGGCACCACCTGCGAGGTGAGGACCCCATTAAATACCCCCCCCCCCCATTTATCTGGTGAGGACGCGCCTCACCGCCCTGTGCTCCGCTTGCAGGTGCAGAACGACCCCTGCGGGCCCAACCCGTGCCACAACAAGGCCAAGTGCCACAGCCTGGTGAGCGACTTCTACTGCAGCTGCCCCGACGACTACGAGGGCAAGACCTGCTCGGAGCTGAAGGACCACTGCAAGACCAACCGGTGCCGAGGTAACGCACCTGGGGGGGGGGGG
The DNA here is from genome assembly GCF_029220125.1 of Pseudoliparis swirei. Taxonomy (NCBI): domain Eukaryota; kingdom Metazoa; phylum Chordata; class Actinopteri; order Perciformes; family Liparidae; genus Pseudoliparis; species Pseudoliparis swirei. Next base: position 17,287,618 of record NC_079398.1, on the reverse strand, counting down.
TCCGGGGGGTCTTTTGATGGCACGACGCATTTCACTCCACCGTCCAACAAGCGAGACGTGTCGTTCCTGTTCCAACGGTCTCTTTCCTCTTCTGTAAACCCCCCTCAAGTGATTGACAGTTGCACAATTGCCGTGGCGACCAACGACACCCAGCAGCGGGTGTGGCACATCTCATCCAACGTGTGCGGCCCCCACGGGCGCTGCATCAGCCTGCCGGCCGGGAACTTCAGCTGCTCCTGTGAGCCGGGCTTCACCGGCACCTACTGCCATGAGAGTGAGTTCTTATGAGCCCCACACACACACACATACACACATACACGCACAGACACACACACACATAGACAGACACACACACACACACACACATACACACACAGATACACACACACACACACATAGACACACACACAAAAACACACTCACACAGATACACACACACACACACACATAGACACACACACACAGACACACACACACACACGCACACACACACAGATACGCACACACACACACATAGACACACACACAAACACACACACACACAGATACACACACACACACACACATAGACACACACACCCACACACAGACTATATTTACCACATAACTCTTACGGTAACTCAGGCCTCAGACTCCAGTGCTGTGTCGTCATCACTCCGTTCACTTTACAGGAGACTAGAGTAAACATCTGATGATGTGGTTGCTGTTCACAGGATATTATTTCATATTATTTCAAGTAGTTTCGTCAGACTTTTGAAGATAAAAAGTGAGCGATTGTAATTAAGATTTATTGTCATTTTATGCACAATAGCTGCATAATAATAGTTCATAAGACAGTTTAACCAAAACAGAAAACTGACATGAATCTATGAAGGGAATAGAAATGAGCCAAAGATTAAGGAATGAAAGCAGCTGATAACTGACCCCTGACCCCTGACTCCTCCTTGGTAACGTCTGCTTTCGGCCCGCAGACATTAACGACTGTGCGTCGTCTCCCTGTGAGAACGGAGGCACCTGCATCGACGGCATCAACTCCTTCCAGTGCTTCTGTCCGGAAGGCTGGGAGGGCCACCTCTGTGACGCCGGTGAGTGAGTGTGTGTGTGTGTGTGTGTCTGTGTGTGTGTGAGAGACCTACTTACATTGGTCAGTGTACACATTTGCAGATGACAATATATATGTATATATATATTGTATATATATATATATTTATGTGTGTATATATTTTTGTATATATATATATCCATGTATATATATGTCTATATATTACTTACACAGACTTATATTTATATATATATATATATTTATATATATATCATATATATATATACTTATATTTATATCTATAAGTATCTACATATATACTAATATTTATGTATATATTTATATGTACATATTTATATGTATATATACATATATATTTATATATATTATATATATATATTAGTATTCTCTCTGTCACGACAACAGGGCCGATCTTCAATACTATAATGTAAATACTATATACATTATTTACTGGAACTTCATTTCCAGTTTTAGTTTTCACTAATTTGTTCCTGCATGATTCACACGGCAGCTTAATAACGCAAATTATTGAGGAGACGCTGGTCTCGGATCAGTGCTTCCGTCATTAAAACGATACAGAGCGAACGTCAGTGCAACAATCTTCCGTTCCCGATCAGTAATAATACAGAATCAATAGCCTGAATACCGACCCTGACTCCAGATGTGAACGAGTGCAACATGAACAGCTGTCAGAACGGAGGCCGCTGCGTCGACCTCGTCAACGACTTCTACTGCGACTGCGTGGACAACTGGAAGGGAAAGACCTGTCACTCCCGTGAGCCGCGCGACCCGCCGCTATGCATGATGGGTAATGCGACTGGAGGATCGCGATGTTCTCAACACAAACTCCTCTCCTTGCAGGCGAGAGCCAGTGCGACGCCAGCACCTGCAGCAACGGGGGCACGTGCTACGACCACGGGGACTCCTTCCTGTGCAGCTGCCCCTCGGGCCGGGGGGGCAGCACCTGCAACACGGGTGAGGGCCCGGACCGCCTGGAGCCTGCAGGAGTTACACAGAGGAAACGTTTCTAATCATCTGTTTTGTTGTTGTTGTTGTTGTTTAGCCAAGAACAGCACATGTGACTCGGGGCCGTGTGAGAACGGAGGGACGTGTGTCGGAGGCGGCGACGCCTTCACCTGCATCTGCAAGGACGGCTGGGAGGGAGCCACCTGTGCACAGAGTACGCCACATCCAGGGGGGGGGGGGGGGGCATAAATACAAGTTATTCATCCTCTCTTCTGGACTTTAGATTCTAAACTTATCGACGTATTTTTCTTTTCTCTCTTGCAGATGTGGACGACTGCAACCCCCACCCCTGGTGAGACTCTCTTCCTTCCTCGTGTGTCGGCTGTGGATGGTTTCCAGGTGACGGTTATTGAAGCCGCCAGCTGAAATAAATCTCTGACTGGCGGCCTGTAGAAACCTGTCGTCTCCCCGTGGATCGGCTTCGGGGCTCGGCACACGGCTTACCACCTGTTTCTGGGGCTGAAGTATGACTTCTGTTCCCGGTTGTGAACTTCACCTCACTCGACCTCCTGGGTTCAGCCGACGCGCTCTGGACCGCGGCCCTGAACTCACATAGTTATCTCTGCCGGGTGCAGCCACCTTTGATCTTCTTCTTCTTCGCTGATATTAACGCAGAGAACGGCAGCTCGGACGACAGCTACAGGGGCAGCTATAGGAGGCAGCTACAAGAGGCATCTACAGGGGCAGCTACAGGAGGCAATTACAAGAGGCAGCTACAGGAGGCATCTACAAGGGCAGCTACAGGAGGCAGCTACAAGAGGCAGCTACAAGAGGCAGCTACAAGAGGCAGCTACAAGAGGCAGCTACAGGAGGCAGCTACAAGAGGCATCTAGAGGGGCAGCTACAGGAGGCAATTACAAGGGCAGCTACAAGAGGCAGCTACAAGAGGCATCTACAGGGGCAGCTACAGGAGGCAGCTACAAGAGGCAGCTACAGGGGCAGCTACAGGAGGCAATTACAAGAGGCAGCTACAGGAGGCATCTACAAGGGCAGCTACAGGAGGCAGTTACAAGAGGCAGCTACAAGAGGCATCTACAAGAGGCAATTACAAGAGGCAGCTACAGGGGCAGCTACAGGGGCAGCTACAGGAGGCAGCTACAAGAGGCAACTACAAGAGGCATCTACAGGGGCATCTACAGGAGGCAATTACAAGAGGCAGCTACAGGAGGCAATTACAAGAGGCAGCTACAAGAGGCAGCTACAAGAGGCAGCTACAAGAGGCATCTACAGGAGGCAGCTACAGGAGGCAATTACAAGAGGCAGCTACAAGAGGCATCTACAGGGGCAGCTACAGGAGGCAGTTACAAGAGGCAGCTACAAGAGGCAGCTACAGGGGCCTTCTACAGGAGGCAGCTACATGAGGCAGCTACATGAGGCAGCTACAGGGAGCAGCTACAAGGGACAGCTCCAGTTTTTTTCTTATAGTTTTGACATTTTTATTGTCAACAATACAGCAAACACACACAAGAGGAAACAAACACTCCTGACAGCTTCTCTGAATCAGGAAGGCTGCCCCCCCCCCCCCCCCCCACTTCTCTACTCCTCACCCGCCTCTTCAATGACTGGCAGGTGGAACAGTGGTGGTTTGGGTTTTTAGGAAGAGGGGGTTTAGGGAGAGTGTGAAGACCTGGGGGTGTGATTAGGGGAGGTGTTGGGGGAGGGGGCTGCTCAGTATGTGGTCTGCAGGGATTTACATATGAAGTCTGGACATTGATCAGGGATCAGCTTCAGAGTGGTGGTGGGGGGGGGGGGGGGTGAAAACCCTGAAACCAACACCAGCAGAGTCTCAAACCTCCGAAGCTCCATGCGACGATACGATGATGAGCGAAGCTTCAAGATTCTATCTATCTATCTATTTATCTAGGTAGGTAGATCGATAGATAGATAGTTAGATTGGTAGGTAGGTAGGTAGGTAGATAGCTGGGTAGATAGATAGGTAGATAGGAAGGTAGGTAGATAAGTAGTTAGGTAGGTAGGTAGATAGGAAGGTAGGTAGATAAGTAGTTAGGTAGGTAGGTAGGTAGACAGGTGGGTAGATAGATACGTAGATAGGAAGTTAGGTAGGTAGGTAGATAGGTGGGTAGATAGATAGGTAGATAGGTAGATAGGAAGGTAGGTAGATAAGTAGTTAGGTAGGTAGGTAGGTAGATAGGTGGGTAGATAGCTACGTAGATAGGAAGGTAGGTAGATAAGTAGTTAGGTAGGTAGGTAGGTAGGTAGATAGGTGGGTAGATAGATAGGTAGATAGGTAGATAGGAAGGTAGGTAGATAAGTAGGTAGGTCGATAGACAGGTAGATAGGTAGATTGGTAGCTAGATAGATCGATCGATAGATAGAAAGATAGATAGGTAGGTAGATATTGTATTCATCCCTATGGGTTAATTAGTTCATAGCAACATCAAGCAGAGTGACATAGTATAACGTCGGTCTCGACGTGAAACTTCCCTGGAAACCTCCGAGAGCCTAGACCTGGTCCACATCTCCTGACTGAGTCAGAGATCAGGGTGAACATCCGAGCTCCAAGTGTGTCAGCCAGCCAGAGGAGCAGCGTTCAGGCGGCGGGCAGTGATTTATGGCTCTTTAAAAGCTCGCTTGCAAAGAGAAGCAGAAGGTCCCCAGCCACGCCCCCGCCCCGGGGGAGGAATATAAATCTTCTTCCATCTCTCCGTGAAAAGATAAGATGTACGTGTAACGATAGAACCCTGCAGCAACACATAGCTGCCGTGTGGGCGCTGACCACGCCCTGCAGCTGGTGGCGCTCGTGAGGGTTCAGAACCTTTCCTCTGGCCAGCCGGTAGTCTCGGGTTGTTCCTCGCGGTCTCGGGTTGTTCCTCGCGGTCTCGGGTTGTTCCTCGCGGTCTCGGGTTGTTCCTCGCGGTCTCGGGTTGTTCCTCGCGGTCTCGGGTTGTTCCTCGCGGTCTCGGGTTGTTCCTCGCGGTCTCGGGTTATTCCTCGCGGTCTCGGGTTGTTCCTCGCGGTCTCGGGTTGTTCCTCGCGGTCTCGGGTTGTTCCTCGCGGTCTCGGGTTGTTCCTCGTAGTCTCGGGTTGTTCCTCGCGGTCTCGGGTTGTTCCTCACGGTCTCATGTATCTCTCTCCTTCCTGTCTGCAGCTACAACGGAGGAATCTGCGTCGATGGCGTCAATTGGTTCCGATGTGAGTGCGCACCGGGGTTCGCCGGACCGGACTGCCGCATCAGTGAGTCCCTGGGAACCGGAGGGGGTCGGGGGGGGGGGAGTGTGTGTGGAGAGGGTCGGGTGGGCGGGGTCAGAGGTGAAAGGCCGCAGCAGGGGGTTGGGGGGGGGAGTGGCGAGCCGATTGTTTCAGGTCGGCAGATCAGGAAGCCTTTTAGGAAGGCGGTCTTAACCTCTCCCCTCGGGTCAGAGCCGGGGTCAGAGCCGGGGTCAGAGCTTGGGTCCGCTCAGACGGGGCGGTGCGCTCTTCCGCGGCCTTCTGGGAGAAAATCTCTTCAGAAAAGCCCTTTCAGAGGCGGAGTGTTATCCAATTGAAGCGATGCAGACCAAACTGCTTTGTGCACAGGTCGGTCGCTTTGAATTCCATCCGTCATTGAAGACATTTGAATGCAACATTCAAATCTCCCAAAAGCTCAGCGGAGGTCGAGTTATGACTCCGCCCCTTTACTCCTTGTCTTCCTTCCTTGCAGACATGGACGAGTGTCAGTCTTCTCCGTGTGCCGGCGGCTCCACCTGCATGGACGAGATCAACGGCTACCACTGCGTCTGTCCTCCGGGCTACGCCGGGCCTCGATGTCTGAAGTGTAAGTTCTGCCACGCCATCCGCGCTTCCCCGCGGTGCCGCCGCCGGCTAAGCGAAGGAGAATATCGACTTAACTTCCTCTCCGCCCCCCTCCAGTCATCGGCCTGGGGAAAGCGTGCCGTCACGCCGGCTTGCAGTTTCCTCACGGCAGCCGGTGGGAGGAGGAGTGCAACGCCTGCCAGTGCGCCAACGGCCACGCCCGCTGCTCCAAGGTCCGGGCCTCGCCGAGCACGCCGTCCGATCCGGTCCGATACGTTTTTTTTCTCGAGGCTCACTGAGGTTGTGTCGCGTTCTCTTCACAGGTGCGCTGCGGTCGCCGGCCCTGCCTCCTCCCAAAGGCGGCGCCCTCCCCGGACATGAACACCGGACCGCCGTGCCCCGGGGGTCACGAGTGCGAGGAGCACCAGTTCCTCGCCTGCTTCTCGCCGCCGTGCCACCGATGGGGCGTGTGTTCGACGCCCGACCCGCCGGCGCCGCTGCACACGCGGTGCGAGCCCAACAGCGGCTACCTGGACAGCGGCTGCGCCCGCATCACGCTCATCTTCAAGAAGGAGAAAGTGCCGCAGGTGAGCCACTTCCTGTAACCGCGTCCACGTGTAATTTAGTTCGGTGGCGGCGTCCCGGGTGCACAGCGGGTTGACGGCGCCAAAAGCAGAAGCTGTGGCAACGACATCGTGCGAACATCGATCTCCTCACGGAGGTCTCTTCTCTTGGGGGCGGAGCCTAGAATCAGTTTTCAAATGATTCACTCTCTCTTCTTATTGGCTGTTAAAGCATAATACATCAAACAGGGGAAACGTTGTAACATCGCCCCATGGCAATAAAAAAACGAGTTATAATAAAACAATTAAGAATGTGACGTTCCAGACGTGACGCTCCGTGGTTTTAATATCCTCTTTCAAAGCGAGACTCTTAATGCAGATTTGAAACGAGGCTGAAGAGACGCTTCAAAGCCTCAGATCCGATCCTCGCGTCCCCGTCTGGCCCTCGCGTGCCACAACAACACATCTGATCGTTAGCGTTGGATAGCCGCCGCTAAGTCGTGAGCGGCCGCAGACGCACTAGTAATCCTCGTCTCACGCCACGACGGCGGCCGGCAGCACCGACATGAAGACGACGTCTGGAGGTTGTGATCTTCTTCATGTGCAACAAACAAACATCCACAGCCCTCCAGCTGCGGGTCTGTCTTCAATCAGAGCCTCTCTTGTTTACGAGCCGGTCTGGATGGACTTTTATGAATGGAAACGAGTTCCTGTGACGAGACGCTGATCTGAGATCTGAGCCGAAACGGACATAGGAGGAATTAGAAGCTGATTGTTGCTCGCAGTGCAGACACTAATCTGTATGTGTGTGTGTGTGTGTGTGTATCGCAGGGCACCACTGTCGAGAACATCTGCTCTGAGCTCCGGTACCTCCCCGTGGCTCAGACGCTGGCCGAGGAGCGAGCGCTGCTTATCCTGTGTGACCTGTCGTACTCCAACGGGGACGCGGTGGAGGTCGCCATGGTAGTTATTACACACACACACACACACACACACAGACACACACACAGTCACACACTCACACATGCAAGCACGCACACACACACACATTGACACGCATGCACAGATGCGCGCGCACACACACACACACACACACAGAAACACAGCATTGATATTGGCAAAAAAAGATAATAAAAAAAAAAAGATTAGAAAAAATAATGATAATAAAATAAATAATAATTAAATAAAAGATACAAAAATATATATACAAAAAAAATGATTTAAAAAATAATAAAACTAAAAGATACAAAAATACAAAAAGATGCAAAACTAAAACATTCAAAACTTAAAGATACAAAACTGATTCATTTATAATTGTACTGGAATGCGAATGATCCTGTTAATATTTTATCAAATGAAAGTTGTTTGTGATTTCATAGCCGCTCTGATCTCTGACAGGAATATTTTACAAATATTTCACAAATATTTCACAAATATTAAAAAACTATTAAAAAACTTCTTCTTTTTATGTAAAATAAAATGTAAACATTATTTGTTACAATATTTAGAAAAATATTTTTACAACTTTTTTAAAAACTATTTAAAAGCTTTTTTTTGTTTTAATATTTTGTGTCAAATGATGTATTCAGTAAACATCCTGAGACAAAGTCACACATGAGGAGTTCATACAGTTAACAACACTCCCCTGAAGCTCTCACTCTCTCTTTCTTCTCTCTCTCTTTCTTTTCTCTCTCTCTTTCGTCTCTCTCTCTCGACATGTCACTGCAAACCGTTTCCAGAGGAGAAATGTGAACTATGCTTCTTTCCTTTATATAATATATATATATATTTATATAATATATATATATATTATATAAATATATTATAAGAAGGGAAGAAGAAAGAGAAACGACAGAAGAGGGAGAGGGGAGGGAGAGAAGAGGGAAGAGAGAGAAGAGAGGAGATTTTTTTTAATTTTTGAAAAACACTTTATTTACATTTTTTTTCCATTACAACGTTTCTTTAAAAATAAAGTGTTTTAAAAAATCAGGTTGTTTAAAATAAAAGCAAACAAACAAAACAAAAAAACATTTAAAAAAAGAAAACATGTTTTACCGAATAAAAAATGGTGCAAATACCAGCTCCTCCTCCACCACAGAACAAACAATATCTTTAAAACACCACCGTTGTTTAAAAGCATCCAGGTCTCCAATGTGTTTATAAAACCTGAACTCCAGCCAGAGTCTGGCTCTGATGTTACAGAGCCACACTGCCCTGGCCTCCTGCCCCTCTTTGTTTTCCACCCGGGACTTCCTCGTTATAAATGGCCATTTTGGCTTCGCCGGATAAAAAATCAAGGAGCTGCCACTTTTCTTTTTCCGTTTTTTTGTAGGCAGCTCCCATGATAAAAACCTTCTCTTCACATTAAAAAGACTAAAAACCAATGTTAAAAGAGCGAAGAAACTCAAAAGTCTCTTACACTCATTAAAAACATGGTAGATAGTCTCCCGGAGGTCACAGAAGGGGCACTGGCTCAGGACAGCGGGATTAATTACCGAAATAAAAGCGTTGGACGCGACAGCACCGTGTAAGATCCGCCACTGGAGGTCAGCGGTCCTTTTCTTCAGGGGAGGCTTGTATAGGACCCCCCACTGCGGGCCAGGGCCTCCATGTCCAAGTCTCTCTGACCACACAGTGGGCGGTCTGTTGCACAGTCCGGACCTGTTGATGCTCTTCACGCAGTTAAAATACAGTGTCTTTTTGTCTGCTTTTCTCACTGTAAATGTTTCTGGGTGGCTCGTTCTTAGCAGGGGGCCGGTGAGTCCCCCTAGCCCCAGGCTGAGGGAGATGTCTGGGAAGGGGTCTGCAGGGTCCGGCTCTGTTCTCTTCTGGCTGTAGTCGTTGATGAGGCTCCTCTCCGCCCCGGTCAGCCTCTGCCTCCACAGCTCCAGGAGCCTCCTCGCCACCCGGTCGGAATGCATCCCCAGCAGGGAGCCCAGGGCCGGGGGGGGGTCGCTCAGCGTCGGCCCCACCAACTGCTGCAGGCAAAGAGTCTTTGTTCGCAGCAGCGCCCCCATTAGTCCAGGGCTGACGCTGCTGCTAATGTCCATTCTTGCATTATAAATTAATGGTTCTCTCAACAACCAGAACAGAGAGTCAGACTGTGGGCACCTTTCGTGTTTAAAAAGGGCCCACGACTTAAAAACACCCTGATAAAAAGGAGGCAGCCCACTTAGTTTTAAAATACTGGAGTCTATTAAAAACAGAGCAGTATCCAGCCCCAGGTTGTCAGCACGTCTGAGGATGCAGCTGGCCACGTCTCGCCACACTAAAAACCCCGGACTCGTTAAAAACTTCTGAACAAACTGTAATCTAAAAGTGGCCGTCCGGCTGGCCAGGTGGACAAGGCCCTGTCCCCCCTCCTCTCTGGTTAAAAACAGCACCCCCTGTGGCACCCAGTGTAGACCCTCCCAAAAAAAATCCACCATTTTTCTTTGTATGTGGGCTAAGAAGCCCGAGGGAGGGTCTAAACAGGTCAACCTGTGCCACAGTTGGGATGCAATAAGATTGTTTAAAACCAGTACTCTACCTTTAAAAGACATCTGGGGGAGCAGCCACTTCCACTTGGACAGTTTCCCCTCTATTTTCTCTGTGACGCCCTCCCAGTTCTTCTGGACCATGCTCGGCTTCCCAAGGTATATCCCTAAATATTTAAAACCGTCCTTTTTCCATATGAGCTTTTGTGGAAGAACCGGGAGGCCGCCACGCCACTCCCCCACAGCCTAAAAATGCCCCAAAAATAAAACAACACCTCTCTAAAATTCCTATCGAAAGTTCAAACTGAATTAAAATGCCAATACGCGCTCCTGGGTAAAAAGTTCCTAATAAAAACATGACATAAAACCAAAGAGTGATCAGTAAAACCAGCCGGAACAATGCTGCACATTTAAAAAATATTAAAATGGTGCTTAAAAACATAAATACGATCTAACCTGGCTGAGGAGATCCTTCCCTCCCTAACGTGGGACCATGTGAACTGTCGGCAGTCCGGATGCATCCTTCTCCACACGCCCACCAGGCCATGAGAATGGACCAGCCTCCTCAGCACCTGCTGTGAAGCTGGATGTGGCTCTGTGTGGTTTCTGTCTTTAAAATCATCCTCTGTGCAGTTAAAATCCCCCCCCAAGAATAAAAAATCCTCCGAGGCACAGCCATTTAAAACATCATTAACTTTGGATAAAACAGCTTCCTCTCTGCCCCGGTTGTTGGAGCATACACATTTATAAAAACAAGATTAAAAAGGTCGAACCGTGCTTTCACTAAGAACAGCCTCCCCTCGACGATGTGTTTGACCTCCAGTGACCGCGGGCTGAAGGCCCTGGAGAAGAGGAAGCCCACTCCTCCGCTGAGGTTGGTGTTGTGGCTCAGGAGGACTTCCCCCCCCCCCCACTCCCTCCTCCAGTCCGCCTCGTTGGTGCTGTCTCTGTGCGTCTCTTGTAAGAAGAGAACATCGTTAGCTTTCATCTTGTTAAATTCATAAATAGATGTTCTCTTCTTACTGTCCCTCGCTCCATTTACGTTTAAAACTCCGACTCTGAATGCGTTCATTAAAAGAAAAGAGTTTAAAAAACAAATACAACTTAAAACCAACAAATCAATTAAAACACACATTGGAGCTCTCCACCTCCCCCTGCTGGATGCACTCCTTCACTTTGGGTAAAATCTCTCTTATTCTAAAAACCTCCTGCTTATCTAATTTTTTCTTCGCCATGTGATAGCGGCAGGAGTGCTGAAAAGCCATGAGGTCAGGGAAGTGATCCTTGACCTCTACTTTCTTTTTGTTTTTTGTTGTGTGTAAAAACAGACTGATTTCATCGGCTGTGTACAGTTTTTGTGTTTGGCTATTCGTTAAAACCAGAGGAGAGTCGCTGTCCTCCGGCCTCGCCCCCTGACTCCTCCTCCTCACCTCCACCCTGCTGGCTTTGGCCTCGCCGCCAGCGCTCTGGCCACTCTTCTTTCTTTTTGGGGCCTCTTTCTGCCCCCCTGCTTCCTCCTCATCCATCTCCACCTGCTCAGCCCCCTCCTCACCTACACCTTCTTCCTCCGCCCCATGTGTGTCGGGTACAGCAGCAGTGACGCCGCTCGCCGCGCTCTCCGCTGGAATCGGAGCCGCTCCGGCGGCGCCTCCTCTCAGAGACGCCGTTGTTGCGAGCCCCGCCGCCGCAGCCGCGGCGGCTCCCGCACCCGCCGCACCCGCCGCCCCCCACGCAGGTGCAGCGCGGCGTGACGCGCCGGACGGACCCGCGCCGCCTGGACCAGCTGGCGCCGGGTCACCGCGCTTCGAGCAGACCTTCGCGGTGTGCCCCTCCTCCCCGCAATGAAAACACTTCATCGCCGATGAAGACGCGTAGATATTATAGTTAAAATCATCTACTCTGACGCTGAAGCGCAGGTTTAACTCCGCGCTCCGGTCGTTGAGTATCATATAAACAGATCTACGGTAACTCATTATATGCTTCATTAAGCTCTCCTTGAACCCCGATGAGATCTCTCTGATCGGGGAGACCAGTTTCCCGTGCCGGGAGAGCTCTCTGCTGAGGAACTCATCGGTGATGAACGGAGGGACGTTTGACACGAGGATTCTGGTGGACGGCTGATCCAGCGGAAACACCTGCACAAACAAATCTCCCACCGCGAGACCCTCCTCCACCACTCGGCTCACCTTCTCCACCTGATCCAGGAAGATCACGACCGAGCCGTTCATCTTGGCGGCGGACTTCACGCCTTCTTCCCGACTGCTCGGGCCAATTCCTCCACGCTGCACGAGGAGTCACCGGCGATCTTCATACCGTGCCTCCTCGTGAACAGGGGGGGCGGAACCGGGCCAAACATTTCCGCCACGCACCGCGCCCGGTGAGGCACCGGCAGCGGGAAGACACCCAGAGAAAAAAACCAAATAACCACCAAACAATTTAAACTACTGTGAAACCCAACTAACACACCACATAAACTAAATACAAACAACTATGAAAGAACAGAAAAGAGAGAGACACACACAACGCTCCGCAGCTCTCACACACAACCTGTCACTCTGACGCTCAGAGAGAGAGAGAGAGAGAGAGAGATGTTGGGACACCTTGCTGCTTCTCTCTCTCTCTCTCGGCCACCCAGACTGGGGGGGGGGGGGGATCAGTCACTTTGGGCTCTAATCTCTTAATGGAGGATTAGTTTTCGTTCTTCTGATGTTTGAAGACTTGTTTTGAGACGAGAAGAGGAGAACCTCCACCCACCTCACTCCACCCAACTCACTTTGAAATGAAACCTTTATTCATTTGTTGTTGTTATTCAGCCATCCGATCATGAGAAAGTAAAGAGACCTTTCAGGAGGAAGTAAACCCTCCAGACTGCCAAGCGTTCGATCACGGCTCTCTGTACAGGACCGCAGCGGACCCGGTCACAGTGGGGGGGGGGGGCGGGGCTAGAGGTGTGTGAATGAGCTGCTGATGCTCTCAGGAGAAGAAAAGAGGAGTGGAGGAGCACAGCTGGCTGCTCTCTATTGTTTGTCCTAATTGAACCCCCCCCCCCGCTCTCACCCTCAGCGCCTTATAAGGCAATTAACTCGCCGGGGGGGGGGGGGGGGGGGCGGCCAGATGTTAGGATGAGATTGTCTTTATTCTGACGGATGAATGTGTTGTCTTTCTCCTGTTGGACCCAGAGTACAACACTCACACAAAGTACACACAAAGTACACACAGAGTACAACACTCACACAAAGTACAACACTCACACAGTATCCCACCTAACAGCCTCCAGCAGGTCCTCACAGGTGGAGCTCGCTGTAAATCACACACATTGATTCCTGTCCTCCATCTTGTCCTCAGTCCTTCGAGGAGGAAGGGCGGGCGCCGGACGGCGAGCGCGGGCGGATCCAGAAGGCGGCGAGCGCCGTCATCAACGCGCTCTCCAAGCGCCACAACAGCACCGTCATGCTGGCCGTGGTGGAGGTCAAGGTGGAGACGCAGGTGGAGCCGCCATCTGTCGGTGAGTCACACGTGTGTGTGTGTGTGTGTGTTTGCGTGCGCGTCTCTGTGTGTGTATGTGCATGTGTGTGTGTGTGATCCGGCTAATATTTTCACTATTTAATTGACTGTTTTATTCCGTCATCGACTCCTCCCTCCTCTTAAAGGGCCGGCGCATGTTGTGACTGTTTCCCTCCTCTTAAAGGGCCGGCACATGTTGTGACTGTTTCCCTCCTCTTAAAGGGCCAGCGCATGATGTGACTGTTTCCCTCCTCTTAAAGGGCCAGCGCATGATGTGACTGTTTCCCTCCTCTTAAAGGGCCAGCGCATGATGTGACTGTTTCCCTCCTCTTAAAGGGCCGGCGCATGTTGTGACTGTTTCCCTCCTCTTAAAGGGCCGGCACATGATGTGACTGTTTCCCTCCTCTTAAAGGGCCGGCGCATGTTGTGACTGTGCAGTCCTCTGGTCTCCTTTATAACCGCAGTGTCAGCAGATTATTACATATTGGATGTGTTTGAATCTAGTCATGAGTGAGATTGAGCGTCGTGGACCTCTGACCTCTGACCCCCCCCCCCTCCCCCAGGTTACCTGGTCCCGGTGCTGTGCGTGGTCTTCGGCGTGCTGTGGGTCTTCTGCCTCGTGGTCTGCGTGTTGTGGACCCGCAAGAGGAAGAAAGAGCGCGAGCGAGCGTCGCGGGCGGCGGACACGGCCGTCAACAACCAGCTGCTGCTGCGGCCGAGCAACGCGCTCAAGGACAACCGCGACAAAGACATTCGCTACGAGTGCGAGAAGATGATGGCGCCCGCCGACAGGACGTGCGACGGCGCCGAGGGCGAGGAGGGCGGGGAGGCGCAGCGGGAAGAGGAGGACGAGGAGAGGGCGCCGGGTGCCGGAGAGAAGCGTCCGCCGCGGAGGAGCTCCACGCCGGCGGGGTCACAGGACTGGGGGGTGACGGGCAAAGGGGGTGGAGTCATCTGCACGTCGCGCAGCGGCCCGGTGAAGGCGCCGCACCGGACGGCGTACAGCCCCAAGGACAACCGGTGTAAGAACCTGCACGCCGCAAGGCTGGCCGAGGACGTGAAGGACCACTACGTGTGACTCCGCCCCGCTGGAGACTGCCAGACTCCGCCAGACTCCGCCCCTCTGGAGACCGCCAGACTCCGCCCTTCTGGAGACCGCTAGGCCGGAGGAACGCTCCACTTTTATATTTCTGTTGGGCTCGTCTCGCCACCGTAAAGCTGACTTCACCAAAAACAACCCAAAAAAAAGACGTGGAAGAAAAACACGACGACGGAGAATTATTAATGTTCACCGATCTGATCGGAACTAACGGACCCCCCTCCCTCTCTCTCCCCCCTCCCTCCCTCTCTCCCTCTCTCTCTCTCTCTAGTTCTTTCTCTCCCTCCCCCCCCTCTCTCTCCCCCCTCTCTCTCTGTCTCTCTCTCCTTCTCTCTCTCTTCCTCCCTCCCTCTCTCTCCCCCTCTCTCTCTCTCTCTCTCTACCTCCCCTCTCCCCCCACCGTTCTCTGCCTTAGTCTGAACCTTTCGGGCCTTTTTTTTTCTAAAACTGTCTTCAAATCTTTTTATAAAACAAAACAATCACAAAAAAAAGTCGTTCAAAGTTGTCTCAGAGAATCCAGAGTTTGAGTTCTGAGCTCTTGTTGTTGTTGTTGTTGTTGTTTACACTCATACACATCTGTTCCATGTTCAGGCTTCTCACGTGTATATACCTTTAAATGATGATGTCACCGTGGCGATAGTTCAGTATTCGCCTCGGTAGAAAAGTGCCTTCAGCCTTTATTATTATTATTATTATTATTTTCTTTCTCTTTTCTTCCCCTCTTTTAGAGTTTATGCAGAATAGATCAAAGGGAAAGATCCACAACTCTTCTGTACATATGTAAATATGAAGAGAGGCTGTATATTTAGTAACTTAAGCTCTGTGTTCGTTGTCCTCGTTAATGATGTCATTCCGTTGATTCTGGCCGTTGACACGTCTAAAGACACGCCGATGAGGTTCTGGGTTCTGGGTTCTAGGTTCTGGGTTCTAGGTTCTGGGTTCTAGGTTCTGGGTTCTGGACGGTCCTTTAGGTCCCGCCGGCAAATTCTTCTGCAAATCCCGGTGGTGGTTTTCGTCTCCATCCACATGAGCTGCTGGTGTCTCTGTGCTGGACGCCCGTCATGAGAGCCCGCCTGTTGGATCCTATCGGAGAGCATCCGAGCCTCAGGTAGTTCTGCCCTCCTGGTCCTGTGGAGATGGTGTGAGACGTTCTCCTGAAGCCTTCAGACCCTTCAGATCCTTCAGACCCTCAGACCCCTCAGATCCCTTAGACCCTTCAGATCCATCAGACCCGTCAGATACTTCTGACCCTTCAGATACTTCTGACCCACAGACCTTTCAGACCCTTCAGACCCTCTGACGGCTGAACAGGGATGAAAACCTGAAACGTGTTTTTAAAACCAAACATCTTCGTCTCTCGCTTGCACAAAGCCAACATTGTTCCTTTTGGATTCTCAGCGTGTTTCACGCCATTTGGGATCCCCAGACACTGGAATCGACACGTTTGGTGCGTCAGGTTTTCACATTTTACAGATTTCAGACGCAACTTTTTGGTTTTCTTTTGGACGTGAATTCAGAGCCTCCATTTTGTTTTCCTTCCACAATGATCTGAGGAGCCCTGAACCATGACATGCTCTCTTGATTAGGGACTCCAAATGGCACGACATACAGTAAAGTGGAGGGGGCCTCATACAGTGCCCCATTGCAAGACACCGAATGCCCTCATAGACGAATAAGGTGTGAGGTTTGAGGTTATTGGACAAGTGTGAATCCTAAATGTTTAGCCCTGCCTCCACTCCGTGTATCTATCCTGGTCTAATGAAGGGAACAAGTTGTTGTTGTTGTGCTTGTTGTCGAGTGTTTTGTAAAGTCTGTTTCTGCACTAAGAACACAGAAGAAGACAAATGTTCGGCATCACATACAAAAAGTAAAATTGTCATTTTATGGATGAACATTTTTTGGTTTTTACTGTTTTTGTCATAAAGCAAATTGTTTTGAACCCAAATTCACAATCTGCCAGTAAATCCCACATTGTGAGTCCTGAAGGGCCGAATGTGCAGAACCTTGTAATTATTTTGTAAAAAAAAATTTGGTAAAAGTCTTTTTGGTTTGTTAGTAGAATTTTTTTTGTTTTGTTCTTAGAACAATCTTATTATTTATTAAAGTATTTTATACCAAAATGCAGTTTTGTTAGTTTTGTCTCTTTTTTAATGTTTTTTTTCCACCTGTCAAGCTTTTATATTGCAGTTCAAAACAACACAATCAAATGAAATACCAGATAACTTTGATGCAACGCGTCCTTCATTTAGACAAAAACAGCTTCTCGTTCTCAACGTTAGCTAACTACGTAGCCAACAATCAAAACTCTGGAAAAGTATTTAATGTGACGAGGTTCGAACTTTAAATTGAATGAGATCCGAACTTCTACTTTTACGTGACGAGGTCCAATTTTTTACTTTAATTTGACGAGGTCCGAACTTTTACTTTCACGTGACGATGTCCGAACTTTTACTTTAAAGTGACGAGGTTCGAACTATTACTTTAACGTGACAAGGTCCGAACTTTTACTTTAACGTGACAAGGTCAGATTTTTTACTTTAACGCGACGACGTCCGATTTTTTACTTTACGTTGACGAGGTCCAAAGTTTTACTTTGACAAGACGAGGTGCAAACTTTAAATCTAGCGTGACCAGGTTCGAACTTTAACTTTAATGTGACGAGTTTCAAACTTTTACTTAACACTTCTCGGGTCGCATCGCTCTGCCGTGATGCGCGCAGACACATCCGTGCACACAGGTGAGCACACTGTCACAAGCACGCCCCCCCCCACCCATCATGGCATCATGAAGGAGTTATACTTAGGGCACCAACATGGCGAGCAGCTGCACTGGCTAAGCTCCATATGTATCAAAATCCTAGAGACGCCCCTGGTTCAAACTTTGATTTTAACTTTGATATTAACTTTTTTTAAACTTTGATATTAACATGGAGACTTCCGAGTGTTTATCGCCCCCCTCTGGCAGCGAGAGTAATTGAACAAAGACAACATTTCTTCAAACCACGGAAACGTAGAATATTTGTAAGTTAGGCGGGAAAATAACGAGTCAAACGAACACGGGACTTTCACCCGGGAGTCAAAAGTAAACGTTAGTTATGGAACGTCGTGAAGCTTGTTTACTGTTAACTCGTTATTTATGTACGTTCTATGCCTGAAGTCTCACGGAGTGTTTGAGCGCCAACTTATATCGTGACGAGCGGAAAGTATGGTCGATAAGTATTTTCTAAATATTTTCAAAAACTGACGAGAATATGTAGAACACTTTAGTTAAAACATTTTTGTAAAATGTCCCATGTTGCTTCTGTTTTTTTCTTCTCTATCTAAGATCTTCATTGTGTGTCACACCTTGTCCTGTCTCCAGGTAGCCAATCGCCCTCGCTGCCTCCCGCCTCCTTTTGTCAGCGGACCAATGAGGCGGCGTCCCTGCCCCTCTAACGGCGCTGTGGGAAATGATTAACGCCGCCCGCTCCGCTCCAGCAGCTGCTCGGCGGGTCGCTGTGCGCCGCGCCGCGTGTTCATTAACCCGCCAGTTGTTGCGGGAAGAATGGGAAACGTGTCTGGAATCCCGGGTTGGCTCTCGGGTCACGCGCACGGCGAGGCCGCACGGCGGCTGACCCACTTGGAGGGAAGCACAATGGAGTCGGCGGCGATGAGATCGCGTGTCGGCCAACAGTGCGGCGATGCAAGTCGATACCGGACTCTCACAGGAGCCGAACTGGTCCACGCCGGGTCCTCCAGGGGGTCTCAGCCACGGGCAGCGCGATGAAACAGGCTGCAAATAAATAACAGCTGGTAAAATAACCTCACTAAAAAGGTCGGTTTATTCGCGGTTCTGGGGTTCACGATGAGGTCAAGCGATACATGTGATACATTTGAAGTCCAGAACTGCTACTAAACAGACATGGTGTATCTTGGTTTATTTAAACATTTTATTGTAAAATAGCTTTCAACATTTGTATTGTATTCGTCTCTGCGGTTTAGTTTGACCTGCTGAGCTTTTTTGTCTTCTTCTTTTTTTTATTTAGTAAATTTGTAAATTTGTATATTCATAATTTTTTTAACTTACATTTTTTTTAATTTTCCAATTCTTTTATTTACACTTTTTTAATTTTTTGTTGTTGTAATTTTGTAATTTTTTAAATGTTTACATTTGTATATTCTTATTTTTTGTTTTTAATTTAAACATTTAACTTTTTTGTAATTTTGTAATTGTTATTTATTCACTTGATTATGTATGTTATTGATTATGTTTAGAATTGTTGTATATATATTTATTTGTAAAAAAATTTGGACTGTAGGTTTGACGTTTTTAAAAAACTTATTTGTTTTTTATTCCAAAAAAATATATAAATATATAACGCAAAAAAAATAACATGTAAGATTGTGCCTTGGCCTTGAGAGATTACGCCACTAGGTTGCAGGTTAAGAACATGGGGCGGGGGCTATATAATTTCTAGAACATTACGTGTTTTTCACCTGTCTTTAATTTGGGCCCAAAGGCCATTCAGGCATGAACCTGGGGGTTAAACGGGTCTGGGGTCAAACTTAGTTGATCAGTTTTAGGATTAGGTAATTATGCCTGCATATGATTGGTCCACGAAGGCCGGTAACAATAAACTCCACCTCGTTTGTTGTGTATAAAACGTATGTTAAAATGCATGTTCAATAGTCTTTTTCCATTTGGTGCCTGAAAGTACTCCAAACGGCCTGCAGGCGTTTGTTCCCTGACCTGTACTTGTTAAGAATAAACTCAACATTCTTGCGAAGTGCTGTTGTCCATCGAACCTCTTTCTTCATCATCAATTCCATCATCATCCTCCGGCTGGCAAGAAGATACGACACTGACTTGAGACTTCAGGAAGTGGATCGTGTCACAAACGTGTGAGGAACTTCCTGTGAGCTTCTAGAGAACTCGTGTCCTCACTAAAGCTAAGAAAAGAGATCACATCACTCCTGCACTAGCTGCTCTGCACTGGCTCCCTGTAAAATCAAGAATCACTTTTAAAATGCTTCTCTTAACCTACAAAGCCTTGATTGGTGACTCTCCATCATAGCTTAAGGAGCTTGTAGTACCATATTGCTCCACTAGAGAGCTACGCTCACTAAATGCGGGACTACTTGTAGTTCCTAGAGTCTTAAAAAGTAGAATGGGAGCCAGAGCCTTTAGTTATCAAGCTCCTCTTTTATGGAACCAGCTTCACCTTCAGTCCGGGAGGCAGACACAGTCACCTCGTTTAAGAGTAGACTGAAGACTTTCCTCTTCGACAGAGCTTATAGTTAGGGCTGAATCAGGTTTGCCCTGGTCCAGCCCCTTGATATGCTGCTATAGGCTTATAGCTGCCGGCGGACGTTTAGGATACACTGAGCATCTCTCTCCTCTTTTCTCCCTCCTTGTGGATGAATTTTCCTCTCTCTATTGCACATTACTAACTCTGCTTTCTCCCCGGAGTCCTTTTGACTTCACGTCTCATAGGGTCATCGGACCCTCCGAGACGTCATAGATCCTATCTGCCTGATGGATCATCGAGGTCTGGATCGTGGAATATGACTACTACCAACTATGCCATGGCCCAGCTGAGACTCCGCCCACTCCACCTCTCTACCTCCATCTGCCTGATGGATCATCGAGGTCTCGATCGTGGTCCATGCCTACTACCAACTATTCATACACTCTGTTACTGTGTTTTAATTTGGGTTAAATGATTCCTTCTGTACACATGACATCTATTGTTCTGTCCATCCTAGAGAGGGATCCTCCTCTGTTGCTCTCCTGAAGGTTTCTTCCCTTTTTTCCCGTGAAGGGTTGTTTGGGAGTTTTTCCTGATCCGATGTGAGGTTTTGGGACAGGGATGTCTATGTGTACAGATTGTAAAGCACTCTGAGACTAATTTCTAATTTATGAAAATGGGCTATACAAATAAACTGAATTGAATTGAATTGAACTCTTGAACCTCGGAGGCCTCGGGACCCTGACCCTGAACTGAGTGAGTCACGTGGGTTGTTGTTGTTTACATGGCCGCCACGTTTGTAACACGACGTTGTGCGACGCTGTGATTGATGACATATCACAGATTTATTATCATCTTTTAAGTTTGAATGCAACCAGCAGATACGACATTACTGTAAAAACACAATCTCTTTTTTCTCTATTTTTGGTCTCCACCATCAAAAATAGGAGCTAAAAGAACATTAAACATTTAGAACGAGAGTAAATGGTGATTGTTGTTAGTTGTGATGGTGACGTCAGTAAAGTGATGTCGGATTGAGTATATTTAATAAGCCATATATCTTTACGTCCATGGAGCCAGACAACACAGATTGGAGCTCCAAAGACGACAGGAAGTGAATTTATTTCTTTAATCTTTGTTAATCTTTACTTGTCTGAACTTTATGTTATTTATTGCTCTAAAATCCACAAATCTCATCCCCAAATGTGCATTAAATAGGTTTACAAAGCATAATTCCAGGCTTCATCGAGGGTTCACGGCCCGTTTGATGCTCGTCCAATCAGATCAATTAACTCAAAGCGGTTTCCACGGCGACGGGACCAACGCTTTAAACTTCATGTGTCATCAAAAAAGACCAAGAAGACGACTCGCTAGATAAGATCAAATAAAATGTGATTTACAGTCAAACAGACCATAAAGCAGGGGACGCTTTAGGGGCGGGGCTACAGGGGGATAGACAGGTCGACACCGGAGACGTATACACAGTCGACGTGACGTCACAATGACGACGCCCACTTCCTGTCTGTTGTAGGAATGTAATCTGAAACCTTTGCCGGACCCGAGATTGTGATTGGCCGCCGGTCATTGCTGACCAACGCTGTGCTCTGATTGGCCAATAAGCAAAAGTGTGTCTTTCATCACACGTTAACAAACAAAAGTCATCGTTCCCTCTTCTTCTTCATGTTCTGACTTCACACGTCGATGTTCTTCGAGAACCTTCCTGAGACACGTACGTAACTAAGCAACCAAACTCAAAAAACACTCTGCACTCGACATAATCCCCGTTTCAGTGAGCAGCTTTAATGACATGCTCGGAAGCTCCTCCCACACAGGACTGCATCATTTTGGGGTTTTTATCTGAGGAATGTGACTCACGTGACATTTGATTAATATTCCGCTCTGTTCAGATGGAGTAATTACTACTTCTCACCACCGGAGTTATGAGCCCAATGCGCACCTGATCCCCCCCAGGGGGTCAAACCTGCTCCTGGTTCTGGAGGTCTGGAGAGGATTCGCTGACCCCCGATCAAAGCTTTTTTGAGACATGGTTTCCCAGAGTGTTGACTGTGTGTTCGATGCTGGAGGAGGTGAAGAGACGGGGAGATGGGGAAGGACAGCAGGAGAGCCGGATTCCTCCTCGGGGCGGACCCTCCTCGGCCCCTCCGGCCCTCCGACTCCTCCCAGGGTTAGGCCGGGTCCACATGTTCAAACGGAGATCAAAGGCCCCCGGTGGGAAGGTTGTCGGTGCCAACGCCACCGCCTGCCAAGCCGGCGCTGCTGAGTGGCGCCCTGCCCAGATGTTCCCGACGCGGAGGATTCTGCTTTCTGCAGGAGGGGCATATGGGGGGGGGGGGGGTCGGCTTGACCCCTCACATCAAAGTGAGGAGGAGGACTCAAAACAATGAGAGGGAAGGAGAGTCTGTGTATGTGTGTCTGTGTGAGTGTGTGAGTGTGTGAGTCTGTGTGTCTGTGTGAGTGTGTGTGAGTGTGTGTGTCTGTGTGTGTGTGTGAGTCTGTGTGTGTGTGTGAGTAGAGATGAGCCAACGAATACTCTGAGCCCACGCTGCATACCTGAGCAAACAATTTCATTCACGTTAGACTTTTTATTGTCACACACACGTGTGCATACACACACACACACTGAGATTAACCCACAGTTAGGGTGCCTGAAGGGATCGTAGTGCCCTTTAATAAGGGGTCTTACGGTGCCTTAAGGGGACGTAGGGTGCCTTAAGGGGTCATAGGGTGCCTTAAGGGGTCTCGTGGTAAAAAATGTATGTAAAAGAGATGCATAACTTGCATACATAAATTGTAAGTAATAACAATATACAACACGTCAGTTATTATTTGGTTGACACTAAATATTGACATTAATGTGGATTTATTTGAAAACATCTTCAAATTAAATTTTGGGAATTTGTATCTATATTATATGTGACTTTACATTTTAAATGCAAAACACATACACACCCCTAAAAACACACACACACACCTAAAAACACACACGAGTAAATGTAAGGATAGTGATGACCGCAGTGTGATCCAGATCTTTCCGACCTTTCACTCCACACACACACACACACACACACACACACACACACACACACACACACACACACACACACACACACACACACACACACACACACACACACACACACACGGACCTCTGTGTCATCAGTTGGCCGGAGGTGCAACAAAAAGGCTTAATGCGTGATTAAGCCCCCAATCAGCTCTCATTATGAGTAAGCACGTCAACCCGAGGGCAGACCCCCCCCCCCCTCCCACACACACACACACACACACTGTGCTTCGACTGCAGCTCCACCAGTCTCTTTTCGCCGTGAGTCGGCATAAATCGTGCCAGCCTCGGCGCTCCTGTCACTCAGCTTGACGAGCTGTCCGTCACGCAGCTGGAGGGGGAGGCCCCGCCCACACGCCGGCGGTCGTCAACCTGCCAGAAACCGTTTAATCTGTCAGCAGAAGGCCACCAGCCGTCATGCCGATATCGGTGGCTCTCATCGACAACCTCGTGGTGGACGCCCAGAGGTCACAGAGGTCACGGCCCGAGGCGGCGAGCGTCGAGTCTCTAGAGATGGTTGATGACGGCCAGGAAGTCTCCGGCTCCCATTCCCTGGTCGTGAGACGGGGAACTCATTCATCCAGGTGATCGGTCCGCCTCCAGGTGTGCACAGACCTCAGAGAGTCCGCAAAGGTGCTTCTACCTGAGACCTCGAAGGCTCAGTCATGTTTTATGGTGTTTGTATAACACCAGGAACACGTGGGCTTTGGTTAACATGCTCTGCTCTGTGGGCCCGACGCTTAATATTCAATCGAGAGCTTCTCCCGCCTCGTCATTTGGAGGCACTGACCTGGTGTTAGGAATCTGATTTAGTTTCTAGGATGAATACTGAAATCTGAAAGATGAAAAATAGAACTTTTAGCCGGCTCAGGATCTCAGGAGGCTGACTGGAGGCACCGAGATGCGATTCATCAGGATGAAGTTGAGGCTGTTTACTAGACTCACAACTTCAGTCACACAATACAGCTGTTGTCTCCTGAGTGAACCTTTATATGAAGATCATGTTGATCATGGAGGGTGTAACGACTCTCGGGCCGTCACCCGTGGGTTTCCCCCCAAAGCAGCAAGGATTAGCCACAACCAACGAGGTTCTGTTCGGTAACATGCTTTATTTCTCAGCAGACCGCACGACGGCGCCTCTGCTCACACTAATCACTCCACTCTCAACTGCTCCTTTTATGAGAGCCGCGTCAGCTGCTGGCTGATTACCAACCAGCCAGCAGCCGAGGCCAAATTGGAGACTCTACCCCCACAGCTGCCACAAAGGGACACAAGGCCAGGGCATAGGTCAACTACAAACAGACAGACAACAACTACTAAGAGACAGAAAACAACTACAAAGAAAGACAACTACAAAGAGACAGACAATGACTACAAATAAAGAAAACAACTACAAAGAGACAGAAAGCAACTACGAAGAGACAGACAACAACTAAAAAGAGACAGAAAACGACAACAAAGAAAGACAACAATGACAAAGAGACAGAAAACAACTACAACGATACAGACAACAACTACAAAGAGGCATGAAACAACTACAAAGAGACACAAACATATTTCTTTAATCTGTATCTCGTGCTTTATATCGGGGGTTTTGGTTATTTAATCCATCTGCAGGTTTGATCGTGTTACCGGGCAGACTGCATATCTGGGCTCAGCATCATAAATGTTGATATTTAAAGCTGCACATCGTGACGTCCTGGACTCTAAAGGTGCGTTCACACCAAAAGCTAAACTATTTTTTCGCGCGACCGAATCCCATGAAAAGTCAACGTACAGACGCGTGTGGCTGTGATAGATGCGATATTTTCCCGGGCGGCGCGTTTGGGGCGACGCGATGTGGCCGACGCGTTTACAGCGGCACGTTTTCAGCGGCGCAATTTTCGCCCCGAGTTGAAATATTTCAACTTTGAGGCGGTCATCTCGCAACTCGGGCCAATCAGCTCTCGAGTTCCGCTCTCGTAGAGCTGGAAGCGGAAGTCTTTCAGACGTAACAGTAACTTCATCGGTGAAAGTGACCGAGCTGAGTGAGCCTACGGGTGACGTCATGAACCCAAACACGAGGGCGTTAGTGTGTGGGACGTCCACAACTAATATAAAGCAGAACTAGTGGTTAGTTACTCTGGTGGATGAAGGAGATGATAACGGTCTTTACGGAGACGAGACACGGAGATAAGCCCCGCCCCTCACGGAGCGTCTCGACGCTTATGGCGAGAACACGGAGAATGGCGAGCGAGTAAACTCACGCGTTTTGGGCGACGCGAAAAATAGTTTTGCTTTTGGTGTGAAGGCACCTTTAGACACGAGCAGCCTCTAACAGCGCGATGCTGGTGACCTCACGCCTCCTCCACACACATCTCATCTCAACATGTTGAGATCCGCCGACTGCAGGGGACGAGGAGACGGAGAAGCTTCCTGCCGAGCGTCGGATGAGCTGCAGATGGAATTTGATAATTTTCCTGCGTGCTTCTGCTTGAGTTGAAGGATTAATTGTTTGTCTTGGGGTTGACAAGGTTTTACGAGCCGTGGGCTGGGCGCAGCCTTTGAACGCCTCCTGCTGCGCTCAGAGCGCCACTTCCACTTCAGGAGAGGAGCTGAAGTCTTCTGCAGAGCGAGAGAACGCTGGAGATCACAGGTGGAGGTGGAGCACCATGGGGTTACGCAACAGACTGGAAGAGGCCTTCAAGTCACGTGGTTATTGTCAGCCTTATAACAGAACCAGTGTTCATGCACCATGTGACTTCTTGTTCTGCACACATGCAAAACATTGCGTAGCATCCCTGGAGATGTAAACACGCGGCTGCTTCCTGCTGGGCTCCATGTGTGACACGCAGCACACGCATGCAGGGCAGGAGGGACGTGGTGGTACAGGCTCCGCCTCCAGCAGCCGTACAGAGACATTTCATATCCATATGTGGCGCTTATTACTCCCTCAAGCCTTTGATGTCTGGAGATGATCCACAGACACGTGGTCATGATGTCACCGGGCTGCCCGGGATGGATGGATGGGTGGATGGATGTCTGGATGGATGGATGGATGGATGGGTGGCTGGATGGATGGATGGATGGATGGGTGGCTGGATGGATTGATGGATGGATGGGTGGATGGATGTCTGGATGGATGGAAGGCTGGATGGATGGATGGATGGATTGATGGATGGATGGGTGGGTGGATGTCTGGATGGATGGATGGATGGATGGCTGGATGGATGGCTGAATGGATGTCTGGATGGATGGAAGGCTGGATGGATGGATGGGTGGCTGGATTGATGGATGGATGGATGATGGATGGATGTCTGGATGGATGGATGGGTGGCTGGATGGATGGATGTCTGGATGGATGGATGATGGATGGATGATGGGTGGCTGGATGGATGGATGATGGATGGATGACTCCTTCTGAACTCAGAGGGTCAGCACTCTTCAGACGGAGGTTAACGGGCCTCTTCATCACCTCAAGTTTCCAGGTCCATCATCTCGAGACACCCGACCTCCCTCAGACATGTCACACACACACAGGGTCACACACACACACATACACAGGGTCACACACACACAAGGTCACACAGGGTCACACACACACAGGGTCACACACACACAAGGTCACACACAGGGTTGCACACACAGAGTGACACACAGGGTCACACACACACAGGGTCACACAGTGTGTGTGACCCTGTGTGTGTGTGACCCTGTGTTATACACCCGGGTGTGGAGTGTTTTTTGTGTGACACCGACGGGAACATTCAGATCTGTATTTGCATCTGTGTCTCGACGCATCAGGCTCTACCGCCTGGACGTGGGAACACGTGGACCCTGAACGCCCCGTTGGGAGAGTGTGTGTGTTACAGAACACGGGCGGTGTGCATAAATGAAGGCATCGCGAGGTTCAGCCAGACCAGTGCGGGCAGGTCGGTGCGCTGGCTCCACTTCAAAGAGAGAGAGAGAGAGAGAGAGGAGCCTTCTCCTGAAGAACCGACTCTGGGCTCAGATCCCGATGGTCCTCCTCGGGTCTTCTCACTTCCTGTGAAACTCTTATTCCAACACCAGGAGGAACCGGGTCCCAGAGGCGTAGTCGGGGTCCCCTACTGGCGCCGACAAGCGAGGACGCGTTCTTCACTGCTCGCAGCTTTAATTTTATTATTAAATGTCCCTTTTTCTAAATTAATGTTTTCATTTAGTCTGAAGTTTATTTTCGTCGCCACGCTCATGGAACACGCGTGTGTGTGTGCGTGTGTGTTCGGTGGCCGACGCAGACAGCTGGCTCCGGTTCCGTGACTCCAGAACATTGTTCAGCATCTCTGCACACACACCTGCTTCTGATTCACACACACACACACACACACACACACGCACACACACAACAGAAGAAGCCTGGATTCACTCAGAAGGGAATAAAAAGCATTCTTTTTATTTCAAAGGATCCGATTTGGGTCCATCAGAACTTCAAAGAGGAGCAGCAGATCCTCAGCTTGTGGGGGTGTGGTGGCCCCCGGGGGCCTCTCGGCTCCTCTTGGTTAGACAACATGAAACACTGGAACGTCTCTGTGATATCAAAGATGTCTTCTGGGAGGCTCGACTCGAAAATATGAAACAAAACAATGATTTTAAAAAGATGCAAAAAGATGCAAAACGTGCTCGAACTTTAACAATAAAAACACACATTTCTTCCTCCTCATTCCTCCCATCCCTCCTATTCATCCCTCATCCCTTCTTATCCTCCCTAATTCTCATCCCTCCTCATTATCATCCCTCCTTATTCAATTAAATTCAGTTTATCTGTATAGCCCTTTTTCACAAATTAGAAATTAGTCTCGGAGTGCTTTACAATCTGTACACATAGACATCCCTGTCCCAGAACCTCACATCGGATCAGGAAAAACTCCCAAACAACTCTTCACGGGGAAAAAAGGGATGAAATCTTCAGGAGAGCAACAGAGGAGGATCCCTCTCCAGGATGGACAGATGCAATAGATGTAATGTGTACAGAAGGAATCATGATACACAAATTAAAATACAGTAAAAACACAATCAATGAATATGACAGTGTATGTATAGTTGGTAGTAGTCATATTCCACGACCCAGACCTCCACGATCCATCAGGCAGATGGGATCTATGACGTCTCGGAGGGTCCGATGACCCTATGAGACGTGAAGTCAAAAGGACTCCGGGGAGAAAGCAGAGTTAGTAATGTGCAATAGAGAGAGGAAAATGCATCCATAAGGAGGGAGAAAAGAGGAGAGAGGTGCTCAGTGTATCCTAAACGTCCCCCAGCAGCTATAAGCCTATAGCAGCATATCAAGGGGCTGGACCAGGTGAACCTGATTCAGCCCTAACTATAAGCTCTGTCAAAGAGGAAAGTCTTCAGTCTACTCTTGAATGAGGTGACTGTCTGCCTCCCGGACTGAAGGTGAAGCTGGTTCCATAAAAGAGGAGCTTGATAACTGAAGGCTCTGGATCCCATTCTACTTTTTGAGACTCTAGGAACTACAAGTAGTCCCGCATTTAGTGAGCGCAGCTCTCTAGTGGGGCAATATGGTACTACAAGCTCCTTAAGCTATGATGGAGAGTCACCAATCAAGGCTTTGTACGTTAAGAGAAGAATTTTAAAAGTGATTCTTGATTTTACTGGGAGCCAGTGCAGAGCAGCTAGTGCAGGAGTGATGTGATCTCTTTTCTTAGTTTTAGTGAGAACACGAGCTGCAGCATTCTGGATCAACTGGAGGGACCTAAGAGATTAGCCTGATAATAAGGAGTTGCAGTAATCCAGTCTCGAAGTAACGAACGCGTGAACCAATTTTTCTGCATCTGAGACAAGAAGTGCCTGATTTTTGAAACATTACGTAGATGAAAAAATGCAGTCTGTGAGATTTGCTTTACGTGGGATTTAAAGGACAAGTCCCGATCAAAGATAACGCCGAGATTCTTTTCAGTGGTGTTGGATGCTAGGGCAATGCCGTCTACAGAAACCACATCACCAGATAATTGATCTCTGAGGTGCTCAGGGCCGAGTAAAATTACTTCGGTTTTGTCTGGGTTCAACATCAAGAAGTTGCAGGTCATCCATGTTTTTACGTCTTTAAGACATGCTTGAGGTTTAGTGAGCTGGTTGGTCTCCTCTGGTTTGATCAATAGATATAGTTGAGTATCATCTGCATAACAATGAAAGTTTATGGAGTGTTTCCTGATAATATTGCCCAAAGGAAGCATGTATAAGGTAAATAAAATTGGTCCAAGCACAGAACCTTGTGGAACTCCGTGACTAACGTTGGTGGTTATCGAGGCTTCATCGTTTACAAATACAAACTGAGATCGATCTGATAAATAGGATTTAAACCAACTTAGTGCCGTGCCTGAAATGCCAATCGACTGCTCCAGTCTCTGTAATAGGATGTCATGGTCAATAGTGTTGAACTCATAACTAAGGTATATCCTTCCTCATCCTCATCCCTCCTCATTCTCATCCCTCCTTAGCCTTCCTCATCCACATCCCTCCTCATTGTCATTTATCCTCATTCCTCCTCATCATCCTCCTCATCGAGCAGTTACCCACCCTTGACTTTAGAGTAGAGACTGTGTCTGTCCCACGGCCACTTCAATTAAATAAATCAAAAGTAAGCAGAAGAGGAGTCGTACACAATAACCTTATACAAGTTAACACAATTATTTCAGCAGTGCAACAAAATAGGTCTATTAAATGTGGTCTCCTAAATATTCGATCTAAAGCTGTGTTACTGAATGATTTAATATCAGATAATCACATTGATTTATGTTGCCTAACTGAAACCTGGCTGAGCCATGAAGAATATGTCTGCCTGAATGAATCGACATCTCCAAGTCATATTAATACTCACATTCCTCGAGGCACCGGTCGAGGAGGTGGAGTAGCAGCCATCTTTGAATCGAGCCTATTAATTAATCCTCAACCAAAATTACACTACACCTCATTTGAAAGCCTTGTTCTTAGTCTTTCACATCCAACCTGGAAAACACTACAGCCAATTCAATTTGTGATTCTGTACCGCCACCAGGTCCATATTCAGAGTTTATATCTGAATTCTCAGAATTTATATCAAGTTTGGTTCTTAAAACCGATAAAGTTATTATTGTTGGAGATTTTAATATCCATGTGGATGTTGATAATGATTGCCTTAGTGCTGCATTCATCTCCTTGTTGGACTCGATTGGCTTCTGTCAGAGAGTACAGAAACCCACTCACAGCTTTGGCCACACGCTTGATCTTGTTCTTACTTATGGCGTTGACATTGAGCATTTGAACGTCTTCCCACAGAATCCTCTTCTGTCAGACCACAACCTCATAACTTTTGAATTTATACTACCACATGAGTAGTCAAAAGTTTCTACACCAGATGTCTAACTGACAGTGCTGTAGCTAAATTTAAAGAAGCGATTCCTTCTGTATTTGATTCGATACCACGTCTCAATATAACAGAGGACTCCTGGTCTAACTTTAGTCCGTCCCAGATTGATCATCTTGTTGACAGTGCCATAGGCTCTCTGAGAATGACACTGGATAGCCCTCTGAAGAAGAAGACAGTGAGGAAGAGGAGGTTTGCTCCTGGTATAACCCTCAGACCCGCAAACTGAAGCAATCATTTAAAGCTTGAACGCATATGGCGTTCAACTAATCTCAAGAATCCCGCTTAGTTTGGCGAGATAGTCTTAAAACATATAAGAAGGCCCTCCGTAATGCCAGAGCAGCCTATTACTCATTAATAATAGAAAAATAAAACAACCCCAGGTTTCTCTTCAGCACTGTAGCCAGGCTGACAGAGAGTCACAGCTCTGTGGAGCCGAGCATTCCTATAAACCTTAGTGGTAATGACTTTATGAACTTCTTTAATGAAAAGATTTTAAATATTAGGACAAGATTAATAATCTCTGCCCATAACCAGTGCCAATCTGTCCTCAAGTGGAATGGCCTTGGAAACCGCTGTATGCCCTGGTGTATATTTGAGGATTTTCTCCTATCAACCGTGACCAATTATTTTCAACGGTTTCTCAAACACGTCTACCTGTCTCTTGGACCCCATCCCGACGAGGCTGCTTAAAGACGTTTTGCCTTTAATTGGCGGCTCTATTAGATATTATCAATGTGTCTCTGCTAACAGGCCACGACCACACTCCTTCAAGGTGGCTGTTATTAAACCTCTCCTGAAGAAGCCCACTCTGGATCCAGAGGTGTTGGCTAACTACAGACCGATCTCTAACCTCCCTTCCTCTCCAAGATCCTTGAGAAAGTGGTCGCAAATCAGTTGTGCGACTTTCACATCATAATAGTTTATTTGAGAAATTTCAATCAGGATTTAGAAAACACCACAGCACCGAGACGGCACTGGTGAAAATTACAAATGACCTCTTAATGGCAGCAGATAAAGGACTCTCTCTGTCCTGGTCTTGTTAGACCTTAGTGCTGCATTCGACACCATTGACCATGACATCCTGTTACAGAGACTGGAGCAGTCGATCATTTCAGGCACGGCACTAATTTGGTTTAAATCCTATTTATCAGATCGATCTCAGTTTGTATTTGTAAACGATGACGCCGATAACCACCAACGTTAATCACGGAGTTCCACAAGGTTCTGTGCTTGGACCAATTTTATTTACCTTATACATGCTTCCTTTGGGCAATATTATCAGGAAACACTCCATAAACTTTCATTGTTATGCAGATGACACTCAACTATATTTATCGATAAAACCAGAGGAGAGCAACCAACTCTGTAAAATTCAAGCATGTCTTAAAGACATAAAACATGGATGACCTGCAACTTCTTGATGTTAAACTCAGACAAAACCAAGTAATTTTAATCGGCCCTGAGCACCTCAGAGATCAATTATCTGGTGATGTGGATTCTGTGGCATCCAACACCACTGTAAAGAATCTTGGCGTTATCTTTGATCGACTTGTCCTTTAACTCCCACGTAGCAAATCTCAAGGACTGCATTCTTTCATCTACGTAATATTTCAAAATCAGGCACATCTTGTCTCAAAAGATGCAGAAAAATTGGTTCACGTTACTTCGAGACTGGATTACTGCAACTCCTTATTAGCAGGCTGCTCTAATAAATCTCTTAGGTCTCTCCAGTTGATCCAGAATGCTGCAGCTCGTGTTCTCACTAAAACTAAGAAAAGAGATCACATCACTCCTGCACTAGCTGCTCTGCACTGGCTCCCAGTAAAATCAAGAATCACTTTTAAAATTCTTCTCTTAACCTACAAAGCCTTGATTGGTGATGCTCCATCATATCTTAAGGAGCTCACTAAATGCGGGACTACTTGTAGTTCCTAGAGTCTTAAAAGTAGAATGGGAGCCAGAGCCTTTAGTTATCAAGCTCCTCTTTATGGAACCAGCCAGTCCGGGAGGCAGACACAGTCACCTCGTTTAAGAGTAGACTTAAGACCTTCCTCTTGACAGAGTTTATAGTTAGGGCTGAATCAGGTTTGCCCTGGTCCAGCCCCTTGATAAGCTGCTATAGGCTTATAGCTGCAGGATGCACTGAGCACCTATCTCCTCTTTTTCGGATGAATTTTCATCTCAATCACGCTACTAACTCTGCTTTCTCCCGAAGTCCTTGACTTTACGTCTCATGGGGTCATCGGACCCTATGAGACGGCATAGATCCCATCTGCCTGATGGATCGTCTGGGTCGTGGAATTCCTGCTCATGACTACGCCACTGTCCTGTTCACACTCCTCCTCCCCACCGCCATCTGCCTGATGGATCGTGGAGGTCTCCATCGTGGAATATGCCTACTATGAACTATTCATACACTCTGTCATATTCATTGAATGTATTTTAACTCTAAATCTGTCCTTCTGTACACATTACATCTATTGCATCTGTCCATCCTGGAGAGGGATCCTCCTCTGTTGCTCTCTCCAGGTTTCTTCCTTTTTTCCCCTGAAGGGTTATTTGGGAGTTTTTCCTGGTCCGATGTGAGGTTTTGGGGCAGGGATGTCTATGTGTACAGATTGTAAAGCACTCCGAGACAAATTTGTAATTTGTGAAATTGGGCTATACAAATAAACTGAATTGAATTGAATTGAATCCCTCCTTATCCTTCCTCCTCCTCATTCCTCCTCATCCCTCCTCATCCACATCCCTCCTCATTGTCATTTATCCTCATTCCTCCTCATCCCTCCTTATCCTTCCTCATCCCTCCTCATACTACATATATTACAATGTTACACGTTTTTATTTTAGAATATAAACTTGTTCTAATGTTTTGTTTATTGTTTGCTATATGCATTTATTATTAATAATATTGATTATTATTATTATTTTGTGTTTCAAAGTCGATGTTTATTATGAGTCACATTCCTTGTGTGAGTCTTTGTTTTGCGTAGTTCTGGGTCGTCATGAGAATTTGGTGTTTGTCGGTCTTTGTTCTGACGGGAATGAAATAGTTCGCTCAGTCTGGTGTGAACCAACCACGATGCTTTATCTTCATCATCATCATCAGACCTCAGTGACGCTGTGGGAACCGGCTCCAACTGATAAACAGTCATTTAGTGTTTTGGTGAAACCACGAGCAGCTTTCTCACGGAGTCACCAAACATCACGTAATCTCAGTTCTAGAAGAAGTGCTCCTCCCCTCCAGCAGGAGTACTCCTCCCCTCCAGCAGGTAACCCGACTGGAACCTCAGCCTCTCATTGGGCCGCTGCGTGGGAACCCGTCCTCTCCCACCAGGATTACCTCTTCTTTAGTCCTGATCACCGGCTGAGGGTTTGATTAATTCACCGGCTGATCCTCACCGGAGGAACAACCTGGTCTGGTTCTCATGCTGAGTCACTTCAGTCTCGTTTCCCATCATGCACCGGGCCACGCAATCTAGTGTAAACCCAGATTCTTCTGGAACTGGACCTCTAGAAACCGATGTAGAAATTAAATTAAACAAAGTCTCATTTTTCCAAATAAATGAAATGGAGTTAAAGGGGAAGAACCGGTTGTCAGTGTGAGGAAGTTTGGAAATCTACCCGCGGCGTATTTTCTTGGTGTCAGCGGCCAGAGAACAGAAGCACGCGTGGGAGACGCAGGCGGCGTGTTTTCATATTTCTATAGCGCCAGAATTAATCTGGTGATTACCTTCAGGAAGGAGCTGCAACGGCTGCGAGTCAATAAAAAATAACCTTTTTCTCCGGCTGCTGAGCCTCAAATGAAAGATGAAGGAGTCGAGGGAGATTAATTCTGCTGCTTTTGTTCCTCTTGTGAACTTCACTGTCAGCGAGCTTAGCGCCGCTCGCCTGCCCCGACACGCCGGCTGCTTGTCTGGGCGACCGGCGGCGCAGTGGCCGAGCGGCACGCAGCGAGTTAGATGCTGCAGTGACTCAGCAAGAAAACCTCTGCATCTTTGCAGTCCTTTGGAGTCTCTTTGTCGTGGTTTTAAGCATATTTGCAGTCCTTTTGAGTCTTTGTAGTGGTGTTGTGCATCTTTGCAGTCCTTTGAGTCTCTCATCATCCCATCATAACCCCATCATCACACCTTCATCACCCCATCATCACACCTTCATAACCCCATCATCACCCCATCATCACACCTTCATAACCCCATCATCACCCCTTCATCACCCCATCATCACACCTTCATAACCCTATCATCACCCCATCACACCTTCATAACCCCATCACACCTTCATAACCCCATCATCACCCTATCATCACACCTTCATAACCCCATCATCACCCCATCATCACACCTTCATAACCCCATCATCACACCTTCATAACCCTATCATCACCCCATCACACCTTCATAACCCCATCATCACACCTTCATAACCCCATCATCACCCCATCACACCTTCATAACCCCATCATCACCCCATCATAACCCCATCATCACCCCATCACACCTTCATAACCCCATCATCACCCCATCGTAACCCCATCATCACACCTTCATAACCCTATCATCACCCCATCACACCTTCATAACCCCATCATCACCCCATCATCACACCTTCATAACCCTATCATCACCCCATCACACCTTCATAACCCCATCATCACCCCATCATCACACCTTCATAACCCTATCACCCCATCACACCTTCATAACCCCATCATCACACCTTCATAACCCTATCATCACCCCATCACACCTTCATAACCCCATCATCACCCCATCATCACACCTTCATAACCCCATCATAACCCCATCATCACCCCATCATCACACCTTCATAACCCTATCATCACCCCATCACACCTTCATAACCCCATCATCACACCTTCATAACCCTATCATCACCCCATCACACCTTCATAACCCCATCATCACCCCATCATCACACCATCACACCTTCATAACCCTATCATCACCCCATCACACCTTCATAACCCCATCATCACCCCATCACACCTTCATAACCCCATCATCACCCCATCATAACCCCATCATCACCCCATCATCACACCTTCATAACCCTATCATCACCCCATCACACCTTCATAACCCCATCATCACCCCATCATACCTTCATAACCCCATCATCACCCCATCACACCTTCATAACCCCATCATCACACCTTCATAACCCCATCATCACCCCATCATAACCCCATCATCACCCCATCATCACACCTTCATAACCCCATCATCACCCCATCATCACACCTTCATAACCCTATCATCACCCCATCATAACCCCATCATCACCCCTTCATCACCCCATCATCACCCCTACACCATGCCTCTTTATTGACAATAAATCAAATTAGTCATAAATACTGTAAACAACTTGAACCTCAAGGTCGTTCCTTCAAATGAAGGACACGCGTTCCTCCAGAGGAAGTTCTCCGTCTGTCTTTCTTTTGGATTCAAGGAAGGAAACGAGAAGGAGAGGAAGAAGAAGAAGAGGAAGAAGAAGAGGAAGAAGGAATTCACCAGATGAGGTCTTTTCTAAGGAGAAAACAGCGCCCCCTTTCTGTTTCATTTGTCATGACGCAATCGAGACGAGATCCCACGAGGTGTGTGTGTGTGTGTGTGTTTGTGTGTGTGTGTGGTATCATGTCAGAAAGCCTGAGTGCTCTTCTATAGATGGTATGTTCCTGCAACTCAGTCTGTGTTAACATGTGTGTGCATGCTGCATCTTAGTGTGTGTGTGTGTGTGTGTGTGTGCGCGCGCTCGTGACTTGTATCATTGTTTGGAGACATTTGTATTACAGACAATCATCAAAGAGCTTCTGTTGAGCTGTTCACTGTGTGCACAGCAAGGTGACACACACACACACACACACACACTGATAGCTGTGTGTGTTTAACGGTCGCTATGGAACCACAACCCTCTCATAAGTGACCTCTGATGTGATCATGAGAAGCAGCCTTCATCTTCACTTCCTCGTTCACTATCGTTCACGCTACTCGGGGTCATGTGGCCAGGTCCACGTCGTGGGGGGGTGGGGGGGGGCTGTGATACCAGGAGGTCGACTCACGCCTCAGCTGTTGCGATCGTGTCCCGATTGGTTCCTTCTTCTTTGCGTGTTCCCCACTTCCTGACGAGCGCCTGAACGCACCATCGGGGGAACAGAGGCGTGTGGGAGTTTGTGGTTGTTTGAAATGGGACGCACCCCGATGCTGCTGAAGGAGTTCAGTCATCTCCGGAGGAGGTTCCTAAGACGCAGGTCGACCCCGACTGGACCAGCTGGTTCTGGTTCAGTCGGGGGTTTGATCCCTGTGACGCTGCAGGGAAAACTTTATTGATTTAATTTAGTTTACAGTCTGACGAGAAGAAGACGAAAAAGTGCTCGAGTTCTGCTGAACTCCAGACATACACACACACAGACATACACACACACACACAAACACGCACATGTGTGCTCATGCAAAACCCCCCGGACTCGTGCATCGACCTCACCGGTCTGCACACACATATACACCCACACAGACACACACACATATATACACACACACACACACACTTCACTGTCATTAGCCCTCACACGCCCCATCTCTCTCTCTCTTATTATTGGAGCTCTAACTCCAGGTGAGAGAGCAAAGCTCCTCATTACCTGAGAGCCTCCACCATGACTCCACCCTTTGTCTCCAGAGCCTCCGTCATGACTCCACCCTTTGTCTCCAGAGCCTCCACCATGACTCCACCCTTTGTCTCCAGAGCCTCCGTCATGACTCCACCCTTTGTCTCCAGAGCCTCCACCATGACCAGTGGCGGCTGGTGACATTTTGGGGCGCAGTGGTTTAAATATCACTCAACAATGAGAAGAAGAGAGGTTTTGAGTAGAATATTGTAAAAAACAAAGCTTTATTTCAAGAACACAGCGTGCTCAACACTGTCCAATAACAACTATCAACACACTGTAACTTTGGGAATGAGAGGTTCAGAGCAGCTTTAAGGAACATTGGGTTGTGTTTCAGAGGTTTGCAAAATAAAAGTGTTTCACCCTCACATGAAAGAGGTTCAGAGCAGATGTAACTGATGTGGAACGGGCATGGAAGAAGTCGGCTCAGATGGTGGATTTTCCCAGCACTTATTTATTCTGCAGAAGACAACAGAACACACACATTTGCCTTCCGATTTGTCTCTGCACTTCCACTTCCCTCAGCAATAAAAAAACATTGTCCATGGAAGACAGGACCACATTAAATCTAAATAATAACAATTCTCATCAAAAACCATGACATGTAACATACAAGGGGAAAACAGAGACCCCTAATGGACAAAATAAATAACTACATGAGCTAGAAAGTGGCTCAATGAAACCGCCACCAAACGTATATTTTGACAGTCTAAATGACACGACAGCTGGACGCCGGGATCGTATTAACATTCCATTACTGTATGTAACATAAACGGTTAATTTTTATTGAAGAATATAGCCATAATAGTGCAAAATCGTTTTTCACTCAACTCACCCTCGGCAATATAAAACCATTGTGACGGAAAGACGGACTCAGGAGCAGGAAGTGCAACAGATGGAAAGCAATTTACGCAGGAAACAGATTTTAAAAAATAACGCTAAATAAAAATAGCTCATTAAAATAAAATTCACAAACACTCAATAATATCGTTGAACAACAAACAAAAATAAAATACAATACATTGAAAACAAGAAATGACGGAGTGCATTTCTAACTGTTTGACAGAGTAGACCCACTATATGTAAAGAAAAGTAGCCTCCTCTCTTTAAAGTGGTCAAACGTCTCAATAACTCTGGTTAAAGTCAATCATGTCTGTAACCAGCCTGTTTCCATTATTCTGGAGGGAATGTAACTGTTTTTCAGAACTTCTTCGTTGTGTTTTCGATGCCAGTTCGGTCTGCAAACAGGGTTAGCTTCATGCTGTTAGCGAGTCAGCTTCATGCTCTTAGCTAGATAACTGCGGCAAGATTCGTGCTTTACACTTGTCTGAAGCTCTGTAGATCCCTCACTCCGTTGTAGTCCAGAGAGTTTCCGTCCCAGGACTTTGGAAAACAGACAAAAAACGAATTACTCATGGAGCATCCAGCTAACCAGCTCCGGTTAGCATATCGGCTTGAGGAGCACCTCCGGGTGTACGTCCTCCCGCGGTCTGCGCTTTGCTGCAGAATTTTTAAATCCGGATGTTCGGGTCCCAACTCTTTCAGCCTCTTCTTGTCAATATCTGACCGTCGATTGAAAGGTGTTTGGTGGAGAGATACCAGAGTTTTCAGTCGCCGACGCCATACTAACATAAAGCTTCTGCTAGCTATGTTGCTCGCGTACCTCCGTGGAGCTCTGGTCAGCAGGGTTGCCAGGTCTGTGTGACACAACCAGCCCAAAAACCAGCCCAATATCAGAACTCAAAATATGCCCGTGCCAAACCATATACACTGCTTTTAAAGTTCAACAGCATTGCTATCATTGCCAAATGTATTGTAATATCTACAAAGTAACAACATATGTTTAGTTTGCCAGCATTAAAAGCAGTTTTCCCTCAAGTTATTTCACCTAGGTCCTAAAATGGCCTTGTGTAATTAGATACAGTATATTATCATAAATAAAATGTGTACGTGCTGATCTGGAGTCAGTTTGGTAGGATTTGGGTATGAATAAATTATTTCATTTAAAATATGGATTTTTATTTAAAGATATTCATGTAATTTGCATGCAAAATAGGTCTACCCGAACCAGCGGACAACAAATTCAACCCGCGCAACACTTCAAAAGTGGCCCGATTCCGCAGGACCTGGCAACACTGCTCTATGGGCTGAGGGAACATACGGGTCTCTGATCTGCCGAATAATCCAATCGCGTGCGCACATTTGTGCGCCCCAAGATTCCCGGTTTCATCCGCCAATGTGAAGCCGGTCATTGCCAAAACGACTGAAATGTTGTATCGATGCCTTACACACACGTTAGACCGCCTCGGAAAAGGGGAGGGGCTTCTCTCCGTGATAATGGCGATATATTATATTTTTTCACATTAACTTAAGTGGTTGTTGACAGGGGCTTACGGTCTCCCACACACATTTAGCGCGTCAACACGGTATATTTACTATTTAAATGATTTGGCATATAATGTTTTTTGACAGGATTTTTTTTTCTTTTTCCTCTTCTTCTTTTTTTTCCATCTCCAAATTTTAAGAGGGGCGGCGCCCTAGCGCCCCCTATGGACGAACCACCACTGACCATGACTCCACCCTTTGTCTCCAGAGCCTCCACCATGACTCCACCCTTTGTCTCCAGAGCCTCCGCCCTGACTCCACCCTTTGTCTCCAGAGCCTCCGCCATGACTCCACCCTTTGTCTCCAGAGCCTCCACCATGACTCCACCCTTTGTCTCCAGAGCCTCCACCATGACTCCACCCTTTGTCTCCAGAGCCTCCGTCATGACTCCACCCTTTGTCTCCAGAGCCTCCGCCCTGACTCCACCCTTTGTCTCCATATATTGGATATTGCAGGTTTTCTGAGCTTTTTGGTGATTTAAGGATATTCTGGGTCACGTGATCACGTGACCTCGTGACACGTGTGAAGACGAGCGGCCGACACGCAGACGGATGTGCCCACTCAGCTTTCAAAATGTAAAAAAATTCCGGCTTTGATTTATTTACTTTTTCGTTCTTTCTGTGCGGCCCGTTACCATGACGACCATGCGTCACTCACTCAGAGACGAAGCCGTGAGAACCAGGTCATCATCAAGAGTTTCTCTCTTCATCGCTGCACATTCAATGTATCTCTATTCAGACACTCGGCACCCGGCAGGGCTCAAAATACGGACATGCCACCGTGATATATACATTACATTACATTACATGTCATTTAGCAGACGCTTTTATCCAAAGCGACTTACAATAAGTGCATTTCAACCTAGAGTACAAACTAAGAACAACAAGAATACAGGAAGTAACATTTCCTCAACATAGTCGAACTACAAAAGTACCATAAGTAAGTGCTATCTAAGTGCCACTGAAGTGCTAATCTGTGTTTTAATCCAGATATAGTCGGAAAAGGTGTGTTTTCAGTCTCCGACGGAAGATGTAGAGACTTTCTGCTGTCCTGATGTCAGTGGGGAGCTCGTTCCACCACTGAGGAGCCAGGACAGCAAACAGTCTGGATTCGAGTGATTAGCTCGAGGTGCAGGAGGCACAAGATGCGCTGTTGCCGGCGGGGGAGCGAACGTGGGGGGTACGGTGTGACCATATCCCGGATGTAGCGGGGCCCGATCCGCCAGGACCAGTGTTTTGAAGCGGATGCGAGCAGCCACGGTAACCAGTGGAGAGAGGGAGGGAGGTGGTGGGTGAAATTCGGGAGGCTGAAGACCAGTCGAGCTGCTGCATTCTGGATGAGCTGCAGGGGTCGG
This sequence comes from Pseudoliparis swirei, assembly GCF_029220125.1. Taxonomy (NCBI): domain Eukaryota; kingdom Metazoa; phylum Chordata; class Actinopteri; order Perciformes; family Liparidae; genus Pseudoliparis; species Pseudoliparis swirei. The sequence continues at coordinate 17,247,017 of NC_079398.1, read as the reverse complement.
ATGGCCTTAGCAGGTAGACCAGCGAGGAGGGAGTTGCAGTAGAGGCGTGAAATGACCAGAGCCTGGATCAGAACCTGCGCCGCCTTCTGAGTAAGAAGAGACGTATTCTCCTGATGTTGTGCAGCATGTACCTACAGGACACGCAGCGCGTCGCGATGTTGGCCGTCAGGAGAGTTGACTGTCGAGTGTCACCCGAGGTTCCTGGCAGTCCGGTAGGGGCCAACACAGAGCTGTTGAAGGTGATAGTCAGGTCGTGGGTGGGAGCCTTTCCTGGAAGGAATAGTAGCTCAGTCTTGTCAGGGTTGATCTTCAGGTGGTGAGCAGACATCCACTGAGAGATGTCAGTCAGACAGGCAGAGATTCGTGCCGCCACCCGTGTTTCGGATGGTGGAAACGAGAAGATCAGTTGGGTGTCATCAGCATAGCTATGGTAGGAGAAGCCATGCGAACGAATGACAGAGCCGAGAGAATTTGTGTACAGAGAGAAGAGGAGGGTACCCAGGAGAGCCTTGAGGAACCCCAGTAGTGAGAGGACAAGGATCAGACACAGATCCTCTCCAAGTTACCGGGTGGGTGCGGTCTTTAAGGTAGGAAGAGAAAAGAGCGAGTGCAGTGCCTGAGATCCCCAGGTCCTGAAGAGAAGAGATCAGGATCTGGTGGTTCACGGTGTCAAATGCTGCAGAAAGGTCGAGAAGGATAAGGACAGAGGAGAGAGGCTGCTCTAGCAGTGTGAAGCTGCTCAGAGACAGCAAGGAGGGCCGTCTCTGTCGAGTGGCCGGCCTTGAATCCAGACTGGTGAGGGTCAAGAAGGTTGTTACTGTGGAGATAGGAGGACACTTGGCTCAAGATAGCTCGCTCCAGAGTTTTGGAGAGAAAAGGAAGAAGAGAGACCGGTCTGTAGTTGCTGACTTAGGCAGGTCGGCGTGGGTTTCTTCAGGAGAGGGTTGACTCTCGCCTCCTTCAGAGAGTTAGGAAACAGCCAGTTGAGAGGGAGCTGTTAATAAGATGGGTGAGGAAGGTCAGAAGGTCAGGAGCAATAGCCTGGAGAATGGGAGACGGGACGGGGTCAAGAGCGCAGGTGGTCGGGCGGAGGTCACCAAGCTAAGAACTTGATTGGGAGACAAGGGGTGAAAGAGGAAGAGAGGGGATGAAGAAGTTAGTGTTGGTGAGGTGATAGAAGATGGATTTGTAAAGGAGGAGCGTATGTCGTCTATCTTGTTTGTAAAGTAGTCGACAAAGTGGCTCGGCAAAAGGGTGGAAGGAGGAGGGGGACAGGGGGGATCAAGGAGGTTGGAAAAGATAGAGAAGAGTTTTTGGGGTTAGAGAAGGAAGACTGAATTTTGGTCAGGTAGAACGAGCTTTTGGCTGCAGAGATAGAGGAAGAGAAGGAGGAGGAGATTGATAGAAGAGCAAGTCTTCCGCTTGATTCGATTTGCGCCATTTTCTTCCGCCGGCCGCAGGGTGGCTCTCTCGGCCGCACGAGAGTCCGACAACCACGGAGCCGGAGAGGATTTCCGAACCGGTCGTGTCTTAAAAGGACAAAGAGAATCAAGAGATGAAGACAGGGAAGAGAGGAGAGTGTCTGCGGCAGAGTTAGGATGCATGAGTGAGAAGCAGTCAGTTGAGGGAGAGCAGATAGGACAGAGGAGGCAAGAGAGGAGGGACAGAGGGTGCGAATGTTGGCGTACAGGTGCAGAGTCTGTAGATATGGGTGGGTTGTCAGTACCAGAGGCGAGAGAGTAAGAGATGAAGAAGTGGTCAGAGACATGGAGAGGAGTCACAGTGAGGTTAGAGGTAGAGCAGTTTCTTGTGAAAATGTAGTCAAGGTGGTTGCCGGCTTTGTGAGTAGGAGGAGGGACTGAGTGAGAGGTTAAAGGAAGACAATAAGAGTAAGAGATCACATGACTTCTCTGTCTGGATGTTAAAGTCACCCAGAAGGATGAGCGGGGGGCCGTGTTCCGCGAAGTTCGATAGGAGGACGTCTAGCTCGTCAAGAAATCTCCCAAAGAACCAGGGGACGGTGAGAACAACAATGTGAAGTTGGACCGGATGAGTAACGGTCACCGCATGAAACTCAAAAGTCAGTGGGATAAAGAGTGGAAGCGGGTAGGGACAGAAACACCATGTGGGTGAGATGAGTAAAGCTACCTCCACCCGACCAGAGGGTCTGGGTGTGTGGCTGAAGGAGAAGGCAGAGGAGAGAGCAGGGCTGTGAGCGTGTTGTCTACTGTGATCCAGGTCTCAGTGAGAGCCAGGAAGTCAGGCGACTGCTCCACAGCAAAGCCAGAGATGAAGTCGGCCTTGCGGTTGGCTGACTGACAGTTCCAGAGGCCTCCTGTGACCAGGTGCTGGGTGTGAGTAGAACGGGTAGGAAGGATAACAGAGGAGGGGTTCCGGTACATGAATGAGCGAGTCCTATAGTAACTACGAGTAGAGATACGCACAGGTATGGAAAAGACACACATATTCAAAAAATGGGGAAATACTCAGCCACCCCCGAAGACTCCAACGGAAGACTCCAACGGAAGACTCCTATGTCTTTGTCCTCCGAGTCTTCGTCCGATGAGTCACACTGACGCTACAGCTGACGCGAAAAACCCCACCCGGTTATGAGCCCAAGTTAGTGCCAATTACCTCCAGCCGCGTTGACACCGCCCCTTGGCTTTTGGTATTCAAATGACACTCAATAGAAACCAGGTGACGATCGCTCGTCCAATCAGTGAAGATTCAGGTGTCGGAACACAGGACACACCTCTCTACCAAAACAACTCCTTAAAACAGGACAGACTAACAATCTAGCAGCTTTAATCAACAAATACAACAGTAACTTTAGCAGATAAAACTAGTTTAAAGAAGATACTTAGCAGGATCCAAGTAGTCAGTAGTCTCGCCTCACAGGTAGAAAATGCACACTGCAGACTTGGCCCCGGGAGATCTTTTTAAAGACACTCAGCCAGCCACGTTGACACCGCCCCTTGGCTTTTGGTATTCAAATGACACTCAATAGAAACCAGGTGACACACACACACATGTGTGTGTGTGTGTGTGTGTGTAAGAATGGGGAGTCTGTCATTTCACAAAACCACATGACTGCTGCTAAAAAGAGTGTGTGTGTGTGTGTGTGTGTTAAGACTTTGTGGTGTATGTGTGTGTAGGTGTGTGTATGTATATGTGTGTGTACGTGTGTGTGTATGTATAGGTGTGTGTGTGTGTCTAAAAACCTTGTGTGTGTGTGTTTGTGTATGTTACGACCTTGCTGTGTCTGTGTGTGTGTGCAGGTGTGTGTGTGTGTTAGGACCTTGTTGTGTGTGTATGTGTGTCCTTGAAGGTGGTGGTCAGATACACCACCTGACTCATTTATCAGGCTACCAGTGAGTTATGGTGGGAACCAGTCACACTTCCTCCCGTGTGGACCCGGGTTCCTGCTGATAAAACACCTGTGTGTGTGTGTGTGTGTTCATATTGTCGGGTTATTAATAGCTTTATGAGACGTGGAGAACCTTCCCATAAAGCAAGACGTGCCGATCACTCGGCAACCAGGCTTATGCTCTGCTGTTATTAAACTGTACGTGACTTCCTTTCATATTTAATATATTTATATTGTTTCCCACACGCCGTCTTTCTTAAAGTCCTGAGAGGAGTCGAGGAAACGAGAGTCAGCCTAGATTAATACATCCTGATTATGGGATGGATGGTCACATGATCTAGACCTTCCTGTTGACAGCCGTCAGTCACGAGAGATACTCACAACATCCAGAGGGGCAGCGTACGAGAATAACTCTCAGATCATGAGATTAAATATTAAATATATTCTTATAGATTAACGTTTCAGAATTCAGCCCAGAAAAAAAACATTATTATGATTATTATGATATTGTAACACCCTGTTAATGTTGTGTCTGTCTCCCCAGGAATTGGTCATTCCCTACACCTGCCCTCAGCCTCTCCTGATTGTGTCATTCCCGTCACCTGCCCCAGCCACTCCCGTCTCGCTGATCCCTGATGTCCCACACCTGTGTTTCCCCACCTTATATATTCTCCCAGTCTTTGCTTTGTTCCCTGCCAGATTGTTGTGTGTTTTGCCCCTCGTGTCAATTCGCTCATGACCAGTCTGGTTTCAAGTAAAAACATTTGTTCCTCAAACCCAGAGTCGGACACTTCTTCTGCACTTGAGCTTACCCGTGTGAATTTGTGACAGATATGTGTGAGAGAGAGAGAGACAAGAAAGGGGGGGAGAGAGAGAGTATATATATATTAGGGCTGTCAATCGATTAAAAAATTAACTAATTAATCGCACATTTTGAAATTCATTAAAAGTTTTTTTCTTTTCTTTTTAAAGACAAAACTTCACACAGAGCTGTGTTTTCAAAGAGGCTCCTACCTATAAAGTGCCAGCGAGGTATTTAATATTGTGGATGATAAATTGTTTCTTCAGTGAAACATCCAGATTAGTAAAAAAAAAGAAGTATATTTGAGACCCCATTGGTCCTGTCATCTTTAACACTGAACAGCAGAACCAGTGGCCTTGGTAACTGACTGACATTCACATATGTCACGTTAACCCTCTGGAGGCTGGGGGCATGTTCTCCATTTTACAAAAAAATGTAAATTCACCTTTTAAAGGCGTTTGCATATGACACATACCCCCGTGTTCTACATCAAACATTCCAGAACAATCTCAGCTCTGAAATGAGGCTCATTGTCCTCACGCCGTGTTCTCTGGTTCTCTGACTGACAGGCTGCTAATGAGCCTCACCTGTGTGGTGGGTCGGTCCTTTGTGATTTACTGAGTGTTCATTGGTTGTTTTTTTCGCAAAATGTTGACAGTCAAACGGATTGACAAATCACGTTGAAGGTTTCGTGTGACGAGTTATTTCCGCGCCGCGTCACCCGACACGTCGCCCGTCCGTTCCTCTGTATATCAGAGGGGGAGACGGGAGGAAGGAGCGGAGGAGGAAACCCGACTGATTCATCCACGAGTTTAAACTGATTTCTGCTCCTTATTTTCGCGGAGAAATCATTGTTTTAAAAACGGAAACAGTGTTAAACCGTACTGCCGCGGTTTGGCACTCGGAGGAGTGTAAAAACTTCAACGAACACCGGAAGTAAACAAAGTTGCGTTAATTGCGGTAAAATATTTTAGTGCGTTAACGCGGCCAAATTAATCGCATAGATTAACGCATTAACGCTGACAGCCCTAATATATATATATGAAAGTTATTTTTACACTATAAGGGACTAATCCAAATTTGGGAAAAGGAAATATTTCAAACCGTCTCCATCTTGTAATGTAACCCTTTGTAAAATCAGGCCAGAAGAAGAAGAAGGTTTCTGCAGCGAGTCCCTGTCGCTCAAGAGAGGAACAATTTAATTTGTGCTTATCTTTTTTTTTCCTGATTAAAAATGTTTTCACCTTTTTCTTTCTTACAAATATATAGAAAAATAATAATTTTCTTGCAGCCCGAAAAAAAATTTATTTAAAAAATTGAATTTTTAAAAATGTCTAATTTCAGGATCCGGTCTGTTATCACAATTAAATATATAATATATACATATATTTTATTATATATAGTTATATCTAATTTATTTATTTATATATTCATATATAGCTGCATTCTCTCTCCTGACCACCAGTTGTATAGAAGTCTATGCTCATGTGTGTAACCCCCGGCCCATGTAGCTCTGTACAATATACGATGGGCGGGGTCCTGGGTTCTGTTTAACAGAGGGACGGTGCAGCCAACTGTTTCATAATGCACGCCACAGCATATTTATTCACAAAACTAAACACCAATCCCCATACAACGAAAACCCACAAAATGTATATAACTCGCTCTCTCTTCCTAAGAACCTCTACAATACAACAAATACAACCACCACAACAAATATAATAAATATCACAAATAAAACAAATAAAACAAATCCACTCACACCACACTCTAGCACACCCACACCAACCACACCCCCGTTGCAGGCCCGAGTCGTTGCTGGAGATCGTAGTGGCCTGAAACGGTCGTGACCGTTTCACTTGTCCACACAAGCCTAAACAAAAGGGGCAGTGACATGTTTGTGAGTACTCACGATGTGTTGGGAAAGGGAAGTGAATAACAGGAAGGATTGTCTGACGGAATAAGAAACAGCAGGTCGGTAGCAGCAGCCTCGGGAACCAGCTCAGCTTCCTCGGTTGTCGTCTCCTGACTCACAGGAGCTCCAATGTGGCTCATCCGGCTTTCCTGGTGCAGATCAACATGTGTGGAGCTAAATGATAATCGCGAGTAGCGATTAGCAACACTACTATAACATTTAGTCACTGGGCAGCATACATTCAACACACTGATCGTTACCTGGTGTAGGTCCTACAGGCATAACTATTGGTCAGCCCTTCGACGTCCCACCATGACTTTGATGCAGCTCGACAGCTGTTGTCACCTATTTCACCACCATACCTCCGTTTAGGCCACGCCCCTCTAACTGATAGTGAAGCTGGATTGGCGGTTGGTCTCCCACACCAGAAAACAATGACCACCGATCACCAACTCAATTAGAAATTTAAATAAGCAAAACAAATTAGAAAACTCAAATATTATTATATATATACACCTTATTATTATTAGTAGTAACTTTATCAAAATATATTATCAGGGCTACACCCTCCCCCTTCTGACCGTCTAGATGCCCTCATCTGACTCCTTTCTGTTTCTTGGAAGGGTTGCTTCTCCTATCATCAGACAGCCTTCGGGGCTGTTGGTACTTGTGCCTTTTCTTCTCTGAAGTGAATAACCATCCCATTATGCATGATGGTAACAGGCTCCTGGGATGGCTTGCCAGGTTTGTCATACGTCAAGCGAATAACTGGTTTCCTTTCTCTCTGTGACTTTCGAATAACGACTGCTGGTTCACTCCTTGTGTCGCTAGTAGAACCGGAGCTTGCTCCCCCTTCTAAATCTGGGTCGGCAGCAGGGTCATTACTAGTCTCTTCTTTATCAGATTCCAGACTGGAAGATGTAGTGTCTTCTGGGGATTCTGCTCTCATAGCTGAGGGTTCTTCAGAAACTTCAGAACTCTCCTCTTCCTGGCTGTCACTATCCACAGGGTTTTGATGGGGTATGGAGAGCAGTGGCGGTTCGTCCATAGGGGGCGCTAGGGCGCCGCCCCTCTTAAAATTTGTAGATGAACAAAAAAAAGAAGAAGAAAAAAATTAACATCCTGTCAAAAAACATTATATGCCAAATCATTTAAATAGTAAATATACCGTGTTGACACGCTAAAAGTGTGTGGGAGACCGTCAACCTGTCAACAACCACTTAAGTTAATGTGAAAAAATATAATATATCGCCATTATCACTGAGAGAAGCCCCTCCCCTTTTTCGAGGCGATCTAACGTGTGTGTACGGCATCGAGAAAATATTGCAGTCGTTTCGGCAAGGACCGGCTTCTCATTGGCGGATGAAACGTGAATCTTGGGTCGCAAAAATGTGCGCTCGTTGGCCAATGACATCGTTTTATTATTTCACGTGATTGGACTATACGGCAGATCAGAGACGTATCGTTCCCTCAGCCCAGAGAGCTCCAGGAGCTACGGGAGCAGGTAGCTAACGGAGCTGTTAGCTGGAGCTCAGTGAGTAATGCGCTGTTTAGTTTCCCCTGTCTGTTATTCCAAAGTCCTGGGACTGAAACTCTCTGGACTACAACGGGGGGAGGGATCTAAAGAGCTGCAGACAAGTGTAAAGCACGAATCTTGCCGCAGTTATCTAGCTAAGAGCATGGAGCTAACTCGCTAACAGCCTGAAGCTAACCCTGTTTACAGTCAGCAGAAGGATACCGAACTGGCATCGAAACACAACGAAGAAGTTCTGAAAAACAGACACATTCCCTCAAGAATAATGGAAACAGGCTGGTTACAGACATGATTGACTTTAACCAGAGAGTAAAGTGACCACTTTAAAGAGAAGAGGCTACTTTTCTTTACAGTAGTGGGTCTGCTCTGTCACCCAATGTAACATGTGCTGCATCTCTTTCTGACTCTATTCTGCTCTGAACCTCTTTTATTTTGCAAACCTCTGAAACCCAACCCAATGTTCCTTAAAGCTGCTCTGAACCTCTCATGCCCAAAGTTACAGTGTGTTGATAGTTGTTATTGGACAGTGTTGAGCACGGTGTGTTCTTGAAATAAAGCTTTGTTTTTTACAATATTCTACTCAAAACCTCTTTTCTTCTCATTGTTGAGTGATATTTAAACTGCGCCCCCCCCCCCCCCCCCCCCAAATTCACCAGCCGCCACTGATGGAGAGGTGTCTCCGGACCTCACCTACACCAAAAGCTTGAGGATTACAGGCAGTTTCAAACTCGGGATCTGATGAATCTGGGTCCCTTTCCAATGGGGGAACTACAGACGTAGTTGGTCTTGGACGGGCACGCTGTCCTCTGGTGACAGTTTTTCTACCAACTGTAGTAACCGCAGGATCGTTCGACATTCTAACAAGATAACCTATGGGCAAAAGATGGTCTCTGTGCAGAGTTTTGACTCCACCAGATCCCTGTTCTGGTTTGACCTGGTACACTGGCAGGTTGGGCAACTTCTTCACCACAACATAAGGTGTGGACTTCCAGCGGTCCTGCAGCTTATGTCTCCCAGGCAATCCAACGTTTCTAATAATAATTCGGTCCCCTTCTGCCAAGGGCAGATCTCGTACCCTTTGGTCATAGTAGACCAAATTTTTGAGGTGACTCTTGTTTGCAGCTGCAGAGGCCATCTGATAGGCACTTTGCAACTCCTCCTTCATTCGGGCAACATACTGATGGTAAGAGGCCTCACTCTCACCATCAGGTGATATTCCAAAGCAGATATCTACTGGCAATCTGGCTTCTCTGCCGAACATCAGACAATATGGCGAATATCCAGTGGCATCATTTTTAGTACAGTTGTACGCATGTACTAGTTGACCGATATGCTGGCTCCAGTATTGTTTTTGTTCAGGTTCCATAGTACCAAGCATCGCCAGAAGAGTGCGATTGAATCGTTCTGGTTGCGGATCACCTTGCGGATGATACGGAGATGTGCGGGATTTACGGATCCCTAGCATAGTAAGGAACTCCTTAATCAGCCGACTCTCAAAATCTCTGCCCTGATCAGAGTGTATTCTGGCAGGTAAGCCGTAATGCACAAAGAATTTCTCCCAAAGTACTTTCGCTACTGTGAGGGCTTTTTGATCCTTAGTAGGAAATGCCTGAGCATAACGAGTGTAGTGGTCCGTTATCACGAACACATTAGCTACCCCTTTGGAATCAGACTCCATCTGCAGGAAGTCAATACAGACTAGGTCTAAGGGGCCTTGACTAGTTATCTGATTCAAGGATGAGGCACGATGCGGAAGAGTCTTTCTGGAGATACATCGTCCACAGGTTCAGATGTACTGTTCAACCTCAGTTGTCATGCGGGGCCAATAGAATCGGTCTCTGATCAGTTCAACAGTTCGTTCCACTCCCATGTGTCCACACTCTTTCCTGGTGCAGATCAACATGTGTGGAGCTAAATGATAATCGCGAGTAGCGATTAGCAACACTACTATAACATTTAGTCACTGGGCAGCATACATTCAACACACTGATCGTTACCTGGTGTAGATCCTACAGGCATAACTATTGGTCAGCCCTTCGACGTCCCACCATGACTTTGATGCAGCTCGACAGCTGTTGTCACCTATTTCACCACCATACCTCCGTTTAGGCCACGCCCCTCTAACTGATAGTGAAGCTGGATTGGCGGTTGGTCTCCCACACCAGAAAACAATGACCACCGATCACCAACTCAATTAGAAATTTAAATAAGCAAAACAAATTAGAAAACTCAAATATTATTATATATATACACATTATTATTATTAGTAGTAACTTTATCAAAATATATTATCAGGGCTACATGTGTATCTGAGCAGACATAAAGGACGTGGCTAACAACAGGACAGGGCTCTGCATTCCCAGCTGCCTCCATCCAGAACACTCTGTGAACAGACCCCCCTCCCCCGGGTGTGTTCTCCAGTTGGGTTCTCTGGGTGTGTTCTTCGGGTGTGTTCCCCGGGTGTGTTCGCAAGGGTTGTTCTCCGGTTGTGATCCCTGGGTGTGTTCTCTGGGTGTGTTCTCCAGTTGTGTTCTCCAGGTGTTTTCTGGGTGTGTTCCCCGGTTGTGTTCTCCAGTTGTGTTCTCCCAGTGTGTTATCTGGCTGTGATCTCCAGGTGTGTTCTCCGGGTGTGTTCCCCGGTTGTGTTCTCCAGTTGTGTTCTCCAGGTGTGTTCTTCGGTTCTGGTTCTGAGGGACTGCGTGTGCACAGCTTAATAGAAATAGATGTTTTTCTTTCAGAAAATACCACAAATCCTGAACTGCAGACGTCTGTAATTAAATCATTCCTCTTTCTTAATGGATTCAGGGCTGATTTGTCATTCGATGAAGATCCGTGTCACAGCTGAGAAGATGTGGAACACGAGGAACGTCTGACCCCGAGCCGCAGACTGATCCCCGGTGGACGAGGAGGTTGGGTCTGATATGGGTCTTCATGATCTTCTCCTCCAGTTACTGAGAGACTTGGGTTCTAGTCGGTGTTTTCATATAGTTTTGTTTTATGAGACAGGATGAAACACGTAGAAAAAGTTTAATTGTCTTTAGATCTTTAAATGTGTCTTTAAATCTGTAGATCTGTCTTTAAATCTGTAAATATCCTTTTAAATCTGAATTTAAATCTTAAAATCTGCCTTTAACTCTGTATTTAAATCTTTAAATATGCCAATAAATCTTTAAATCTGTGTTTAAATCTGTCTTCAAATCTTAAATTTTTGTTATATGACTTTAGATCAGTCTTAAAATCTTAAAACATGTCTTTAAATCTGTCTTTAAATCTTTAAATCTGCCTTTAAATCTTTAAATCTGTTTAAATCTTTAGATCTGTGTTTACATTTTTAAGCCTGTGTTTAAATCTTTAGATCTGTCTTACATTTTAAATATGTCTTTAAATCTTTAAGTCTGTGTTTAAATCTTTAGATCTGTCTTATACAATTTTGTATCTGTCTTTAGATCTGATTTTAAATCTTTAAATCTGTCTTTAGGTCTTTACATAGGTATCTGTTGCTCGTCATAAATCTAAGCCGATCGCAGCACCGTCTCAGAGATTCCTCAGACCCCCAGGTGAGAAGCAGAAATATGTTCAGTTACCTTTTTACATTTTCTTTTTAAAAAGTTTTTAGCGGCGGTTGCCGTAGGCGACAGACTAACCAGACGTGCCAGGAACGAGTCGGCAACCCATAGCACTCTCTTATTAGGACACGAGGGAACAGCTGTTGGTTCCTTCGCCTTCTCACGCAGGATGAGGGCCAACACGTGTGTTTGAGTGCCATCAGGGCGGCCGGTCTCTCTCAGGGGGGCGTGGCCTCTTCATGCTCGGCTGGCCTTTTTACCGCTGAGTCGCTGGTTAGCTGCTACGGTGAGTGCGTTAGCACTCGCTGACCCGGCTTCGTCTTCTGAGACATGTTGGCACATGTTTCATCCAAAGAAGCCATCAGCAGATTATCATTAAATAAAACCTCATACGAAACTAGAAGGGCTCTGGGAGGCCGTTACCATTGCATACGACGTCCATGCATATAACGCCCATGCATATCACATTCATGCATATCACATCTATGCATATAACGCCCATGCCTATAACATCCATGAATATAACATTCATGCATATCACACCCATGCATATAATGTCCATGCATATAACGTCCATGCATATAATGTCCATGCATATCACATCCATGCATGTAACATCCATGCATATAATGTCCATGTCTATAACATCCATGCATATAACGTCCATGCATATCACGCCCATGCATATCACATCCATGCATATAACATTCATGCATATCACATCCATGCATATAACATCCATGCATATGATGTCCATGTCTATAACACCCATGCATATCACACCCATGCATATAACATCCATGCATATCACATCCATGCATATAACATTCATGCATATCACAACCATGCATATAGCATTCATGCATATCACATTCATGCATATCACATCCATGCATATAGAATTCATGCATATAACGTCCATGCATATCACACCCATGCATATAACATGCATGCATATCACATCCATGCATATAACATTCATGCATATCACATCCATGCATACAACGACCATGCATATCACATCCATGCATATAACGTCCATGCATATAACATCCATGCATATCACATCCATGCATATAACTATCACATCACGGTGAAGCTTGTCTTGTCTTGGGTTTTTGTCTCGGAACTTCCTGTTTTATTTTGAAGTCTAACTCTCCTCTCGTTTCAGGTCACTTGCCCTTCCTCATGTGTCACCGGTCTGATTGTCTCCCCTGATCCCTGATTGGTTCCACCTGTTCCCCATTACCCTCATGTGCTTATAGTCTGTCTTCCCTCTGTCCTGTGCCAAAGTGTTTCGTCTCATGTCTGATCACCGAAGCCAGAACCAAAGCCATGTTCATAGCCGCCGAGTCTTTTCGTAAGTGTGTACCTACCTCGAAAGAGCGATTTCTGTTGTAGTTTTCCTAGTCCAGCCTTTTTGTTTCTTAGTACCTTGTTTAGCCTCCACCTCTTAGGAGGGTTTTGTTTGCATTAATAAAGTCTGCTCACTGACGCCTCATCTTTTGAGTCCTGATTGGAATCCCGGCCTGACAATAATGTCCATGCATATAGCGTCCATGCATATCACATCCATGCATATAACATTCATGCATATCACGTCCATGCATATAACATTCATGCATATAACATCCATGCATATCAAATCTATGCATATCACATCCGTGCATATAACATCCATGTATACAACGTCCATGAATATCACATCCATGCATATCACACCTATGCATATAACATCCATGCATATCACGTGCATGCATATCACATCCGTGCATATAACAACTATGCATATCACACCTATGCATATAACATCCATGCATATCACATCCGTGCATATAACATCCATGTATACAACGTCCATGCATATCACATCCATGCATATAACATCCATGCATATCACACCTATGCATATAACATCCATGCATATCACATGCATGCATATCAGATCCAAACATATCACACCTATGCATATCACGTCCATGCATATCACGTCCATGTATATTACATCTATGCATATAACATCCATGCATATCACATCTATGCATATAACAGCCATGCATATTACATTCATGCCTATAATGTCCATGTATTGAACGTCCATGCATACAACATCCATGCATATCACATCCATGCATATAACATTCATTCATATAACCTCCATGCATATCAAATCCATGCATATCAGATCCATGCATATCACAACCATGCGTATAACGTCCATGCATATCATGTCCATGCATATCACATCCATGTATATCACGTCCATGCGTATAATGTCCATGTGTATAACGTCCATGCATATCATGTCCCTGCATATAACGTCCATGCATATCACATCCAAGCATATCACACCTATGCATATCACGTCCATGCATATCACATCCATGCATATAACATTCATTCATATCACCTCCATGCATATCAGATCCATGCATATCAGATCCATGCATATCACGTCCATGCATATCAAGTCCATGCATATAACATTCATGCCTATCACAACCATGTGTATAACGTCCATGCATATCACGTCCATGCATATAACATTCATGCCTATCACAACCATGTGTATAACGTCCATGCATATCACGTCCATGCATATAACATTCATGCATTTCACGGCCATGCATACAACGTCTATGCATATCACATCCACACATATCACGTCCATGCATATAACATTCATGCATTTCACGTCCATGCATACAACGTCCATGCATATCACATCCATGCATATAACGCCATGCATATCACGTCCATGCATATCACATCCACACATATCACATCCATGCATATAACGTCCATGCATATAACATTCATGCATATCACAACCATGCATATAACGCCCATGCATATCACATCATGCATATAACCTCCATGCATATCACGTCCATGCATATCACATCCATGCATATCATGTCCATGCATATTACATCCATGCATATTGCATCCATGCATATAACATTCATTCATATCACCTCCATGCATATCAGATCCATGCATATCAGATCCATGCATATCACATCCATGCATACAATGACCATGCATATAACAATCATGCATATTACATTCATGCATATCACATCCATGCATATCACATTAATGCATATAACAGAATGCAAACTTGTGTACACACACTTCCTCCACACTATGCTCTCTCTCTCTCTCACACACACACATTGTACACATTCTTTCCACACAGCTCCCTCTGAGCAGCTGTAAATAGCTCCATCTCTCCGCTGTGTGAAGTGTTCGGGCTCTCACAGCTGATTGTGCGTCTCGGTGTGAGTCTGTGGGATGTGACAAGAGCGCCGCCGTGGGTGGAAACTTCTCTCAAGGAACATTACGCCCACCAACGAGTGCTGAAGCCCTCTCTCTCTCCCTCTCTCTTTCTCAAAGCTGCAATGTTGTGTGTGTGTGCACACCAGCATATAATTGTACATGTAATAGTGTGTGTACCTTTTGTGCGAGTGTTGCCGATTTATTCGTATTTAATTTAATCTTTTAATTGTATTTATGTATTCATTTTATATTATGTCATTGACATTATAGTATGTTTATTATAATTATTGTAATTTTTATTCCTATCAATATTATTTAAGGATCATTATAATTATTATTATGATTGTTAGCAATTATCTAAATTACTTACCTATATTAATGTTTTTCCCACCTTTTAGCGTAGCGCTGTGTGTGTGTGTGTGTGCATTTCTTGTGGGCGTGACCACAAAGCAGCATCATCACTGTTAGCGGCAGCAGGATTAGAATTGTTGCTACAGCATCAGAACGTCTACTTAAAGCCCCTCAGAGGAACTCTCATTCTGTGTTGCTTTGGCGACCCCTGTGGACAGAAGTGGAACTGTCCGACAACCAGTAAAAAGCTTGTAGTAACTTTAAGTATTGGATGGAAAATACACAATAAAACCTACTCCGTAGTCACAAGATGTTCATAACCAGGATTAGTTCATTTCTCATTTCCATCCCATAATCCTGCTCCTCAAAGACTTGCGTCACACTTGTTTCTCCCTGTGAGAAGTCTCCTCCTCCTCCTCCTCCTCCTCGTGGTCGTGAAGGTGAGGAGATGACTTGGCTCCTCATGCCCTTCATTTCCCCCTCTGGGTGACCCCAGTGTGGCCCGGTAGGTCCGGGGCTATCATTAGCCCCCCCCCCCCCTCCGGCCCCTCCCCTGCACTCTGCAGCCGGTGCAGCCAGCTGGTGCTCCCTCATTAGCTCCGGTCCACCTCATCTCCTCCACTCTACCTGCTGCTCTTATCTAAGCTGCTCTCTTTACCCTTAATCTGTGTAATGTGTGTGTAAACAGGGCCTGCGTGGTCCAACCCCCGGCCCTGTATGATGTGTGTGTAAACAGGGCCTGCGTGGTCCAACCCCGGGCCGTGGGAACCTGCTCATTAATCACCTGTGATTCATGGTTACAGCTCCACTGGTCTGTCATTAGCTTCTCCCAGACTTCCCATCGCGACTCCCAGCTCCCAGTAACACGCAGCCTCGCCACCTAGAAATGACTGGTCTACTGGTTGACCTGCAGTCGTGTGGAGACACTAAAACCACTTAAATACTGTCATGTTTATTAATTATAAATAAACGGTTTTGACACCAGATCTTATTAAATCTGCCGACTGAAGAGGTCCAGCTGGCTGAAACATGAGGATAAGGCATTTAGAGTCTGGCAATTATTTATTTAATTTATTTATATTATGTATTCATTATTATTTGTTATTGTTATTTAAAAAAAATTTTTTTATTTATTGTTATTTATTATTTATTATTGTTTTTTGTTATTTACTGTTCATTATTTATTATAAATCTTATTAATAGTTATTTATTATCATTGTTATTTAATATTATTTTAATTTATTATTGTTATTTATTATTATTATTTATTGTTAGTTGTTATTTAGTCTTTATGTGCTGCAGTTCCTCTGGAGGTCGGTGTCTAGCTTGAGGTTTAGTAACGGCTACAAACTGGTCTGGGATCAGGCCAAAAGACCATAGAGAGGACCAGGACTAGACTGAGACTCCATATTTGAGACCTGATCCTGGTCTTACGGAGTCCCCATGTGACCGGAGCTGCACACCGTCTCACAAACGTGGGGGAACCGAGTTCCGGTTGCAGGACCCAGAACGCGGAGCGCCTCCCTGAGGTTCTCAAGGGAACCGACGAGAGAACGTGTGTGTGTGTGTGTATGTGAGAGTGTGTGTGTGTTGTATTTCTGTGAGTGCTGGGTGTTTTTTACTTTTTTGTGTGGGTGTTGCTCCAGCTGCCCTAGACTGTAACTTAGTCTCTACACACACACACTCACGCACACACACACTACTTGACCCCCTCAGCCCAAACAGTTGCTCACGTCACTTCACTGTAAACACACGATAACACATGAGAGCGGATAAGTCCTGGTTTCAGGTGTGGGAGAGTGTGTGTGTGTTTGTGTGTGTGTGTGTGTGTGTGATGGGAGATTTAAAGTATTATAACATTTAGAGTTTAAAAGCCTTCAAAACTAACTGTAAAATGTCGTTGTGACATTTGAACAAAAAATAGAAACACAACATCTTGTTTTAGTTAAAGAGTTCCACGTGAATTAATGCACACACACACACACACACACAGGAAACTACTAAACACACACAACAGGGCACACGGGACAACACACAACTGTACACACACTCACAGAGATACACATGTACAGCCACACACGAAGAGTGATGTTGTGAATTTATGCTCTCACACAATCACACTCACACACACAATCACAATCACACACACTCACACACCTACTCACTCACACGCACGCACCCACCTACTCACTCACATACACTCAAACACACAATCACACCACACACACACAAACACACACACACTCACACCACACACACACACACACACACTCACACCACACACACACACACACTCAAACACACACACACACACACCTACTCACTCACATACACACACTCACACCACACACACACTCTGGTTCCAGCAGGTTCCTCTATTTTTAGCCGCCTCATTAAACTGGTGCAAATGATTCTGAGCCGTGTAAATGGTCCGATAAGCTAATTATTGGAGGAGAAAGAACCCCCCCCCCCCCCTCCTCCTCCTCCTCGTTAAAGCCCAGGTGATCGACAGCAGAGGGTTCTGGTGTGTTTACTATCACGGGACACAAATTCGCACACACAGTAATCGTAGACACTGAGGCCTTCAGCTGTGGGAATGGCACAAATTGACATCCATGTCATCTAAATGCAAAAATTTGAAGAGAAGAAGTTGACAAGTAAAAAAAGAAAAAAGAAGAACAAATATATATATATATATATCTGCAGTAAAGTTGAAGAAAGTTAAAGGGAAAAAAGAAGAGTTTAGCCTCCAGTTTTAACCAACCAAGGAAGACAGTAAAAAGTAAAAAACGTCTTTTTATTAGTTTCCTTTCTTCACTTTTCATCCAGCTGTGTGAACATTATCCGGCCTTCACTCTGCGGTCAGCCTTCAGGACGGCGTTCCGACATCGAGCCTCCACCGGTCCACGGGCCGCCGGTCCGGGTGGAGGTCTGGTCCCTGGACAGTGCAGTGCTGTTCCTGATCCGCTGGGTAAGTCCGGGCTTTAGTTCGCGGGCCTCATGAACAACGGGCTTCAGAGAGGGGTCGCACAGCTGAAGCGGCCCCCGGGTAGTTTGGGCTTACCGCCTGCACCGCCTTAGCCTCCTGTTCAGCCCGCAGACGCCTGCTCGGGTTACAGGTGTGGCAAATAAAACGCTTTAAACAGTCTACAATATACAATACAACGACTTGATTTGATCTCTTTGTAGTAGTCATCGTTCTGATCTGTTTGCAGTTGGTTTTGTACTTCCCTCTTTTTATTACAATTTGCTTTTGTGAAGTGTCTTGTGTCTCTTAGAGTTTCCACAGAAGAAGGCTGCAGAAAGAACGTTGGGAGGATGCAAGAGGTGCCTTGAGGTTCATGAGGACGCTGCATACTGCAACACTGACTTTCTAAAATACCAAAGCAAAGAACCACATTGGAATTCTAGATATCCTTGGTAGAAGATTCAGCCTCTGAAAAGCAGCTAGCCATGGAACGGGAGTGGAAAATTGCCTCTGCTGGTCAAGTGCATGACATGGTAGATCGAAGGGCGGCATTCAAATTGTCCAAGGACCCAATACATGACTGGAAAGAGCCAGTGTGGTGTGCGAGTGACCTTATTGCTCCTGACCCACTCTTTCACGACCCCAATGAGACTTGTGTAGAACAGCAGCCAGAAGTGCAGAGGTTTGAGTCTGAAGGACCTGCTGATGAACGGTCCAGACATCCCCAACCAGAGGCGTGCAGTCCTCCTTAGACTCAGGTGTGGAGAACATGCTGCTCTGGGGGATATAAAGAAGTCGTACAACTCTGTTTGCTTGGAGGACCGAGAGGTACACCTGCATCGATTCCTCTGGCGAGACTCAGAAGATGAAGAGCTGGCTCAATGTGCAATCACGAGAGTAAAAACTGGAGACAAACGATGCGTGAGACTGACACCTCAACTTAGAGCGCCAGGTGCTCCAGGAAGACAGCTACGTTGATGACCTTCTCACATCTCACAATCACCTGGACCAGCTAAAAACCAGCACAGCAAATGTAAAGCCTGCTGCGCCATTCAAATGCTGCATGGCCAGTAGATCCATTCACACTATCGACAGAAGGGTTCCTGATGGCCTTCCAAAGGTTCACGGCGATCAGGGAGCATCCAAGGAAGATCTGGTCAGATCCAGGAACCAACCAAAATCAGTCTTAGAGGAACTTTACAGGTTTAGATGGCTTGAACAAAGCAGCCTGGCAGGACACCGTGGCGAACAATGGGACAGGTTGGATGTGGAGAATCCACCCAGCAGACACTCCAGATACTCGGGAAGGAGTCTGAGCTCCCTTCCTGCGAGTTACAGAAACTCTTCACATAGCAGCCGACCTGGCAAATGAACTCCCAATTGACGCCAGAGTACAGAGCCGAGAAAACTGCATCCAATAAATCACTCCCAACACGCTCCTTCTTGGACGGGCACCTCAAAGCGGGGATGTCCAAACGTTTGACTCGTCTAGCTACCCCAACAGAAGAATCCAAGCTACGCAGTCAGAGGTGACCACGTTCTGGAAGCATTGGAGCTAAATTGCTGGTCCCACATATTTGTGGGGAGCTCATGGCATGACAGAAAGAACCGCTACGTTGGGGAGGTTGTCTGGCCAAGTGACCAACGTGCGACTCAGGGGGCAATTCAAGCTCGGCAGGGTCATCGGTACGAATGCTAAAGGCTTATCGGCTGCTGGGGGACGTTTTAGGATACACTGAGCACCTATCTCCTCTAGGATACACTGAGCACCTCTCCTCTAGGATACACTGAGCACCTATCTCCTCTAGGATACACTGAGCACCTATCTCCTCTAGGATACACTGAGCACCTGTCTCCTCTAGGATACACTGAGCACCTATCTCCTCTAGGATACACTGAGCACCTATCTCCTCTAGGATACACTGAGCACATATCTCCTCTAGGATACACTGAGCACCTCTCCTCTAGGATACACTGAGCACCTATCTCCTCTAGGATACACTGAGCACCTATCTCCTCTAGGATACACTGAGCACATATCTCCTCTAGGATACACTGAGCACCTATCTCCTCTAGGATACACTGAGCACCTATCTCCTCTAGGATACACTGAGCACCTATCTCCTCTAGGATACACTGAGCACACATCTCCTCTAGGATACACTGAGCACCTATCTCCTCTAGGATACACTGAGCACCTATCTCCTCTAGGATACACTGAGCACATATCTCCTCTAGGATACACTGAGCACCTCTCCTCTAGGATACACTGAGCACCTATCTCCTCTAGGATACACTGAGCACCTATCTCCTCTAGGATACACTGAGCACCTGTCTCCTCTAGGATACACTGAGCACCTATCTCCTCTAGGATACACTGAGCACCTATCTCCTCTAGGATACACTGAGCACCTATCTCCTCTAGGATACACTGAGCACCTCTCCTCTAGGATACACTGAGCACATATCTCCTCTAGGATACACTGAGCACATATCTCCTCTAATATATACTAAGCATCAATCTCCTCAGGGATACACTGAGCACCTATCTCCTCAGGGATACACTGAGCACCTATCTCCTGTAGGATACACTGAGCACCTATCTCCTGTAGGATACACTGAGCACCTATCTCCTCTAGGATACACTGAGCACATATCTCCTCTAGGATACACTGAGCACATATCTCCTCTAGGATACACTGAGCACATATCTCCTCTAATATATACTAAGCATCAATCTCCTCAGGGATACACTGAGCACCTATCTCCTCAGGGATACACTGAGCACCTATCTCCTCTAGGATACACTGAGCACCTATCTCCTGTAGGATACACTGAGCACCTATCTCCTCTAGGATACACTGAGCACATATCTCCTCTAGGATACACTGAGCACATATCTCCTCTAGGATACACTGAGCACATATCTCCTCTAATATATACTAAGCATCAATCTCCTCAGGGATACACTGAGCACCTATCTCCTCAGGGATACACTGAGCACCTATCTCGTGAAGGTCAGAATCTTCCCATGGTGTAATGGTCCTGTGACGAGATCTACAAGGGGAGCCAGAGCAGAACAGGAAGGTCCAGGCTGCCATTGGCTAAAGACCAGAACATCTCCAGATGATGATGAGGAGAACTAAACTGGGATTCCATAGTTTGCCTTTTAGAGTTGGTGATCTCCCCAGTGGGTCCACGGGAAGAGCAAGTGGGAGGTGCCAAGTCAAACTTCATTTTTTATTTCATATAAAAAGTAATAGAAATGTATGATTAAAAATAATTTGTGAATGAATAATGCAATTAGGAACAATAAAAAATAATCGCAAATTAAATAATAAACAAAGCAATTGGTAAAATAATTTGTACTCACCGGAAAAGGGGCGGAGCTAAAACACCGGAAGTAAACGCGGGGCGCTTCAGAAAAGTCAGAATTAAACAAACGTGCACAAACGGATCAGAGAGCGACGAAACAACCGGAAAAAGACGTCCACACCGGAGAGGCAGCTGGTAAGAGCGGCGCTCTGATGACGGTGCACGTCACCGCCGGTTAGCGCGCGCGCCCCACGCGTCACGGGGCTCAAGTGACGCGTCCTGAGGGAATTGATTGACAGGTGTCTGGCGTTATTCCATTCCATTACATTACATGTCATTTAGCAGACGCTTTTATCCAAAGCGACTTATAATAAGTTAAAGTATCCGGTTTATTTAGAGGCGATTGTCCCGTGAGGTTTTATATTGATGTGGTGTTCCCATGTTGCTGGAGGCTCAGCTGGATGTGGTAAAATATAGAATATAGAATAGAGATGAAGCTTTTGATTTGTACATTTATATATAAATGTGTTTTTCTGTTTAAAGGTTGTTCACCTCTCTGCTTAATGGAGCTCTGCTTCATTAGATGAGATGATTTATTTTCATATATTTACTTTTTGGGTTTATTTTAATTTAATTTTGTTTGTGTTATTTTTATTTTGTATTTGAACTCTAATACTACTGACTCTACTACTACTACTACTACTACTGAATATACTACTACTCCTACTGACTCTACTACTCTGACTACTACTAATAATACTAATAATAATACTAATACTGTAATAATATTATTTTGTATTCTAACTCTACTACTACTGACTCTACTACTACTACTAATACTACTAATACTGAATCTCCTCCTCCTACTACTACTACTGACTCTACCTTGATGTGAGATGTGGTTTCATTAACCTTTATTGAAAGCACAGCCTTTACAGGACCACAAACAGCAGGACGGACTTGGTGCCTTCAGCCATCCAACGACAGCTCTCTGCAGGCTGAGGTGCTGCAGACCGACCGGGATGACGTTTAAAGCCCAACAGAACCTGTTCCCAACAGAACCACCTCATCAACCATGACAGCATTGACAGCCATTAATCTAGTAATCCGTATTTATAGCACACGTCGTTGACTGCCTGGTGGCTCATGTGTGTGTATCTCTCTCTCTCTCTCTCTCTCTCTCTCTCTCTCTCTCTCTCTCTCTCTCTCTCTCTCTCTCTCTCTCTCTCTCTCTCTCTCTCTCTCTCTCTCTCTCTCTCTCTCTCTCTCTCTCTCTCTCTCTCTCTCTCTCTCTCTCTCTCATGTATGGGTTCTGTCACTAGAATTTTTAAAGACCATATAACCGTTGAAGCCTGTTGTGTGACAGTGAGTGAAGTACTTGTGTGTGATGATGCTCGGCACTAAGGAAGATGTTCACACCGAGTCCACGTGGACCTGGTGACCTCCAAACGGAGAATTCAGGAGTCATTACCACCGACGTGTATTATAATCTTACTGTACTTATGCTTATCTTTAGAGTCAGTAGTAGTAGAGTCAGTAGTAGTAGTAGTAGTTAGAGATGCACCGATCAGGTTTTTTGGTGCCGATCACTGAAATCAGTATCTGCCGATCCGATTATACCGATCACCGATCACGGTGTCGATTGAAGCATTCTATTTATTGTGTAGCATTATTGCCTAGGACTATGAGGAAATACATATATAAAGCACCTCAAACATTAAAGAAATTACAGATTTCTTTAAACATTTAGGACTTTTACTTAGAAAAATGTCCTAATTGAGACATTAAAATTGTTTGATTGCTATTGTAGAGGATTTCAGATATGTATGGAACACATCTGCATTATTCATTACCTGGAACTCTTGGGGAAATCTATTTACAGGACTTTTTTTAACATATAAAAGTCTGACTTATTTTTATAAACTCTTCCTTGGTACAGTAATTTTTTTAAATGTTAGCATAATTTAAGCTAAATCTCAGAAACGATCTATAAAGATACAAAATCAGTTCATTGTTTACTTTTATATGTTAGTGTATGATTTGTCAACATCTTATTTTGATAAACGGATGTTGTTTCACGTGGTTCTTTCCGCTAACTTTGCAAAACCGGATGTTGTCACTTAAATCCTTCCGCTAACTTTATCAAAACCCTCGCGCTCCCGATCGAATGTGTTTACCGTGAGCATCAGTCTATAGGGGCTCAGACATGTGAGAGTCGGCCCAGATATTCAACTCGGGGGACGGGGATGCCGCTCGCTGCGTGAGGATCCCCTCGTGGACCTCTCACTCTGAGTTTTTCGAGAGAGTGTGCTCACCTGTGTGCGCGGATGTGTCGGCGCGTATCACGGCAGAGCGATGCGCGTTATGGGAGCGGCGGCGCTGGGCTTAGCCCAGAAGAGTGAAGCAGCGACATTTGTAGACATAGAAACACTCTCAGACAGCAGCTTGCTGTTACGTGCGCCTGCTGCCAGTCTGACTCCGCTGTTTTGGGTGAATGACGTCACGTGCGACCTGGAGGTGTTAACCACTTGTGTACCAAATCTTTTTATTTTTTTGGGTTGAAAACATTCGGGGCTAATGAAAAAACATCCGGCTTTAGCCCCGGATGTTTTTTAGCCTAGGGACGCCACTGGGTAGTAGTAGTAGAGTCAGTAGTAGTAGAGTCGGTAGTAGAGTCGGTAGTCGTAGATTCAGTAGTAGTAGTAGTAGTAGACTCAGTAGAAGTAGAGTCGGTAGTAGACTCAGTAGTAGTAGTAGTAACAGTAGTAGTAGTAGAGTCAGTAGTAGTCGTAGTGCTCCCCTGCGTGACGCCTCCATAAGCACAAGGCCAGTAATCATCACCTCTGGTGACGGAGCATAAACACACATTAGACCTGCAGCGGCACTTAAGAGATCCAGCCTGGACGCAGCTTGGCCCCCGACTGGTCTCCTCCGTAATTAAAGAGATCAGCTCACCGGTGTGAGATCAACAGGCTGGAGGCTCCTTCAGCTGCTGTCTGCAGCGCCCCCTGGTGGAGCAGCGAGGCATTTAAATCACATGGAAGCTCTTTTTTCATTTAAATATTATTATTTTTGCTGATTCTCATGAGAGCATTTCGGGGAGTGTGTCTCTACTCAGTGAGAACGCCTGAGACGGGACGAGGGCCCCTCATTGAGGTCAGAGGTCAGGAGGTCGTCGGCCCCCTTGACAGGCAGCAGACGGCCGGCCTCACCTCTCGGGTCGTGGCCCCCCGCTGATTTACAAAGTGTGACTTCTTCTTCTGTGTTTACATCCTGAAGCGTGAGGCGGCGACACGGAGGCGTCTGACGCTGGTGGTTGATGAGTTCACATCGTGTGTTTCCATGAGACGTTGGTTTATTATGGGATGGATCCCGACGTCTCTCCCTGAAGTGTCTTCATTTGATGTCTTGGTGAAGACGATGGTGTACAGCCCTCTGTGATATTGGGCTGT
Organism: Pseudoliparis swirei; assembly: GCF_029220125.1. NCBI lineage: Eukaryota > Metazoa > Chordata > Actinopteri > Perciformes > Liparidae > Pseudoliparis > Pseudoliparis swirei. Next base: position 17,222,465 of record NC_079398.1, on the reverse strand, counting down.
ATCAATACAATGTACTTATCGACTAGTGGATTTAAAGGGGGCGGGGCCACGAGCGTCATCTGTAGGCGTCCTGTGCAAACATTCCCCGGACCTGACCCGGATTAAACCTGTTAAACCTTTGACTCCTTTTTGTCTGCACGAAGCAAAACATTATAATTATATGGAATCATAATAATAATCATAACTTATAAGGAATAAGCACCTTGTGAGCGCGAGAAACTCAACAAAAAGACACAATCTAACTTTTCCCGCCACAACTTCCTGTATCAGAGATCACCTGGTGGCTCAGCCCCCCCCCCCTCTCACTGCTGTGTGTCGCTTTGATTGAAGGTGTGTGTGTGTGTGTGTCTTTGAACTTCGCCCTGTAGGAAGGCGGCTGCACGTCGGCCCCCGAGTGCTCTTAAATGGAGGTGTGTGTGTGTTAGGAGGGGGGGGGGGGGGGCTGGCGGCAGACCTCTGGGTGATGAATGGCTTGTCTCCCTCCCCTCCCCCTCTCTCTCCCTTAATTCACCCATTTGCAGCTGATCACCTGTTCTTTGCTCCCAGGGAGGGGGGTCGGTGTGTGTGTGTGTGTCTCTGTGTGTGAGTGTGAGTGTGTGTGAGTGAGAGAAGAGGACACACTTCTTCAATCCGACACAGTGACGCAGGTCAAACCCACGTTGGGGGTCGATCAGCGTGCGTGTGTGTGTGTGTGTGTGTGTTACAGTGACAGTTCACATTCCTACATGTGACATATTTTGGGGGGGGGTCTCAGGATTGACAGCTGTGTTCACTGAAATCAATTAGTCACAAGTGGAAAGTAAAAACTAACTGAGTCTTTTACTCTGTTTATGAACCAATAACAACAACAACACATGAGAGGTGATGAACCCACTGGTTTTATATACTAGTACTAGTACTACTACTAGTACTATTACTACTACTATTAAATACTGCTGTGCATTAAAAGCTGCTCAACACTTCACACTCAAAGAAATGACTCATTGGATGAACTCAATTAAATTGTTGGCAGGTTTTTCATCCAATAATTATATGCAACTCCAACTCAAATTTAGCACATCAGTGCAATAAAATGTAATTAAGTTAGTCCAACTCATTTGTATCAAATACATCTAAAATAAAATAACTATATTCATTGAATTAAATTAATTTGTGTTTGTCCAACTCAAAATATAAACTAACTAAATAACAAAATATGCAAACTCCACACAGAAGGAACGCCCGGACTTGGAATTGAACCCACGGACTTCTGGCTGTGAGGTGTCAGTGCTAGCCACTACACCACCATATAGCAATGAAAGTGTCTTCACCTCACGTTAACAACTGATTTTCAGCTGGCGCATGCGCAAAGGGTAGTCCTCAATGAAACACATTTATTTTGAGTTGATATGCACACCATCTAACCTAAATAAATCTAATAAATGAAAGTATTCATACATTTTGTGTTACACCCATTCAATATAAATATCTTCGTTTTGTAATTGATTTATTTAAATGTATCAAACAATATTTAAATGTGTCACCTCTAAGAAGGGATTGAATTGTTTTTTTGAGTGCACTTGGTAAAGACTGAAACAGTAAAAGCAACAATAACAGTAAACAGCGTAAAAAGACAATAACATGACATAATGCTATTACATCATCGACTTCATGTAACTACCACTATTTAGAAACTCATCACAACATCACCCCGGGGACAATAAATACAGATTATTGTATGGCTTTTTAATTGTGTGCTGCCGCAGCTCAGAGATGTTCAGTTAAAGCTAAGTGAATGAACGTCGAGGCGTCATCGGCGTAACGGCGTAACGGCGTTACGGGGTCAACGGTGTAATGGCGTAACGGGGTCAACGGTGTAACGGCGTAACGGGGTCAACGGTGTAATGGTGTCATGGCGGCTGGAGAAAAAGTCACGAAGTGCAATCTATTGGTTTGTGTTCAGGGACAAAAAATATCTTCTTTTTTTCATGTCGCTTATAGCAAAACAAATTGGAAATAATTATATTAAATTAAGTTATATTTTCCAAACTGTTTGTTTTTGATAAATGTTATCGTGTGGTTGTTTGTTCTTCTTAAAGATAACTCTTGCTTTCAACATAATGTTCAAAGAAAAAAAACACACAAAAAACTGGACAATTTCAGTTCCCCTGTACATGAAACTGATAGATTGCATTCTGTGAGACTGTTGGATGAGGGCAGTGCATTGTGGGGGCTATATATATATATATATAAATGATATATATATATTTTAATTGTGTGTGTATATATATACATATACATATTTTATTTTAATTAAATTATATATATTTTAAAATTGTATACATACTTATTTTGGAATTTATATATATTTTTAAATTATATTATATTTTAAATTATATTTTTTTAATTATATGTATTTCTTTAATTATATATATATTTAAAAAAAATTATATATAGATTTTTATTATATAGATTTTTTATTTTTTATAATTAGATATATATATATAGATTTTTTACATCTGAATCTAAAATGTACCCTGACAGAGACCGTAACTCTTTGCTGAAGTATTAATGAAAAAGTCTTCTCTGCAGTAAAGTTGCAGCAGAGGAACCGACGTGTGCCGGACGAGCCGGTCGGAGCGTTTGTGTTTCCAGCTCCGATGACATCACCGCACACGGTCCCGCTCCCTGGAGGAGGCTGGACATGATATAAAGTTCCCAGATCACAGGCAGGAAGATCATCATTACGCCCGTAGATCACCAGAGAGAAGCCGCGGAGGCTCGTTTCAAGTGGGCTTTCCCCCTAAGCCTCCAGCCGGAGGCCAGCGAGCCTTTTGTTTGGCTTCCAGCAGCTTCTTAGTTGTTCTGGGGGGGGGGGCTTCACAAGAAGGCAAGAGACCTGAGGCATACATGTGGACCCGCGATGCATTGTGCTCGTCGTCTTTGGTGTCGGGGGGTTTGAGGCGATGCTCTCCCGGAAGCTGAAGAGGCCTCCGGGGGGCAGTAGACGCCGTGGGGTGTTGTCGGTGCCGAGGCTCCTCCCCCTCACATTCCTGTCGGGGGGGAAACATTACTCGAATTAGACGTATTGTCTAAGTGTCTGGGTGGAAGCTGAGATTTGTTTGTGGGGTTTCCAGAGTCCCCCGCCGTGGCTCGATTCACAAATGCACGTTGTTCAACATCGCCCTGTCAGATAGGTCAGCTGACCTCATTTGTGAGTCTCTGTGCATTTGTAATTATTGAGACTGATCTGACCCCATGAGGGTCCACCTGGAGGAGAAGGGCTGCAGTGGCACTCAAACGCTTTCTCACTAATGCATTTGACCCAGTGGCGGTGCGTCCATAGAGGGCGCTAGGACGCCGCCCCTCTTAAAATTTTGAGTTGAAAAAAAGAAAAATACATCCTGTCAAAAACATGATATGCCAAATCATTTAAATAGTAAATATACCGTGTTGACACGCTAAATCTGTGTGGGAGACCGTCAGCCTGTCAACAACCACTTAAGTTAATGTGAAAAAATATAATATATCGCCACTCATCCTCACGGAGAGAAGCCCCTCCCCATTTTCGGGGCACCGGCCAAACGTGTGTGTGCGGCAGCGAGCAAACATTTCACGGTCGTTTCGGCAAGGACGGCTTCTCATTGGCGGATGGAACGTGAATCTTGGGGCACAAAAATGTGCGCTCTGGCCAATGACATCGTTTTATTATTTCACGTGATTGGACTATTCGGCAGATCAGAGACGTATCGTTCCCTCAGCCAGAGAGCTCCACGGAGCTACGGGAGCAGGTAGCTAACGGAGCTGTCAGCTGGAGGCTCAGTGAGTAATGCGCTGTTTAGTTTCCCCTGTCTGTTGTTCCAAAGTCCTGGGACTGAAACTCTCTGGACTACAACGGGGGGAGGGATCTAAAGAGCTGCAGACAAGTGTAAAGCACGAATCTTGCCGCAGTTATCTAGCTAAGAGCATGGAGCTAACTCGCTAACAGCATGAAGCTAACCCTGTTTGCAGAGCAGAGCAGCAGAAGGAGACCGAACTGGCATCGCAAACACAACGAAGAAGTTCTGAAAAACAGACACATTCCCTCAAGAATAATGAAACAGGCTGGTTACAGACATGATTGACTTTAACCAGAGAGTTATTGAGAAGTTTGCCAACTTTAAAGAGAGGAGGCTACTTGTCTTTACAGTCGTGGGTCTGCTCTGTCACCCAATGTAACATGTGATCTCTTTCTCACTCTATTCTGCTCTGAACCTCTTTCATGTGAGGGTGAAACTCTTTTATTTTGCAAACCTCTGAAACCCAACCCAATGTTCCTTAAAGCTGCTCTGAACCTCTCATGCCCAAAGTTACAGTTTGTTGACCAGGCACGTGCACAGATAGAGCCCTAGTGGTGCTCAAGCACCAGCCCCTTTGCCCTGGATGAGTAAAGTGCCCTTTTTGCTGGAGACACATTTTTTGTATTCATCCGTATTTAAGAATAAAAGTTACTCTTTCTGTCATCAAGTCCCCCCAAACGTGTTTTAATATCCGACGGGGCATTTATTTGAGTTCTTGTGAGAATTTCGCCTAGACTCGCTCCGCGGTGCTCACGAGCCCCCCCCCCTCCTCTCCCTCCCCCCGCCGTGCCCCTCCCTCCTCCACTTCCTCCTCCGCGCAGTGCTCCTCGCGCCGCCGAACGGCTGCACCTCCTTCTCTGACCCGCAGCACCAGACACACAGGTCATGACGGTGTTTGTCCCCTAACGTTGTTTTGTGATAAATCAACCACAACATTACGCTGCTGAAAACATGACGTCACAACTGGTCCGTCGTTTCCTAAAAAAATAAACAAACAAAAACTCCGTGATTTCAAAGCCTCGTCCAGCTGTTTACTGACGTTAGTTATGTTTAGAGAATAGAGAGAAGAGAGAGGGAGAGAGAGAATTCAAGAGAAAAGAGGGAGAGGAGAGAGAGAAAGAGAGAGAGAATTCTTATTCCATTCTATTCAACAGGGGCTAGTCTAGGATTTGCGTGGCCAGACTGAAAAAAAAATCATACGGCCTCTCTTGTTCAGAGGACCGGGCAAAATGTGGAGGCGGGCCTTATCCGGCCCGCGGGCCCTAGTTTGAGGACCACTGCTCTTGGCTGTTGATGTCTATCAATATCGCTCATTTTGAAAATGACGTAAGAGGGCAATACGGATCCGTATCAGACCAGGAGGGCAATACGTGGCTGGCATGACGCCCATCAGCCAATCAGAATGCTTGTACTGTTGTTGCTATATAATAATTCATCTTTATTCATAAAGAAAATGTAAGCTAGCGGTCTGATGCTGCCAGAGGAGACGCAGGTTGAGGACAGCATCATCAGTGTAATGCTGCTTATGCTTCAACTCTGTCAGAATTTTTTTTTGGCATTGGGTGCCCTTTTTCTTTGGTTTGAGCACCTGCGCCCCAAAATGTCTGTGCACGTGCCTGGTGTTTATAGTTGTTATTGGACAGTGTTGAGCACGGTGTTTTCTTGAAATAAAGCTTTGTTTTTTACAATATTCTACTCAAAACCTCTTTTCTTCTCATTGTTGAGTGCTATTTAAACCGCGTCGCCCAACTGCGCCCCCCCCCCCCAACAAAAATCACCAGCCGCCACTGGTTTGACCGCTGTACTGCAGCCCTGGTCCTGCTTCATGCTGTGGCTCTAAGGAGCTCCATCAAGCTCCTGAAGGTCTGGAGAAAACCTCGTCAAGTGGTGCCGCGCGGCTCGATTCCTGGTAGTCGGGACCTCCGCCTCCTAAAATAAAATTGTCCATGTAGTTGTTTGGAGAGTGGAGCGAGGGTAATATTTAGGATGAGCTGCTCAAACCAGGAGTCATATTATGGTCTGTCTCTCTCTCTCTCTTTTATTTTAGGCTCCGCCTCCTCTCTCAGTTGTCTCCTTTAAGGCTTTCGTGACTGTTGATATAAATCACAGTGAGCGTCGGGATTATCTTGTGATCTGCCGAGGCGGCTTTGTGCTGTACAGGAAGTGTGTAAAGATATCCCTACACCCCCCCCCCTGAAAAGAAACACATAAAGGAGAGAAAACAACACCGCCAGCGCCGGAAAGCCTGCCAGCGTGGCAGGTGGCAATGGCTGCCCTCCCCCCTATCTGCACCCCCCCCCCCCTATCTCCACCCCTCCCCCCTATCTCCACCCCTCTCTGTCTCATCCATCCATCTCACCTCTCACTTCTCCTCCTTATCTCTCCTTTTCTCTCACTTTCTTTTTTCAATCACCTCCTCCCATTTCTCTCCAGTCTCCCTTTTTCTACGCTACTTTTATTTGTCTCTCTCGTATGCACTTCTTCTTCTTCTTCTTCTTCTTGTGTTCTGCCTCAGGTGTGAATGTGCAGCACATTTGACTATCTTGAGGACATGAATGTGGGGACATGAATTGACACATGTTCTCCATGGTTCCTCCAGTTCTCTCTCTCCCTTCGTCTTTCACCCCCCCCCCCCCCACTCTCTTTCCCTGAACCTTTTTATCACATCAATCGTACACTTGGCATGTCACCTCGTCATTCTCTAATCTTCTTATCTCCCCTCCTACCCGCATCCCATCCCTCCTCCCCCTCGGCCTATCCATTACATCGTCTCCCCGCCGGCGGGTTGATTGACGGAGAGAGCGAGATAGAGAGAGAGCGAGAGAGAGTTTATTGCGATCCCTCGGCCGTCTTATCTGATGAGCAAGTATCCCCTTCAGGAGGAAGGAAATGTCTCCAAGTGACAGCAGAGAAGGTGTGTGTGTCTGTGTGTCTGTGTGTGTGTGTGTGTGTTCCCACGTAATGTGGGTAATCCCAAAAAAAGAAAACTTTTCTCCCTCCATAAAGCGTTAATGTGATTATTGGTTCATGGAGGCTAGCAGAAGACGCCACTAGCTGTGTTGTAACACCCTGTTCTGTTTCTCCTGTGTTCCGTGTCTCCTATGTCTCCTCTGTGTCTTCTCTGTCTTAATTGTTTAATTCCCTGCACCTGCCCTCAGCCACTCTTGTCTCGTTACTGTCTGATGTCGTACACCTGTTTCCCCCCCTATATATTGTGTCAGTCTTTCCCTTGTCTGCTGTCGGATTGTCGTCTATGGTTCCGTGTCCTTTTCCCGTCGTCCTGTCCGTGTTCCTGCCTGCTTCGACCCTGCCTGCCTGCCTGCCCTGACCGACGATCCTCTGCCTGCCCCTTTTGGACCTTGTTTATTTTGCAACTGTTTTGCCTCATTAAAGAGTGCTTTTTGTAATTTATATTGCGTCCAGCCTGTCTCTCTGCGCCTGAGACTCACCCCGTCACAAGGACCTGACATGTGTAGCCAGGGAGCCCTTTGACCTTTCACCTTTGAGGAAGAAGAGGCCGTAACGATGAAAAATGTCATTAAAGGAATCAACGTAACGTGAGTTTAAAACGCAAGTTACGTATGTAGCTATAGTTCTATGAATCCTGGATGACCGCCAGAGGCGGTGCTTAGCACTGGATATCTTCCGTCTGGCGCATACGCAGGTCGAGTCTAAATGACAACAAAGTCACCTGTGACCTCGGATGACCCCCAGCCGGGTATAAGTTCCGGTGTCATCCTGAGATCAGTCCTACGGAATTTTCTCTCAAACTCACGAGATTCCGAGTGACCAAGAACTCTGGCGGTCATCCAGGATTCATCACCCAGTGTCCCCCATAGCACATCCCTCACCCGCCCCCTCTCACCCAGTCCCCCCCCCCAGAGCTCCATAGAGAGTGTGTCTGTCCCACGGCCACTTAAACTTAAATTAATTCTATCAAAAATAAGCAGAGTCATCCAAAATAACCTCATAAAAGTTGACACTAATTCAGCAGTGCAAAAAAACAGGACTATTAAATGTGGTCTCCTAAATATTAGATCTCTGTCATCTAAAGCTGTGTTACTAAATGATTTAACATCAGATAATAACATTGATTTATGTTGTCTAACTGAAACCTGGCTGAGCCATGAAGAATATGTCTGCCTAAATGAATCGACTCCTCCAAGTCATATTAATACTCACATTCCTCGAGGCACCGGTCGAGGAGGTGGAGTAGCAGCCATCTTTGACTCGAGCCTATTAATTAATCCTGAACCTAAATTACACTACACCTCATTTGAAAGCCTTGTTCTTTGTCTTTCACATCCAACCTGGAAAACACTACAGCCAATTCTATTTGTGATTCTGTACCGGCCACCAGGTCCATATTCACAGTTTATCTGAATTTTCAGAGTTTATATCAAGTTTGGTTCTTAAAACTGATAAAGTTGTTATTGTAGGAGACTTTAATATTCATGTGGATGTTGATAATGATTGCCTAGGTGCTGCATTCATCTCATTGTTGGACTCGATTGGCTTCTGTCAGAGAGTACAGAAACCCACTCACAGCTTTGGCCACACGCTTGATCTTGTTCCTACATATGGCGTTGACATTGAGCATTTGAAGGTCTTCCCACAGAATCCTCGTCAGACAACAACCTCATAACTTTTGAGTTTATCCTACCTGAGTGTACACCGTTAGTCAAAAGTTCCTACACCAGATGTCTAACTGACAGTGCTGTAGCTAAATTTAAAGAAGCGATTCCTTCTGCATTTGATTCGATACGACGTCTCAATATAACAGGACTCCTGGTCTAACTTTAGTCCGTCCCAGATGGATCATCTTGTTGACAGTGCCACAGGCTCACTGAGAATGACACTGGACTCGATAGCCCCTCTGAAGAAGAAGTGAGGCAGAGGAGTCGCCCCTTACCCGTATGGCATCTTTGTTTGCTGGGGTCCTAGCAGTAGCTTGAGCGGGAGCCCTCCGCTACTGCAGCCCAGGTCCTGTGGAGGAGGACAGAGCCAGTCCGTCTCGTGAGAGGAGAGCGGGAACGCTGCCCTCACGAGACGGTAGCTGTAGTTGCTGGTCGCAGCAGTAGCCAGAGCGGGAGCACTCCGCTATTGTGGCCCAGGTCCTGTGGAGCAGGTCTGAGACAGTCCGTCTAGAGCGAGGACACCTCTTCAATACAGTAGCTGTGATTATTGGTGTCCTACCAGTAACCTTAAGCGAGAGCACTGTTACTGTGGAAACAGGTTCTGTGGAGACGGTTTCGAAAACGGTTTAGAGAACAGCCTCTCTAGAGAGAGGAAGTGAGGACACGCTTGACTAGTACAGTAGCTGTAATTACAAGCATCCCACGAGTAGCCTGGGCGAAAGCCTGTGCTACGGGGGAGCAGGTCCTGTGAAAACACTCGTAGTGAGAGGGCAGGTCTCTTCGAGGACCCTCTCCACTAGTATGGCGGGGGGGTGCATAGTGTATAGCATGCCGCACCATGACCATGTGAATGCATACAAATGTCACAAATGTAATGACAAAAATGACACAAATGTAGCTAAGCGAAAATTCAGACAGGAAGACATTGGGTACAGCTGGTTCATTCACAAGTCTTGCAGCGATTACTCCATTAGCTGATTGGGGTCGGGCCCGATGAATGAACCAACCATTTAGAGCCAGCCCAGTTGGATAAGCCTATCACAGAGTCGTTGGTAACACTTTAAAGTTGTGTTCTCTGCTGCTGTCAGTTGTCGTTTCAGCTCGCGTCAGTTCGAATGGGGAGATTGGTCCTCTGCTGATTGCATCTAGTTATTGGGAGCTGAAACATGTCAGATTCCGATTGTGGTTATCTCGTGGAGAGGTGTGTTCAGTGGCAGCCGGTGGGCTGCCCTGCTCAGGTGTACTCACACAGTGCGGGTTTCTGGCAGCGAGCCTCCTCTCCTGCTCCACTAGCAAGTAATGCTAGTTAGTTAGCTGCTATCAGCTGATCCCTCGACAGTGACGGGACCGGAAGAGCGGGTGTATGCCGAGTGCTGCAGGCGAAGAGGTAGCATGGCGCTTCTGGTATTTGGTACGCCAGGAATTCGTCTCCTCTACAATTGACAACGGCGTCATCTCCGCCCTGCAGTCACGGTGTAGCTTCATGCACACCATCGATGCTCTCTTCAAATCCCGGTAACCGCTGTATCTTTATTACGTTGCTTCGGCGGCGCCAACTGGGCTCCGTGAGGTGAACCGGAACACTAAATAAGTGCACTCTGAGTTCAGACTCGCGCCCGAAGCTCCGGACCGTCTTTTCGATTCAAGCAGTACGAACCAGTCCTTCCAGTCACGGAAGGGGAGCGTGTTTGAAAGTGATGCCGCTTGAGAAATGACATAACGGGGCAGCAGTTCATACAAACTTTAATGTCGCTGTTGGACGGCGCCAGGCATGCACGCGTCGGGAGAAGTATCACAGCCGGCGATGACTCGGGTAGTCCCGCTATGGTCGCGGCTTGGTCGTGACATCGTATTGTCTAATGGGTATTCTGTTTGACATAGCCTGATAGTTGTATCAACGGATACGTAGTGTAAATAAATGTTTCTAATTTAGGTGAACTTAAGGATGCAGTTGCAACTAAATAATACGTAACGTAGTTGACTGCAGCGGTAAGTACATTTAGTGGGAGGATGTCAGTGAGAATAAAATATAAATATGTTTATATATTATATACAAATTAAAATAAATATTGTATATATTAGTTTATATTTATAAAGAAGGTCGAAGTCATTGAGTCGGTAAAGTCAATAGAGCCTATGTAGTCCGGAGCAAGTTTCAGCCTTTACAAGTCAGCTGGGACTAACGCTGTGCCCCTTAAAGCTGACTAGAGCAACACATTAAGCCGGTAAGGCTGGCGCGAGCATTGAGCCTCGGAAGACTGGCGCAAGCGTTGGGCCTGTAAGACTGGCTGGAGCGAGCCTTGGGTCTGGAAGGCAGGCTGGCACAAGCATTGGGGCCTGTAAGACTGGCTGGAGCGAGCATTGAGCCTCTAATGGCGGGCAGGAGCAAGCATTGAGCCGCTAAGTTGGGGAATGGGAGTCGATCTGTTGGAAACTTGAGACTTTCAAAGATTTACTTTCTTTCTGCCTACCGGTTCGTGGTAAAGATGGCTTTGCTTGGTCACATATTTGTAGTTGGGTAGCAGAATAAGGTAAAAGCCAGAGTGGGCTTGTTAGGATACAACATTTAGAAGTATAATAGAGGTAGCATATATTTAGTAGGCGTGGGCTTTTGGGTTTTTCTTTAATAGTCATTAAACGTTAATTCAACAGCTCGTCTTTAAATGTGGTATTAAGTTTACAGAAGTAACAGGATGATAACGTTTGCTGGTTGTAAGTATACCTGACAGATGGCAAAAGGAAGAGTTTTCCATCAGTCCATGCTCCTTGTCTAATGTTAAATCTGAGGAGAAATGTGGTTGAACTAATGCTCATTAATCAGGATATCGTGATCACGATCTCAATCTATTTCAACTTCAGTGTGGCAATTCATATTCACCTCTAGCTGTGGGCTTGACACCTGAGAAGTAATTCAGCGGGCAATCTGATTGGCAGGTTAGTACTGTTGCATGTGGAATGACTAGAGAGGTAAGAAGGTAGAATAGAGAGTAAGTATCTATCAGGGGTAGGTCCAGCGTGAGGACGATATCGGCTGGGTCTTGACCCTTGCATAAAGGACTGCATAAACGCTTTGGTGTGAACGCGGCAGTATAGTCGTGTGCGTCTGCGGAGGCTTGGTCTAGGACGCAAGAACAAGTAAAAGAGTTTACTCTTACTCACTCTCCTGGCCATTGGTACATTCGTCAGAGGTGTCATACCTGAGGAATGCGCGTTTTTGCCTGCTCTCTGGACATGGCATCGGCCTATCTCAAATTTGCCCGATATTATCTATCTTGACGGGCCGGTATGACCTGCGGGGAAGGTTGTTGGACAATTTCTGTATGGAGTAGCGTTTGCTGCAAAAGCTGAGGGTGCATTTCCCTGATGCAGTCAAGGGCTACACGGATGCAGGCCATCCGTGGTTTTGGGGGGTTACTGGCCTCCCTCGGTGACACAGTTGCAGTCCGTCAATGGTGATCGTTAAGCAACTTCATGAGCTCAGGAGACGCTCATCTTCCTAAGACCTCAGGCCATTTTCGGATCCTGGATGGTATTCCCGGGCAATACTCCAAGTACCTAGGCAGCTGTGTACGGGAGGGCCTCTTTTCTTCGATCAACGAAGCATTATGTAGGTCAAAGGGGTAGCACAGAGGCTGCTACTTTGGCTAACCCCTAGGCATCGCAGTTGCACTGATGCCGGGAATGGGACAGCTGTAGACCTTTACCCTGACCTCAACCTAATGCTGGCAAATCATAAATCATTGAAGTCCGGCACTATATGGTAAATCATTCATATAATTGTTTGTGGTGTCCGTTTCAAGTATTGGTTGGCAGTGACTGGTCAGTCATCTTATGTACAGCCGTATCTCACCAGAGCTAAGGTTCCAGATCCGCTCGCTAAAACGGACTTGTGGAACCATTCTGGTGCGATGTGATCAGTTTTCTTGTGATTTTTTCTCAGTTTCCGGCTTCTACGTTGCCTCACCTAAACGTGTTCTAGCATTCTCTAGTTTCACGGTGCCCTTAACTAACGTGAAGCATGCTTGAGTACCTCTTGGTTCGGCCTAAGACTGGCTCCTCTGCTCCTCTCTTCCTTACCCCGGGGAAGGTGGCCATATCTCAGACTTGGTTCTGGGGTCATTTGAAGGTCATCCTCCCAAATAGCAACTTAGCCCAGCCAAACTACTCGGGGCATTCTTTCCGGATAGGGGCTGCTACTTCAGCTGCCTGCCAAGGCATCTCCGCCTCAACTCTCCAGAGAATGGGGAGGTGGGCCTCCTCTACCGTTGGCTCCGACATCCGGCTGGACCTCGACACCATATGGTCAAATCAAAGGTCCCTAAAACCTTAAATTGGTAAGGTATTCATATAACTGGTGGTGGTGTTCATTTCGCGGCTATGCTGGCCTTAAATCTATTGTGGTTTGGGAACCATAGCTTATTACTGGTAAGTTCATTCCGTAGCTAGAATTCCCAGTCATTTCTGGGTTTACATTTGTTCTGCATTGTTGTAATCTGTTCTCTATTTCCTGCTTTTACGTTGCCTCGCCTAAACGTGTTCTTCTAGCATTCTCTGGTTTCACGTTGCCCGTAACTAACGTGAAGTTTCTACTTCCCTGGTTGACGTTGCCTATTTTAACGTAATAGTTAGTGGTTTACGTTGCCCGGCTTAACGTGATCTTTTCTTATTTTCCTGGGTAAACGCTGCCTGGCGTAACGGTATCTTTCTTATTTTCCTAGGTCTCCGTTACCTGGCAAAGCGGATTATCTTCCAATTTCCAGCAAAAAAATCAGGCAAAAGATGGTATGAAAACCCGCTCTCGTTTACAGGTCCAGTGGAGGGCCGTCACAAGATGACATAAAATTCCTGTTTCCGGGTATTTCTTGTTTCTGGGTCTGCGACGAACCCGTCCAACGAGGACACAGTCTCTTTCCCGGACGTACTTCCCCGGATGCCTGGGAACGCCCAGGCCAGAGTCCGACAGGGGTCTAACGAGAAGCGACCAACCGTTAAAATCCGACTCGAACTGTCCTGCGGTCTTGAAAGTGACCCCTACTATCCTGTTCTGCGGTCTACCCATGACCCCAATCTATTCTTGTCTGCGGTCTAACTTGACCCAACCTATCCGGTCCTTGGGCGCGACCAAGCATGTCGAGACCCCCCGCTATCCATTCGGGGATCTTAAAATCCCCTTCTCCTTTGAAGTGGTAGTTCCTATCCACACTGTCCAGTTCTGCGGTCTACTCGACCCCCTCCTGTCCTTGTCTGCGGTGCGTCTTCACCCCTAATCTGCCTTTCTGCGTCATTTCCGACCCCACTATCATTTTCGGGATCCGGTCGGATCCTGCTGTCTTAGTGCTGTATATCTAGATCGGCACTATTAGCTTCTGCGGTCGATAGAGACCCCCGTATCCTTGTCTGCAGTCCTTCGGGGCCTTCCTCTCTTGCTTTTTAGCTAGACCTTCTTAACTCTGTGATGTTTACTATTACGGCTAGCCTTAACCCCTTCGAACCATAACTAGTGCTTTCATGAAATGGTTCTAGGGGTACCTCGGAAACTTCTGCGGCTGTAGGTAAGGTTGAATTTATTTTATGCATATAAAATAATTCTCTTTGGGGGGATTCTGCCTGCGCAGATATCAGCATCTCTACCCCTGGTTTATCCTACTTCAGGATGGAGTCCAATCGCCAAAAAGACTTTGCACTATTGCAATATTCTATTGTAATAAATGATTGTTAAACTCTAAATACCCGTCTCTCCTGATTGAAATGTAGCTCAGCGAAAATTCAGACAGGAAGACATTGGGTAAAGCTGGTTCATTCACAAGTCTTGCAGCGATTACTCCATTAGCTGATTGGGGGCGGGCCCTATGAATGAACCAACCATTTAGAGCCAGCCCAGTTGGATAAGCCTATCACAGAGTCGTTGGTAACACTTTAAAGTTGTGTTCTCTGCTGCTGTCAGTTGTCGTTTCAGCTCGCGTCAGTTCGTCCCTCCGCCACCCCAGGCTCCTCCAATTGGCGTTGCGGCAACGCGTCTTCGACACCACCACCAGTGTCTGGACTCCATGGGGGGATTCTGCCTTCGTAGATATCAGCATCTCTACCCCTGGTTTATCCTACTTCAGGATGGAGTCCAATCGCCAAAAAGACTTTGCACTATTGCAATATTCTATTGTAATAAATGATTGTTAAACTCTAAATACCCGTCTCTCCTGATTGAAATGACTATATGAACATCTATTTATTGAACTTTAACAAAAGTGCAAATGTAAAACAAATATTTTTTGTGGCATTTAGTCCAGCGCTTCTTTAATGTGTCTTGTCCATATATTGAAGCAATAATGATAACAAATAAAAAATTCTAAATAATCAATACTTTATATAGCCACATTAAAATAAGAAAATGAAGACACTTGTCAGTCCTCATATATTGAAGCAATAATTACTTTAATAATTACAATATTGACCACTGACACGTTAAGTGCCTGCTCTGCATATCACGGCCGAGGCGAAAACATGGGTTTTTTGTTGTTGTTCGTCCATGAACTTACATTTACGTTTCGTCATGGCTGCAGATGTCATGTGCTGTAAACAATGCAACTAGTGGAGGCGGCAAGGTGCTCCGTGTTGCCAGATTGGAGATGGTGAAGTATCGAACCAATGGCTCAAAATGGTCGTATTTGGATGATAATTATCGTGTATCTGGCAACCCTGAGATTGGTCGACCAATGACTGTTCTCTCTACAGTCAGAGCTCGCGCAAGAAGGTGGAACGTAAGGGAGATACCATTTCCAAAACTTGTAAGGGCATAATAACTAGTTTGTGAAAGACACAGAGAAACACAAATATCCGACGAAGCAAAATCCCGGACGTTCGATCTCATTCGATCTCACCCGATTGAAGCTTCGCGGTGAAGGTGCTCTGGTGAAGAGCGAGATAGACCCGTGCATTCTCCGGTCCGCCTCGACGGTCCGTCGTAGAGAAATGCAACGTCTTCCTCCTCAGAGGAGAGCTCGTCGCAGCCTTTGGAGGGCGACGGATCGCAACTCCGACCAGTTGGTCACAAGCAGTGGCGGCTGGTGAAATTTTTTTGGGGGGGGGCGCAGTTGGGCGACGTGGTTTAAATATCACTCAACAATGAGAAGAAGAGAGGTTTTGAGTAGAATATTGTAAAAAACAAAGCTTTATTTCAAGAACACAGCGTGCTCAACACTGTCCAATAACAACTATCAACACACTGTAACTTTGGGAATGAGAGGTTCAGAGCAGCTTTAAGGAACATTGGGTTGTGTTTCAGAGGTTTGCAAAATAAAAGTGTTTCACCCTCACATGAAAGAGGTTCAGAGCAGATGTAACTGATGTGGAACGGGCATGGAAGAAGTCGGCTCAGATGGTGGATTTTCCCAG
Source organism: Pseudoliparis swirei (assembly GCF_029220125.1). Classification (NCBI taxonomy): domain Eukaryota; kingdom Metazoa; phylum Chordata; class Actinopteri; order Perciformes; family Liparidae; genus Pseudoliparis; species Pseudoliparis swirei. The sequence goes on along the minus strand of NC_079398.1, from coordinate 17,206,621 downwards.
CACTTATTTATTCTGCAGAAGACAACAGAACACACACATTTGCCTTCTGATTTGTCTCTGCACTTCCACTTCCCTCAGCAATAAAAAAAACATTGTCCATGGAAGACAGGACCACATTAAATCTAAATAATAACAATTCTCATCAAAAACCATGACATGTAACATACAAGGGGAAAACAGAGACCCCTAATGGACAAAATAAATAACTACATGAGCTAGAAAGTGGCTCAATTAAACCGCCACCAAACGTATATTTTGACAGTCTAAATGACACGACAGCTGGACGCCGGGATCGTATTAACATTCCATTACTGTATGTAACATAAACGGTTAATTTTTATTTAAGAATATAGCCAAAATAGTGCAAAATCGTTTTTCACTCAACTCACCCTCGGCAATATAAAACCATTGTGACGGAAAGACCGACTCAGGAGCAGGAAGTGCAACAGATGGAAAGCAATTTCCGCAGGAAACAGATTTTTAAACATAACGCTAAATAAATATAGCTCATTAAAATAAAATTCACAAACACTCAATAATATCGTTGAACAACAAACAAAAATAAAATACAATACATTGAAAACAAGAAATGACAGAGTGCATTTCTAACTGTTTGACAGAGTAGACCCACTATATGTAAAGAAAAGTAGCCTCCTCTCTTTAAAGTGGTCAAACGTCTCAATAACTCTGGTTAAAGTCAATCATGTCTGTAACCAGCCTGTTTCCATTATTCTGGAGGGAATGTGTCTGTTTTTCAGAACTTCTTCGTTGTGTTTCGATGCCAGTTCGGTCTGCAAACAGGGTTAGCTTCGTGCTGTTAGCGAGTTAGCTCCATGTTCTTAGCAGGGCTCTCAAGTCTCACGCATTGAGCGTGAGACTCACGCAATTCGGTCTCATCTCACGCACTCCCGCCACACATCGAATTCCTCACGCTGAAAAAACCTCTCCGCTATTTAATGCTTGAATGCAGGGGTGCTCAATACGCCGATTGATTGTTCCGCTGCGGAGCTCCGACGCCGGTGTTACACCCCTACTGGTTTTCAATCCTACTGGTTTCCCTACGAGTGCGTGCGTTGTGTTCTCTTAACATCTGCAGCGGGGCTCTGTCTCGCTCACCAGATTCGTCACACATTCACAAACATATTGCTGGAGATCTTCAAGCCTCCGTTCATATCCATTTCGGCGATTACGATTGTATAAGTGAGCAGTGCATCACAGCCACGTAGGAAGAAATACATTTAATAAAAAATACAAATAAAAAGATCGCCCGACCTGGTTTCGATCTCTGTCACGCAAAATGTAACTGCACTCTAAGCCGCGCAGTCTGTGCGCTGCGCCACCAGATATTAGTTTCAACTCAAGTAATTGATATATTCAACCATTACGTCACATCTTTTGTTTCATGGAACAGTTTGGCGGAGGGGATCTGAAACAACTGGTTACCTTGTTAGGATATTTACACTTTGAAACATGTTTAGCGATGCTTGTTCGCAACGCAACAGCCAGACAATACCGACAACAACTAATTGACTTTCGTGACGAGTATATAATGACGATGGTACTGTGAACAGAGATTAGAAACATTGCGAACACTGAACAACAGGAAGAATGGAATACTAGTAATGTTCCATCGACAAAACAATGTAGAACATATTGCTGGAGCTCTTGAAGCCACATGTCACATCTATTTACGATTGTACAAGTGAGCACTACACATCACACATGAAGAAACACATATTTTTATAAAAAGATCGCATCATGATACAAAAATAATATTGATAAACTGTATTGACATAATTCAAGAGTTTAGAAAATGATGCACAGCTGTCACATCTTGCAATCACAATTCCAATCAAGCAAGGACATAATTAGCAACATCTGTATAAAAGGAAACTGTGTCAGACAAACAAACGGAAGGGATAAAAGACAAGAAGCTTCGATGGATCCACTTATGGTGCAAGAATTGCTTCAGTTCAAGCTAACAAATGCATTCCCTTCACATTTCCAAAAAAATGATGTCTGAATATTATTTATAAAAGCATCACAAAACATGTTTGGAAGTATTTGAATATCCGCCCAAGGTAACCAATTGTTTCAGGTTGCCTCGACCAAACTGTTCCCATGACGCATACGAGTTGTGACGTAATGGATGAATATCAAAATTACTTGACTTGCAGTTAATATCTAGTGGCGTAGTGCATAGACTGCTGCGCTATACAGTGGCCAGATTTTGCTTGAAGGAGATTGAAACCAGGTCGTTGTGATCTTTTTATAAAAATATGTGTTTCTTCATGTGTGATGTGTAGTGCTCACTTGTACAATCGTAAATAGATGTGACATGTGGCTTCAAGAGCTCCAGCAATATGTTCTACATTGTTTTGTCGATGGAACATTACTAGTATTCCATTCTTCCTGTTGTTCAGTGTTCGCAATGTTTCTAATCTCTGTTCACAGTACCATCGTCATTATATACTCGTCACGAAAGTCAATTAGTTGTTGTCGGTATTGTGTGGCTGTTGCGTTGCGAACAAGCATCGCTAAACATGTTTCAAAGTGTAAATATCCTAACAAGGTAACCAGTTGTTTCAGATCCCCTCCGCCAAACTGTTCCATGAAACAAAAGATGTGACGTAATGGTTGAATATATCAATTACTTGAGTTGAAACTAATATCTGGTGGCGCAGCGCACAGACTGCGCGGCTTAGAGTGCAGTTTCATTTTGGTGACAGAGATCGAAACCAGGTCGGGCGATCTTTTTATTTTTTATTAAATGTATTTCTTCCTACGTGGCTGTGATGCACTGCTCACTTATACAATCGTAATCGCCGAAATGGATATGAACGGAGGCTTGAAGATCTCCAGCAATATGTTTGTGAATGTGTGACGAATCTGGTGAGCGAGACAGAGCCCCGCTGCAGATGTGAAGAGAACACAACACACGCACGCGTAGGGAAACCAGTAGGTTTGAAAACCAGTAGGGGTGTAACACCGGTCTGCGCGCATTGGGATGGAGCAAAAAAATAGTCACTAGCACCCCCCCCCCCCGTCAACAACTCTTTTCGGCTCGATGCCGGCGCGCGCAACGGTCAGCTGTATCGGGTGCTGATGGAAATCTCACGCTTGCCTGTCTTCAAAACTTGAGAGCCCTGTCTTAGCTAGATAACTTCGGCAAGATTCGTGCTTTACACTTGTCTGAAGCTCTGTAGATCCCTCACCCCGTTGTAGTCCAGAGAGTTTCCGTCCCAGGACTTTGGAAAACAGACAGGGGAAACAAAAAACGAATTACTCATGGAGCATTCAGCTAATCAGCTCCGGTTAGCATATCGGCTTGAGGAGAACCTCCGGGTGTACGTCCTCCCGCGGTCTGCGCTTTGCTGCACAATTTTTCAATCCGGATGTTCGGGTCCCAACTCTTTCAGCCTCTTCTTGTCAATATCTGACCGTCGATTGAAAGGTGTTTGGTGGAGAGATACCAGAGTTTTCAGTCGCCGACGCCATACTAACATAAAGCTTCTGCTAGCTATGTTGCTCGCGTACCTCCGTGGAGCTCTGGGCAGCAGGGTTGCCAGGTCTGTGTGACACAACCAGCCCAAAAACCAACCCAATATCAGAACTCAAAATATGCCCGTGCCAAACCATATACACTGCCTTTAAAGTCCAACAGCATTGCTATCATTGCCAAATGTATTGTAATATCTACAAAGTAACAACATATGTTTAGTTTGCCAGCATTAAAAGCAGTTTTCCCTCAAGTTATTTCACCTAGGTCCTAAAATGGCCTTGTGTAATTAGATACAGTATATTATCATAAATAAAATGTGTGTACGTGCTGATCTGGAGTCAGTTTGGTAGGATTTGGGTATGAATAAATTATTTCATTTAAAATATGGATTTTTATTTAAAGATATTCATGTAATTTGCATGCAAAATAGGTCTACCCGAACCAAGGACACAAAATTCAACCCGCGCAACACTTCAAAAGTGGCCCGATTCCGCAGGAAAACCGCGGACCTGGCAACACTGCTCTATGGGCTGAGGGAACATACGGGTCTCTGATCTGCCGAATAATCCAATCGCGTGCGCACATTTGTGCGCCCCAAGATTCCCGGTTTCATCCGCCAATGTGAAGCCGGTCATTGCCAAAACGACTGAAATGTTGTATCGATGCCGTACACACACGTTAGACCGCCTCGGAAAAGGGGAGGGGCTTCTCTCCGTGATAATGGCGATATATTATATTTTTTCACATTAACTTAAGTGGTTGTTGACAGGGGCTGACGGTCTCCCACACACATTTAGCGCGTCAACACGGTATATTTACTATTTAAATGATTTGGCATATAATGTTTTTTGACAGAATTTTTTTTTTCTTCTTCTTTTTTTTCATCTCCAAATTTTAAGAGGGGCGGCGCCCTAGCGCCCCCTATGGACGAACCGCCACTGGTCACAAGGCTCCCCGCGACGAGCTTCAGTTAAACTTCTGTACAATTTCAGCCTTAGCTGATGCTAACGTAGTATCGTCGTTAGTGGTGGGTGGCGGCGCGGATCTCTGCCTGTCTGACCGACATCTCTCAGTGGATGTCTGCTCACCACCTGAAGATCAACCCTGACAAGACCGAGCTACTATTCCTTCCAGGGAAAGGCTCCCCCACCCATGACCTGACTACCACCTTCAACAGCTCTGTGTTGGCCCCTACCCTGACTGCCAGGAACCTCAGGGTGACACTAGACAGTCGACTCTCCCTGACGGCCAACATCGCTGCGACGACGCGTTCCTGTAGGTACATGCTGCACAACATCAGGAGAATACGGCCTCTTCTTACTCAGAAAGCGGCACAGGTTCTGGTTCAGGCTCTGGTCATTTCACGCCTTGACTACTGCAACTCCCTCCTGGCTGGTCTGCCTGCTAAGGCCATCCGACCTCTGCAGCTCGTCCAGAATGCAGCAGCTCGACTGGTCTTCAGCCTCCCGAAATTCACCCACACCACTCCGCTCCTTCGATCTCTTCACTGGTTACCGGTGGCTGCTCGCATCCGCTTCAAAACACTGGTTCTGGCGTACCGTGCTCTAGACGGATCGGGCCCCGTCTACATCCGGGATATGGTCACACCGTACACCCCGGCACGTTCGCTCCGCTCGGCAACAGCCAACCGACTTGTGCCTCCTGCACCTCGAGCTAATCACTCTACATCCAGACTGTTTGCTGTCCTGCTCCTCAGTGGTGGAACGAGCTCCCCACTGACATCAGGACAGCAGAAAGTCTCTACATCTTCCGCCTGAGACTGAAAACACATCTTTTCCGACTATCTGGATTAAAACACAGATTTGCACTTCAGTGGCACTGGGATAGCACTTATTGTGGTGCTTGTGTGGTTCGACTGAGTTGAGGAAGTGTTGCTTCCTGTGTTCTTTTAGTTCTTGGTTTGTACTCTAGGTTGGATGCACTTATTGTAAGTCGCTTTGGATAAAAGCGTCTGCTAAATGACATGTAATGTAATGTTAGCCGGCGTTGCGAGAAGATGTAAAAGGACTGATCCCGGGATGACACCGGAACTTATACCCGTTGGGGGGTCATCCGAGGTCACAGGTGACTTTGTTGTTATTAATACTCGACCTGCGTATGCACCAGATGGAAGATATCCAGTGCTAAGCACCGCCTCTGGCGGTCAGGGAGGATGAAGTAGAAAGAGTTTGTATCGACGTGGAGAAAGTTACATCATCAGACTGTTTGTGGACGCTGGAGACACGTACACACACGCACCTACGTGCGTGTCATTTAAATCCCTGAATGTTTTTTATTTCTCTCCCCACCTCGACCGGGTGTAAAGACGTGTTGGTGACATGTTGATGTTTCTTTGGCCTCTTGAGAGAGCGCTCATCATGAAGCCTCAGCGCTCTGACTCGGTGTCTTTTCCCTCTGGCCTCCACCGTAACCACCGTGGAGAAGGAGCGGTGGACAGCTTTGTTAGAGGAGGTCAGGGGTCAACGTCGGGCTGCTCCTCCTGACCTCAGCGAGTCCTCTTAGCATAACCGCTCGTTAGCGGGGGACTCGTAAACATTTCATCAAGAGACCTGTTGTCCTTTAGCTCTGACAGCGAGTTCAGGACCAGCTGGCCCTCTACGTGTGTGTGTGTGAGAGAGAGAGAGAGACTGTGTGTGTGTGTGAGACTGTGTGCGTGTGTGTGTGTGTGTGAGAGAGAGAGAGAGAAACTGTGTGTGTGTGTGAGAGAGAGAGAGACTGTGTGTGTGCGTGTGTGTGTGAGAGACTGTGTGTGTGTGTGTGTGTGTGTGTATGTGTGTGAGAGAGAGATAGAGAGACTGTGTGTGTTTGTGCGTGTGTTTGTGAAAGTGTGTCTGTCTGTTGTGGGTGTGAGACTGTGTGTGTGTGTGTGTGTTTTTGAAAGTGTGTGTGTTTGTGAAAGTGTGTGTGTGTGTTCTCTAAATGTCTGCATGCATGTACCAGGAACAGCATGTAGTGTGTGTGTTTTTAGTGATGACTTGACAGCCGTGTGACGGACAGAAGGGGGGGGGGGGGGGGGAGGAGCCTCTGAAGATGATCCCATTATCTCATCTTCAGTCTCTTCTCCTGCATGCTCAGGTGTGTGTGTGTGTGTGTGTGTGTGTGTGTGTGTGTGTGTGTGTGTGTGTGTGTGTGTGTGTGTGTGTGTGTGTGTGTGTGTGTGTGTGTGTGTGTGTGTGTGTGTGTGTGTGTGTGTTTTCACAGTTGTTCCCCTCCTTCAGGGGACCGTCAGAGGTCAGGGCGTCACATGTGTTTGATCCTCTCATCGTCTGGACTCTTACCGGTCCAGCTCAGAGGGGGAACCGGTGTGCTGAGGTCTGCTAGTCCCACTCCTGGAGACCAGAACTGTGTCAGGTCCACTTTATTCCTCATGGACCCGCGTCCAGAACCTCTCGGTGGTCTCCACAGGTAGAGGAGGTCTTCGTTTGGGGACCTCAGCCGGTCTCTGTTGGACCTGGTTGGACTCGGTGTGCTGGATGAGACCAGCCGGTCCAGTTCAACCGGTCCTGGCCTCACTCAGGAGAACTCACTCCTTCTCACCAGCACATGACGTCACCTTCGGTCACGAGGAGACGTTTATTTGTCCAAACTTCGTCTCCGTCCTGTTTTCTTTCCTTTTCTTTTCCTTCTTCCTTCTGTTTTAAGTCCACTTTGGTAAATCTCTCTCCACCAGACGTGGTGACCCGGCGCTGAGCGCCACTTTCACAAATAACTTTGCCACGTCTTCTCGTTCGGGTCTGATTTATTGATCCGGGGGGGGAGAAGTGTGTGTGTGGGGGGGGGGGGGGTATTGCTCTCATGTGGTTGTGGTTCCGTGTCCATAAACCCTCCAGAGGGTTTTAATCTGTGTGCCAGGACATGATGTAGTCGGAGAGAGGGGGGGGGGGAGGGGGGGGCGCAAGACCATGTGGAGATCTGATTGTTTTCCATCCTCAACCCATCCAATGAAAGTCCGACGTGGTGGACTCTGGTGTTGATCCTCCTTTAAACTCCAGGACCCTTAAGAACCCGGCGAGTCCCTCGTCTTAACGAGCTGTTCCGCCTGCTCGTTAAGACGAGGGCTGCGGTGACATCATCGCTATTTATGAACTGAATGCGCTGCACAAGAAACCTCCTATTTTTATTTGGTTGCAGTGCAGATGAATCCCTCCAAAAGAAACGAAGAGGAGGATTGTGGGGGTCTGGGTGTGGTCCTGCCGGGCCCTCTGGGTGTGGTCCTGCCGGGCCCCGGGCCTCTGAGCCTCCATTAGCCGGTGGAGACACACGACTGCAGCTCAAAAGTGTGAAAACAATCCGGCGTTAATCTGTTCGATGACAGCGACAGCGTTCCCCAAACTCCACCTGCCGGTTTGTCTCCGTGCCTCTGGAGGCGGAGCTTAAGGGCTTTGATCTTAGCAGCGAGCTGGGCTTTAAAAATGACACCTACGTGGACCGGGTCAGTCGGCGTTTCTCAATATGCGTTTGTGTACTTTTCTGTACTTGTGTTCTCGTGGACTCAGTCTCAGCCCGAGTACATGTTCCAATTCAAAGTTCGCTTCTCGCAAAGCACGGTCAAAATGCCCGGATGTGACTTGATCCTCCCACTTCCCGGAGGATGCATCAGAGGAGACTTGTGCGTACTCTGGCCAGCAGATATCCCAGAATGCATTTCACCAGCAACCGGAAACAATAGCGGAGGAGAAAATAAACTACTGACAGTTGACTTTTAACAAATACTACTGTTGTTGAGTCACGGAATGTAATTTTAGGACGTTTTCAAGCGAGAAGTTAGTAGTTTAAAAATGAAATCTGTGGTCGGTTTGTTATGATTCAGCCTAATAAAGATCTGCGCCGTAGATTTGAGGCTCTGCTCCGCAGCGCCGGGCGGTCAGCGCGCTGTGTGGCCGCCGACAGCAGCCGGATCTCGGCAGGACTTTTTAAATGCTCCGCTGGCTCTGATGTCTCCGTAGCGGTTAAACATGAGATATAATTCAGTTTGGAGGATCTAACGAGCACAAAGAGTTTATTATTTATTCACAGATAACGTTACATCAGTTTGACTGAGGGTTAAGATTCATAACTTAATATTTTAATTAAACTTTAACGTTGAACTCATGGTGTCTTTTTACATTTGACCGAATTGTTTGCAATTACATGTGTAATAGAACTATATATACACAAAAATATATACACTACCGTTCAAAAGTTTGGGATCACCCAGACAATTTCGTGTCTTCCATGAAAAATCACACTTTTATTTATCAAATGAATATAAAATATAGTCAAGACATTGACAAGGTTAGAAATAATGATTAATATTTGAAGTATTAATTTTGTTCTACAAACTTCAAGCTCAAAGGAAGGCCAGTTGTATAGCTTATATCACCAGCATAACTGTTTTCAGCTGTGCTAACATAATTGCATGGGTTTTCTAATCAGATATTAGTCTTCTAAGGCGATTATCAAACACAATGTACCATTAGAACACTGGAGTGATAGTTGATGGAAAAGGGCCTCTATACACCTCTGGAGACATTTCATTAGAAACCAGACGTTTCCACCTAGAATAGTCATTTACCACATTAATAATGTAGAGAGTGTATTTCTGATTAATTTAATGTTATCTTTATTGAAAAAAACTGCTTTTCTTTGAAAAATAAAGTCATTTCTAAGTGATCCCAAACTTTTGTACGGTAGTGTATATATATATATATATATATATGTATGTAAATAACATATTTATTATATATACATATTTATATATAATCTAAATATGTATAAACAATATAAATAAATGTTTTTATTTTGTCCACAATATTAATACAATTATATGTGTATGATTATTTTATTTTTGATTGTGTATGTATTTATATATATATATCCACACACATAATTCAAAATAAAATAATTATATTTAAAGAATAATGAAAAAAGCAGGGTTGTCATATTTTTTTTGACTGTAAAAAATAATTTATAGTGAATAATTGGAGTAAACTCAGGAGCAAGAACAGCTGATGTGGTGACGTCATCAAGTCAGCTGCTCTTCCAATCGCAGAAAGAAGTCCTCCCGTCCTCCGGAGTCTGGACTCCCAAGACCAGACTCCAAAAGAACACAAGTCTGTAGTCAGTGTACTTTGAATTGAGAAACGCCGCCTGACCCAGAACAGTTCAGTCACATTAAAGCTGCTAAGATGCACTTATTTTGTGATGGTTCTGGTGCCACATGTGGACTAAAGTGGTAGTGTTGGTTCTGGTCCCCCCTGTGGTGTAAAGTGGTAGTGTTGGTTCTGGTGCCCCCTGTGGACTAAAGTGGTAGTGTTTGTTCTGGTGCCCCCTGTGGACTAAAGTGGTAGTGTTGGTTCTGGTGCCCCCTGTGGACTAAAGTGGTAGTGTTGGTTCTGGTGCCCCCTGTGGACTAAAGTGGTAGTGTTGGTTCTGGTCCCCCCTGTGGTGTAAAGTGGTAGTGTTGGTTCTGGTCCCCCCTGTGGTGTAAAGTGGTAGTGTTGTTTCTGGTGCCCCCTGTGGTGGAAGGTGGTAGTGATGGTGCTGGTGCCCCCTGTGGACTAAAGTGGTAGTGTTGGTTCTGGTGCCCCCTGTGGCCTAAAGTGGTAGTGTTATAAATTATATAAAATATAATACATAAATAAACATTCAAACTAATTCAGACCATGCTTCATTTATTTAGTCTTGCTGCATTAAATTATATAAAATATTATAAATAAATAAAAATTCAAAATGTAATATAGATGATGCTTAATTTCTTTAGTCTTGCTGCAGTAAATTATGTAAAGTATAATATTAATAAATAAACATTACCAGCTGACCGTACTGTCTCCACCCGGAGGTTTAGTTTGGAGTCACAGATTTATTACACAATGATGACTTCATGTTGTTTTGAAGTCTGACTCAACCAGATCTGACCAGTAGCTGCATTTAAAATGACACACACACACAAACACACACCCTCACACACACTCACACACACACACACACACTCGCACTGAAACTCACTCAGACACACACTCACTCACAAACACTCACACACACTCTCACGGATTAGAGAACTGTCGCTGACGACTCTAAACAACTGCTCCTCTCACGGAAGACCAAGCTACATGTTGTCATCACACACACACTCAAACACCCACTTACACACACACTCACACTCTCACCCACACTCACACTCACACACACACTCTCACAAACTTACACGCTCACACACACTCTCACACACATGCTCACTCTCACATGCTCACACACACACTTACACACACACTCTCACACACTCACACACTTACACGCTCACACACTTACACGTTCATACACACTCTCACACACACTCACACACACTCTCTCACACACACTCTCACACACTCTCTCACACACACTCACACACGCTCACACACATGTACACGCTCACACACTTACACGCTCATACTCACTCTGACACACACTCACACACTAACACGCTCACACACACTCTTACACACACACTCTCACACGCTCACACACACTCTTATACACTCACATGCTCACACTCACACGCTCACACACACTCATATACACTCACATGCTCACACACTTACATGCTCACACACTTACACGCTCACACACACTCTCACACACACTCAAACACACACTTACACACACACACACACTCAAACACACACTTACACACACACGCTCACACACACGCTCACACACACACACTCACACGCTCACACACACTCATATACACACACACTCTCACTCACACGCTCACACACTCTCTCACACTCACACGCACACAGACACTCTTATACACTCACACACACTCACTCACACTCACACGCTCACATACACTCTTATACACTCACACACACTCACACACTTACATGCTTACATTTTCACATGAGCTAAAATATTGCATAACTATATTCAGTGAGGACGAATAACAACAAAACACACAGAAACTAACGCTTATCTTTATCTATTAAATAACAACAACCTGAACAACACGCACACTAACTTTTACAAAAAATAAAGAAAATCATTTAAAAAAGAAATAAAACTAATTCAATAAAATCCATCTATTATTGTTATTAATATATATATATATATATATATATTAAATAAAAACTGGAACAACACACACAGAATCAAAATTGTCTATATTATATTATGTTTATTATTATTTATTATTATTATATCTGCTTTAATTGCAGTGTTTTATGTTCTAACTTTATTAATTCCTAGTTATTGAAAGATGTTAATATGAGACCACACACAGAACATAATAAGACACACAGACCATAATAAGACATACAGACCATAATAAGACTCACGGACCATAATAAGACACACAGACCATAATTAATAACCTGACGAAGAGCTCCGTGCTGACAGCCCATTAACACGGAGGTCACCTCCCGGTCCAGACCGGGTTTACGTCCCTGGTCCTCACAGAAGGTCTAGACTAGACCCTGGAGACAGGGCTCAAGGGGATAAGTGAGGAACCACTGTCCTCTAGCGGCGCACTCTGGTTACTGCGGGGACTTTATTAATGCTGTCTTCAGATTATAATTCAATTAGACGCGTTCTACAGATGCATTGTGGGACATTTTTCTTCTTGACCTATACAAGAGACTTCCTGACAGCTTATAACTAATATATATATAACTGTCTATGACACGTAATCACGAGGGAACTCCTTTAATAAGGTTTCTATTTTCAAACAAAGCTAAACATTAATTAGTTGCACACTTTGTATTTTCCCAGAATGCAATTTCTGCCTTTTTAAATGGAGTAAAATCACATTTTACCATCCAGATGAATCATTTTCACCATTGATGCTATTAGAAGAAAACTTGTTTTTATTAAGTCTTTCCTTAGATGAAACGTTATGCACACACACGTTCTCTCTGTGTGTGTGTGTGTGTGTGTGTGTGTGTGTGTGTGTGTGTGTGTGTGTGTGTGTGTGTGTGTGTGTGTGTGTGTGTGTGTGTGTGTGTGTGTGTGTGTGTGTGTGTGTGTGTGTGTGTGTCATAGAAACGGGCCCCTGGTGTAATGAGTTTCTCCCGAAGGAACACGACTGCATCGATATTAAACACGGTTATAAAAAGACAAAATTCAGATGAGGAATCGATTAGATTTGAATGATTAAACGCTGCAATAGGTCAGAGAGGGAGACACACACACACATACACACACAACTTTAAAGAATGCATTAAATGTTCTTGTTATACAAAAAGTTAATTTAAAATGTCATTTTTCTTTGAACAATAAAGAAACAACACAAACAACCACACGCCCCGAACATGTGACACAAGAGAGTCTTTGTTCTTATGTTGTGTCTCTTTGTAGTTGTTTTGTGTCTCTTTGTAACTATTTGGTGTCTCTTTGTAGCTGTTTTGTGTCTCTTTGTAGCTGTTTTACTTCTTATAGTTGCTTTGAGTTGCATCGAAGGACCTCCTGGTTCCACGCGTACCTCCCCGACCCTGAGCTCTCTGAGGGGATCCGGATCCAGAGAGGAAGCTGCAGGTAGAAACATTCCATAAATGACGCATGTCATTTCCTGAGAGGTGTCAGTATTAGAGTCTCTAAGGATCCAATGATGAGTCGTCATGCTGTCAGGTTCATGACGTCGTCGTCATGGCGACGGCTTTGAGTCAAGTTGCCCTCCATCGTCCACATTTCACTCCATTTGTTTCAATCAGTCGTCTGAGTGCGCCTGTCACTTTAAATGGATATTCTTTCTTTCTTCTTTTTCAAACCTTTCAATGAGCAAAATATAAAAATGAAATGGGGGGAAGGTTTGAAAATACATTTTCAACAATGCTATTTTTCAAGGGGGGGTGAAGATGTTTCTAAGATTCTGGGAGGAGACATTCATTTTGAGTCCACCGAAGACCTGACACACTGAAGCTTCCGTTTTCAACAGATGGCACCATTTAGCCACACACACACATACATACACACACACACACACACACACACACACACACACACACACACACACACACACACACACACACACACACACACACACACACTACTGTTTGAGGTGGTGAATCAAGTTTCTCATCTTCCATGTTTACGTGTGCTGATTCTTTATGTTATTATTTCTTTGTCCACCAGGGGGCAGTATAACCAACTGTAATACAACGCTGACATATTATCTCCTTGTTAAGCTCTAAATTCAATAGTTTGGCTTCAGTTTTTCAAAAAGGTCAAGTTTCTGTTCTTATATGTTCAGTTTTAGTTGGTGTTGTTTGTTTGTCTAATGTCTTACATTTTAATTAAATCCTTTAGGGAACAATAGAATGAGCAATAGAACGAACAATAGGTATTCATTGTGAAGCATTTCAGCGTTGTAATTTCTGTAGTTCAATGCCACGATAATTGATGTAAATTATACATTATATATATATATATATATATTACTATAAGAGCCAACAAACTACAACTGAGATTAATTTACCTTCATTTGTAATTATTAGGTTTTTTTATACCGGCATTATAATTTTCAAGCTTTGCCTAAAGAATATCATTTTTATTTAGTATCAGTTTACCATAATAACCCAAGAGATATAATTATCGACGTTTTATACAAATATACATATATATATAGTGATATAGATGAGCAGAGCCATTCTTCCCTCCAAGTCTTCATTTAAAGCTCATGCTCATTTGGCCTCATGAGGATGAACCTCACAGTTCTGTGGAATACGATATGTTTTCATGTCCATATTTCACGTTCCTCGTATGAACCGGGTCGATCCCCGGCCCGGTGGGGACTCCAGGACTCCTCCCTGATTGAATGGCCTCCTCCTTTTGTTGTAGCACACTGCTCCCGGATTTTACTCTGGATTTCAATTTATCACACCCGGAGGCTGAAAAGTGGCCTTTTGTGATGGGAGAGAACAATGAGGGGGAGGGAGGAGAGGACAGGGGGGGAGGAAGGAGAGGAGATGACAGTGAGGAGAGGATGGAGAGGACAGTCAGGGAGTGAGGAGAAGACGGTAAGGAGAGGACAGTGAGGGAGCGAGGAAAAGACGGTAAGGAGAGGACAGTGAGGGAGCGAGGAGAAGACGGTGAGGAGAGGACAGTGAGGGAGCGAGAAGAAGACGGTGAGGAGAGGACAGTGAGGGAGTGAGGAGAAGACGGTGAGGAGAGGACAGTAAGGGGGTGAGGTGAGGCCGGTGAGGAGAGGACTGTGAGAAGTTTGAACCCATTTTTTCTTTTTAAAATCTATTATCCCCATGACCCTCATGACCCTCCGTCTCCGTCGTCGTGCCGACAAAGAGACAAACAGTCTTTTCCTTGGTGAGGACTCTCGCTGCATTAAAGTGAAGATGGTTATTTGAGAAAGAACCACAAAGAAAGATGTCTAGTAAAAAGTGTCTGATAGATTTATCAAAGCTCTCTGACAGTCAAGCGAAGCGTCTCACATCTCCTCCTCACGCTTCGCCGGCGTTGCCTTCAGCCGCCACCTCCTCTCCGTTTCTCCCATAAAGCCCTTAGGATCTTTTCTAAGAGGGCATTTATTAAAAGTGAGCAAACATTCCTCTCCGGTTACAGCGCCGCAATAAACCGTGTTGACTCTATCAGCCCCGAGGAATTAATGAGACTAAATGGTTGGCTGAGCTTATGAGCGGAGATGAAGCGCCGATGAAGCGGAGATGAGCCGCGTCGAAGATCTCAGAAGTTTTGGTGACTGTAGATCACTGGAATGAGAACAAGAAGTAGAAAAGACTTTTTCTCAGAGGATGTTTTACATTTAAAAGTGCACGTGCAAACAGTCTAAATCCTCGTGTTGGAGTTGCAGCTGAAAGCAGTGGAAGCGTCTTCACCGTAGGCGAAGCTCTGGAACGTTCTGGATGAACCCGTCGAGATCATTTAAATATACAGGACTGTCTCAGAAAATTAGAATATTGTGATAAAGTTCTTTATTTTCTGTAATGCAATTAAAAAAACAAAAATGTCATGCATTCTGGATTCATTACAAATCAACTGAAATATTGCAAGCCTTTTATTCTTTTAATATAGCTGATTATGGCTTACAGCTTAAGAAAACTCTAAAATCCTATCTCATACTATTTGAATATTTCCTCAGACCAAGTAAAAAAAAAGATTTATAACAGCAAAACAAAATCAAACATTTGAAAATGTGTTTCCAGGTGTTTCGAGTTAATTAGACGATTCAAGTGATTTGTTTAATACCCTACTAGTATACTTTTTCATGATATTCTAATATTTAGAAATAGGATATTTGAGTTTTCTTAAGCTGTAAGCCATAATCAGCAATATTAAAAGAATAAAAGGCTTGCAATATTTCAGTTGATTTGTAATGAATCCAGAATGCATGACATTTTTGTTTTTTTAATTGCATTACAGAAAATAAAGAACTTTATCACAATATTCTAATTTTCTGAGACAGTCCTGTATATTTGGTGAATGTAAATGAACTTACATTTTATGTTCAGGTCATTTCACAAGTACTGAACCACTTTTTGAAGTGTTTCAGCCAAAACTGTGCAAGGCGGGCTACCGTGAAAGGTGGGCTACCGTGCAGGTTGGCCTGTTTATAGTTTTATTCATAACATTAATCTGTAATAACAAACCACACATGAGACAGAGCAGTCAGATGATGTCACAGATTTTAAACAAATCCATAAACAGACTAAATTAATGTCAAACTTTCATCCCACATCTACAGACCATGTGTGTTTTAGTGCATAATGAGGTTGCTTGTGAAATAAAAAGGATCATTAACAGTATTTCAAAGTCTCCAAATAAGAGAGTTTGTGTCAAGTTGTTTGTAGTTTCCAGACGGTAATGATTCGCAACACATGTTTTCATTTTATATCTTGCTCTTGTATTTAATTCATTTATTTAGACATGAATACTCTTCATGAATAAAGGAAATAAACATGTGTTTAAACTATGGTTCGTCATCGCTTAAAGGGCCAGTGTGTGAAATGTAGGAGAATCTATTGGCCAAATTATAAAATAATAATAATACGGATTATTTAGTGTTTCGTGTATAATAAGTTTACCGTCGCTCACCGTCACACGCTCGGCACGCAGGAGAAGATTCCGTCGGCCGCAATCTGCAACTCACCCCTAGGTGGCTGTAAAACGTGCACTGGCCCTTTAAGAAGGGAACTGCAGCTGTTTTGATTCTGCCAGGATTCATTATCTCCCAATAATGACACACACACACACATACACACACACACGCACACACCAGCTGTCCCCTTTAGGTGAATATAACTTCCTTTTGACGACATAAAATGACAGATAGTGACATGTATTGCATTTTCATTTTATTTGTAGTACCTTTCGTCCCACCGTGTCATTTGAAAGTGTCTTCATCAGGACACTGTTTGATTATAAATAGAAACGTTATATTTATTTAATATATCTGACTAAACGTGTCACTTGTAATTGGACGTTAGTTACTTTTCAGTTGCTCTTTCAACAGCAATCTTTAAGCAGAGTTATGAGACCAGGTCTTTGTTGCTTTTCTCTCCTTTGTGTGTCTTTGTTGTCGTTTTTACACTTTTTATAGTTGTTTTGTGTCTTTGCAGTTCGTTTGGGGGACAAACTCCGAGGATCAGATATTCCACGACTCAGACGCTCACCTTCCTCGACACACAAGCTCGTGACTGGGTAAACAACCTGCACGTCGCCATGGCAGCAGAGTGCAGCGACGATGCAACAGAAAGGAAGAAAAAACACACACACACTAAATGTGGGGTTTTGCTTCTATTCTGGTCGTACGAGAGGGAAGATCTGACGCTCGTGGGTGAGCCGGGTCGTTGGTTCTCGCGGTAGCCCCTCTGGTAGTTCTGGTGGCCCACCCGGTGGTTCAGGTGGCCCACCCGGTGGGGTGATCGGATCTATCTTTGTCGCTTGAAGTCTCTTCAGTGAGGCATTCAGGTCCTCCAGGGTTTTACATCGTGATCCGGGTCTTCACATTGCCACTCTGTTGTTGTTCTAGGCTAAGCTAAGCTAATCAGCTATCGGCTGAATGCCAATTACTATTTGTTTGTCTTTTTAAGTTGCTTTCCTTTCATTATTTTATTCTCAACGCGGCACATCGGCCGTCAGCGCGTTGACGAGGCTCGTGTTTTGTTTTTTGTGCGTATTGATGACGATAATCCATAAAACGACCGACAGCGTGAATAAGAAGAGGAAGAGGGATCATGTGACCACAAGCTGGTCAGGGAGTCTCCGTCTCTGTGGCTCCTCCTCCAGTGGAGATGAACTCTGTGGCTCCTCCTCCAGTGGAGATGAACTCTGTGGCTCCTCCTCCAATGGAGATGAACTCTGTGACTCCTCCTCCAGTGGAGATGAACTCTGTGGCTCCTCCTCCAATGGAGATGAACTCTGTGGCTCCTCCTCCAGTGGAGATGAACTCTGTGACTCCTCCTCCAGTGGAGATGAACTCTGTGACTCCACCTCCAGTGGAGATGAACTCTGTGGCTCCTCCTCCAGTGGAGATGAACTCTGTGGCTCCTCCTCCAGTGGAGATGAACTCTGTGACTCCACCTCCAGTGGAGATGAACTCTGTGGCTCCTCCTCCAGTGGAGATGAACTCTTTGGCTCCTCCTCCAGTGGAGATGAACTCTGTGGCTCCTCCTCCAGTGGCGATGAACTCTGTGACTCCTCCTCCAGTGGAGATGAACTCTGTGACTCCTCCTCCAGTGGAGATGAACTCTGTGGCTCCTCCTCCAGTGGAGATGAACTCTGTGGCTCCACCTCCAGTGGAGATGAACTCTGTGGCTCCTCCTCCAGTGGAGATGAACTCTGTGGCTCCTCCTCCAGTGGAGATGAACTCTGTGGCTCCACCTCCAGTGGAGATGAACTCTGTGGCTCCTCCTCCAGTGGAGATGAACTCTGTGGCTCCTCCAACTCGTTCTGAGAATCATCTGAGTTATTATTTTGTACCCGTCGGATCACTTTGACATATTTATGTTCCTCCAGCACAAAACACACACGATGTGAGGCTGATGATGCTCCGTCAACCTTACCTAGTCGTGTGTGTGTGTGTGTGTGTGTGTGTGTGTGTGTGTGTGTGTGTGTGTGTGTGTGTGTGTGTGTGTGTGTGTGTGTGTGTGTGTGTGTGTGTGTGTGTGTGTGTTCCTGCAGAGTGGGGAACGAGGGCCGATCGCTGCACATCGCATGGCAACGAGCAGATGACACACAGATGCAGAAAACATCATGGATCAGTTTCTCTTTAAGTGTGTCTGTGTGTGTGTTTGTGTGTGCGTGTCTGTGTGTGTCTGTGTGTTACATGTGTTTCTGTGTGTCTGTGTGTGTGTGTGTGTTTGTGTGTGTGTGTGTGTAAATCTTCATTTTGACCCTTCAGACCTTTTTCCACGTGAGTTTTAAAGTCGTCTTTTTTTTTTGCTTCTTTAATCCATCGAAAGTGAAGTCACAAGAAATTATATAAATATTATTTATGGGAGAAAGTCGAATATTTTACATCTAAACTTTTCGTTATTGTTGTTTGGTAAATCCTCCACACGACTAGATGAGTTCCACGATGATCCGTTACTTATTCTACATCCGCCTCATTGTTTCCTCAAATAACAATGAGCTGTAGTATTTATACAAATTTAAAAAATTGGAAACAAGAAGAAACTTTTTTTTTAAAGAAATGTCTTTGTAGTATTTAGCAAAAAAAGAATAAATACAGGAAGACAGTAAAACAAAAGAATCTTATTTTTTATAAATGTTTATCTGGTTTCTGATTATTTCCTGAAGTTCTTTGTCCAAACATTCCCATCGTCTCCCAGGAGCTCCTCCTGAAGCAGGAAGTGCGTCATGTTCTGGAGCTCCTCCCACTGACGGGCTACAGCTCCGCCCACGTTAGCGTGATGCGTCCGAGGACGGTTTGTGTCTCTGGTCACGGACCCGAGAGCCGCCGCTGCTGCTGCCAGGGAATGTCAGGAAAACCTAAATTTGCCGGACAGGAGACGGATTTCCATCCGACTGAAGGTACCAGAGTTCAAGGTAACCTCTCCTCCTCCTCCTCCTCCTCCTCTTCCTCACTCCCACGCGGCTCGGCTACAGGATACAAAACCACAATTAAAAGAGCTCAAAGACACTTTGTGAGGGAACGAGGCTCTGCAGAGATTTACAGAGTCTTCACGTCTTTAGTTTTTACGTTACGTCTTTATGTCATTACGTCTTCACGTTACATCTTTACGTCATTACGTCTTCACGCCATTACGTCTTCACGTTACGTCTTTACGTCATTACGTCTTCACGTCTTTAGTCTATACTTTGCGTCTTTACGTCATTACATCTTCACGTTACGTCTTTATGTCATTACGTCTCTACGTCATTACGTCTTCACCTTACATCTTTACGTCATTACTTCACGTTACATCTTTACGTCATTACGTCTTCACGTTACGTCTTCACGTCATTATGTCTTCACGTCATTACGTCTTTAAGTCATTAGGTCTTCACGTTACGTCTTCACGTCATTACGTCTTCACGTCATTACATCTTCACATTAGGTCTTCACGTTTCACGTTAGGTCTTCACGTTATGTCTTCATGTTACTTCTTTACGTCATTACGTCTTCACGTTACGTCTTTATCTCTTTACGTCTTTACGTTACGTCTTCACGTTACGTCTTCACATCATTACGTCTTCACGTTACGTCTTTACGTCATTACGTCTTCACGTTACATCTTTTTCTCTTTACGTCTTTACGTTACGCCTTCACATTACGTCTTTACCTCTTTAAGTTACGTCTTTACGTTACATCTTTACATCTGTACGTCTTTAGTCTTTACATCTTTACGTCTTTACTTCTTTACATCTTTAGTCTTTACGTCTTTGTTGCATTTATTGTGATTTATTGGCAGAAAATGCCATATAATATGTGTGTGTATTTTTGCTGGGGTTATATCAGCGGAACATACGATGTATCTCCGTTCAGAATGTGCCATTAAAGGTGGATTAGAGGCGCAGGAGAAAATGAGGAATTCCAATTAAATAAAATACTACTTTGACTTACTTTAAATAAATCTAGGATCCAGAATTTAATTAGGAGCCAGGAGAGATTTACAGTTCAGTTCTGAATTCCCTCCTCCGCCCGGCGAGATGATGCATTTGGGTTTTTTTTCTCTCAGAAGATATGCGTCTCTTTATGGACGCAAGTAACCTCCCGACCTCACCTGCGGAGCGGCAGCCCAGATATTTATCTATTCCTGGAGGCCTCCTGACCGTCATTACAGAGGAGATGAAGGTAGAAGACACACACACACACACACACACAGACATAGACAGAAACACACACACACACACTCACAGACAGAAACATACACACACACATCGACACACATACACACACAGACAGAAACACGCACACGCACAAACAGAAACACACACACACATACATACACACACAGACAGAAACACACACACACACACAGACAGTAACACACACACTCTCATACACATTCTCACACGTGCACACACACACACATAGTATGAGAGGGGGGGTACATTTATTAATTCAATATGCTTTATTTCTCTCCCTCCCTCACTCTCTCTCTCTCTCCCCTCCCTCCCCCCTCTCTCGCTCTCTCTCTCCCTCCCTCCCTCTGCACGTGTTTCTGTGTGTGTGTGTGTGTGTGTGTTGATGTGTGTGTGTGTGTCAGCAGCTATCAGGACAAATAGAATTATCAGAAGATGATGGAGGAGCAGAGAAAGAATCATGAATTAGAAGACTCTTTCTGTTGAAGGAGTTCATGTATGAATCATCTGAGGAACAAAGATGGCTTCCATCAGCCCTCCTTCAGTTCCCGCTCCGCTGCATGCTCCCTCTCTCCCCTCTCCCTCTCTCCCCTCTCCCTCTCTCCCTCTCTCTCTCTCCCTCTCTCCCTCCACGTCACGTTTAAAGTATTCAAACTCCTCACAACAAACTTGCAGCTGCTGCACGACTCGTTGTTTATTTAACTTTTATCTTTCTTTCTTTTCTTCTTCTCCAACTTTATAATTGAAAGAACAAGTTTTAGTTCTGGAGCAGATCCTCAAACCAAGAGGATCAGATCAACTGAGACCTCCTCGAGTCCTGAACAGGGATCTGATGTAGACCTCCTGGCAGTACTGGGCCCAGTTGTTTGTCTCTCTTTGTTGTCTCTTTGTTTCTCTTTGTCTCTCTTTATTGACACATTCTCCTGCTCCAGTATTTTGCACCTCCGTTAACGCGACAGTAAAGTGAAGAATCAGTCCGACTTACCCTTATGTCTCTTTTCGGTGGCCTTAGAAACTATTTTTAAAAATCTGAGCCGCTCTGCCGCTCCGGTGACTGACCAGAACCCTGAAGCCGCGTGTAGATTACTGCTGGAATAAAACGGGCTGACCTTCTGGAGAAGATATAAATGTAATGATGAAAGGGACGTCTAGGTGCTGTAAATCCCCCCCGACAACATTAAAATAAAGCTTTAGTTTTTAGTTTAAATTCTAAAATAGTTCCGTCTGCTCTGCACCCACGACTCCAAGTGGAGACCAGAGGTCACTTTTTTAAAACTGAGACACTAGTAAGAATCAACAGATGTTACGGCCAATTAAAGGTCTTGAATGTCAGTGTGGGCGGACCGTAAACATAACATGGGAACGTAAATATAAAAGCAAGATATTTAAATGGAGGAGGAAGAAGTGCAGGAAACAAGTGAGCAGTTAGGTAGCTACGTTTAAATGAAGCTATCAGGAGAAGGTCCGGCCGCTTTGAGAGACGTCAACATGGCCAACATCATGGCCGCCAACACGGCAACCAACATCATGGCTGTCATCATGGCCACCAACACGTATGCCAACATAATGGCTGCCAACACGATAACCAACATCATGGCCGCCAAAATCATGGCCACCAACATCATGGCTGTCATCATGGCCACCAACACGGCCGCCAACATAATGGCTGCCAACACGATAACCAACATCATGGCCACCAACATCATGGCCACCAACATCATGGCCGCCAACACGGCCACCAATTGAATGGCCGCCAACATCATGGCCGCCAACTAGGCCACAAATATATATGTAAAAATATATATTTTTAAATCAATATACATTGATAAAAAAAATATTTTTATATATATATATTTATATATATGTATATTTTTAATATGTATATTTATATATATTATTTATATATATATATATATTTAAGGTGTTTATTAATATATACATATATTTATTTTATATATATATATATATTTTATATGTTTATGTATATATAAGAAAAAAATATATATAAAATACATATATAACAAAACAAAAAAAACAAGCAATTTTTAAATATATATATATTAGGGCTGTCAGCGTTAACGCGTTAATCTATGCGATTAATTTGGCCGCGATTCACGCACAAAAATATTTTAACGCAATTAACGCAACTTTGTTTACTTCCGGTGTGCGTTGAAGTTGTTGCACTCCTCTGAGTGTCAAGCCGCGGCAGTCCGCCTCCTTCCTCCCGTCTGCTCCTCGATATTCACAGAGAAACAGAGGGCGACGTGTCGGTGACGCGGGGCGGAAGGTGCAGGTGACCTTTTTTTTCTTTTCTCCGCCCCGATGCGCGCGCAGACACGCCGGCATGGAGCTCTGCGGCGCGCGAGACGGAGAGCCGAGAAGAGTGACCGACACGTCGAGACAGAATAACATGCTGAATATATGCTGATAGAATGGTGGGGGGAACACTGGGATGTGTCATATGCAAAAGCATTTAAAAGGTTAATTTACTTTTTTTTTTTAATCGAGAAAATGAGCCCAGACTCCAGAGGGTTAACGTGACATATTTGTCAGTTTACCAAGGCCACTGGTTCTGTTGTTCAATGTTAAAGATGACAGGACCAATGGGGTCTCAAATACACCTTTTCTTACTAATCTGGATGTTTCACTGAAGAAACAATTTATCATCCACGATATTAAATACCTCGCTGGCACTTTATAGGTAGGAGCCTCTTTGAAAACACAGCTCTGTGTGAAGTTTTGTCTTTAAAAAAGAATACAATTGTGTCTAAAATACACGCTGTCTGAAGGGATTACTCGTTCATTTAGAAGATGTAGTTTTTAGAGAGAAAAACACTTTTAATCGCGATAAATGAATTTCAAAATGTGCGATTTATTAGTTAATTTTTTTAAATCAATTGACAGCCCTAATATAGCTAATATAACTGTCTATTATGTTCTTAACTGAATGTACTAAATCAAAATGCCAGCGGCTCACATGTTTCCATAAAGGAAGAAAAGAAAAGCATCTTTAATGAGTCATGTCCAAAGCTGCAGGAAGCACGTTGAGCTTTTTATTTGTATATTTTTTATTTCACCTGTCAGCTCGGCTCGTTTCTCTTTGTGTTGCGTTCAGGTTTATTAGGACATAAATGTCCCTGTGGATACGGATCTGCTCTCCGGCCCTTTGGCCCAGACTGGTTTTGATTGGGTTCCATCTCGTTTAATCATTAATAACTAAAAGCAGATGAGGGAGAGTCCCGCCCTATGTATCTTATTTTATTGTAATTTTAAATAATAATACATTGTTATTACATGGCACGGGTCTAATGAGGGAGCGTGGTATTTCATTTCTTTAGCCTCCGGAGCTTGAAGGACCCGTTCCGCCCCGCGCGCGCTGCGCCACTGGGCAGCTCTCCTAAGAGGGCGTGGCCAGTGACGTCGCCAAACGGGCCAAACCTCAAACGCGGCACTCTGAGCACGGTAGAGGGCACGGGAGGACGTATGAATGACACGCCGGGACCGGAGCCGCTCTCGGAGGGCACTCACGCGGGGGAATAGTCGCGCGGGGCGCGCTTTTCGTCGGTGCGCGCCGCCGCGTCACGGCTTTGGGTGTTACGCCGACGGTTCCGG
This sequence comes from Pseudoliparis swirei, assembly GCF_029220125.1. Taxonomy (NCBI): domain Eukaryota; kingdom Metazoa; phylum Chordata; class Actinopteri; order Perciformes; family Liparidae; genus Pseudoliparis; species Pseudoliparis swirei. The sequence goes on along the minus strand of NC_079398.1, from coordinate 17,182,248 downwards.
AGCACCGGACGGGAAGCCCGGAGACCCGCAGCGGACCCTTCCTCTCAGATACAGGTGTGTTTTTAATATTTAATGTCGTTATTGAAGCCTGAACTTTTCCGCTCCGACAGGTGTTCGGTCCCTGAACGCCTCATTTGAATAACGCTCTGAAGCTGTTGGAGCTCACTATATTTATATGGTTAATTATGGTTAATTATGCTCCTGCTCACCGGAGCTCGTGCACGTGTGTAGAGACTACAGCTGTGAAATAACATTCATTCAATTAGTTATTTAATTGTGTATAGCTCAAAACCCCGGATGGTAAACGCACCTCAGAGGGTCTGTACACATAGGACCCCCTCTGACCTCTGACCTCAACTCGGGTCAGGACCAACTCCCCAAAACCCCCGGAAGGGGAGAAGAGGTAAAAACCTTATGAAGCAATACATGTCATGTGTACAGATGAACAGCTCATTTAATTAATATGAATTATTATGATAGAAGTTACAGCGTCCACAAACAACAATAATGATAATAAAAGCAGTAGACTTAGACTTAGACTTAGACTTTCTTTATTGTCATTGTTACAGAGAACACGTTCAAAGAACAACGAAATGGGATTAGAAACACTAATTACAATGCGACTAATTATAATAATGATAATATAGCAGGAGATGTCGGGCAGGACCAGATGGAACCAGGACCAGATAGGACCAGGTCATGTAAACCTGTGAGGAGCGAAAAGACTGCAGAAGGAGAAAAGCCGAACCGGCTCTGAGTTTATAAAATCAACTCCTAACTAAAAAACAACGTGTGTGCATGTGTGTGTCCACATCCACACACTCCTCAGTATTTATGAACACTCTGTCACCTGAACCTGAGTCTTATTAATATAGTCTCGTTTGTGAGAACTTGTGTAGAAATGCTTTTCCCGAGAGAAGAAAAAATAAACGCAACAAGTCGAGACCCGTGAGCCCAAAGTTGAGTCCAGATGAGTCGTTTTGTCCTTAAGCAAAACAAATACATATAAATATATATATTTACTTCATTCAGCAGCCTGGATTTACCCAGACTGAGTGATGATATTATTATTTTATTCACAGTTTAAACATCTTTAAATCCTCAGGAAGTTTAATATTTTCCCACTTGTCAGACAAACTGATTGAAAGGAGATTTAGACTGGAATGATTTACTGGAACTGAGTTTCTGTGGAGAACAAGTTGTAATAAGATAAGCGTCTCCGATAGTGGGCGAAGCTCCGAGTGGCAGTTAAAATGAGTTATTAATCCATGAGGCAGAAACCGTCCAATCAGATGCGTCGCATGAAAACATTTACGGTTACCGTTTCCAGAAGTCTGCAAAACATTTTAATGTGTGTGTTTATTTTGAATGTGAGGTTGTTGCCACACGCAGCTCCTCCAGCTCATTACAGCGTGGTTGTTGTTGTTTTAAATGGATATTTGGTTTGCACTGTAATCTTTTGACGCCGCTGGTGATTATTGTATCTCTTCAACAAAAGGGATCCTAGCACACACACACACACACACACACACACACACAGCCTTGACTCCGCTCACGCTGTCATCACAATCTGCTCGTTGCTGTAAATACCAGATTCTTTTTTATTTTCTTTTTTTCCCCACATGTGAATAACTGAGCTGAGGGGGAGTGGAGAGTCTCTGTGTGTGCGGCGCGGACGGGGAGGGCGGAGGACGGAGGAAGGTGGAGGACGGGGAGGGTGGAGGGAAGTCCTGCCGTTACCAGAAATAAGCTGTGGGGCTCGCCGCCTCCGGTTCCTCCTCCTCTGCATCCGCACGCCGGCCGTCACCCAGAGACCCGGGGACGGAGCGCGGCGCCGCCGGGGCGAGGGGAGGGGGAGAGGGGCGGGGGGAGGGGGCAGACCGGGGGTCTCTCGTGGGGGGGGGGGCAGACCGGGGGTCTCTCGTGTGGGGGGGGGGGGCAGACCGGGGGTCTCTCGTGTGTCGTGGATGTCCGACTCGCCGCCCGTCGGTCGACGTGAACTTGAAGCGGACCGTGGGACGCTCCCAGCTGCTTCCTGTTCCAGCCTGAAGCGATCCTCCACTCGCGACCTTGACTCTTTGATGCTTAACACACTGTGGAGCGGGAGCGAAGACGGAGAACCAACGCAGAACCGACGGAGAACCTGAAGTCACTTCTAGCTCCAGCCTCGCGTTCTTTAACCGTTTGTAGTTTAAGTTGTCGGGAAAAAAGAATAAACATTTAAGTCTGCGTGGGAAAAAGCCGATGCACATGACATGATGCACGTTTCCGTGACGAGCTTCCTTCTGACCTCCAGAAGCGCAGCGGGGTGTTCCTCCACAACGCCAGTTGACTGCAGAAGATTTAGGGATGCGTTCAGGCGCACCTCGTAGACTCTGAGAAACGGCAGGTGTAGTTTTAGATGTGTTCCTTATTGTTCTAGTGTAGCGGCCACAGTGATGGAGGTGGAGCGTGGTGACGGTGTAGGACTTAATGGAGCATCATCAGGGGGGCGGGGCTTAATGGCTCAAATAAACAGGTATAACTTTTCTAGCGCTATTAAATGTGATCTTGTCGTGTTTTACTCTCTGGTGTTTTTTTTAAAGTGTCTTTTGGAGACGAGGCCGACCTGTCAGACGGTGCTGCAGCGCTTACGGGCACAATTACCTCAAACGCAACACCGTTATCAGCCTGTCGATGCTGCTGAAGCCTCTCACTGCCGGGCTGCTCCTCCTCCTCCTCCTCTTCCTCCACCTCCTCTTCTGGCCACCTTTTCTCTCCATTCAGCTCTTCTCCTCCAACAGCTCCTTGTTGGCTTTGTGTTTGTGAGGCTGAATGGAGGATCTGGTCTGGCTACAGGTCTTGCTGGGGGGGGGGGGGGGGGGTCCTTGTGTTCCGGTATGTGAAGCTGGCTCAGAGCCCCGTTCTGAGGAGAGGAGACTCCTTTCTCCTTATGGACACGAGAAATAAACAGGTTTTAATACACTGACCTGCAAGTCTCTCTCCCATCTCCCTCTCCTCTCCTCTCTCTCCCCTCTCCCTCTCCTCTCTCTCTCTCCCCTCTCCCTCTCCTCTCTCTCTCCTCTCTCTCTCTCTCTCTCTCTCTCCCTCTCCTCTCTCTCCCCTCTCTCTCTCTCTCTCTCTCTCTCTCCTCTCCCTCTCCTCAATCTCTCTCTCCCCTCTCCTCTCTCTCTCTCCCCTCTCCTCTCTCTCTCTCTCTGGTGAAACTTGTTTTTGTATTTTTCATTCATGTTGCTTTTCCTGCCACTCACTGGTGATCTTTCATGTTGTTAAGGTCCCTGAAGGCACCGCGTGGTCCCTGACAGGAGCATGTGGTCCCTGAAGGCACCGCGTGGTCCCTTGACGGTAGTTTATGGTCCCTGAAGGCAGCGCGTTGTCCCTGACGGTAGCGTGTGGTCCCTGAAGGCAGCGAGCTTCTTCTCTCTCAAAAATAATAAAAAGCTATTTTATATTTGGTGTTGCCGGGTGGATTTTGACCGTCTGGCTTTTCTTCCAGGTGGAGCTGCTTCTGGGGTCAGAAGCTCCATCAGTTCTTCTTCATGAGATATTGATTTGATATTGCTGCAGTGTCATCGTGGTCTCTGTCTGTCTGTCTGCCGGTTCCTTTCAACATATTTAGAAAACAGACGTAATAAAATATACAAATATCACATCATGCTTTCACATTTATTACACGGATGATTTTAAATGTGCCGGAGTGGGAAGAAAGTTACATTTACATAATTATTTATAGGATTTTTTTAAAGCCGCTGGCCTTGTGATAACAGACCGGATCCTGAAATTAGAAATGTAAAAAAAATTCAGGATGCGAGCAAATAATTATGTTTCTGATTTTACAAAGGGTTACATTGCAAGATGGAGACAGTTTGAAATATTTCATTTTCCCAACTTTGGATTAGTCCCTTATAGTGTAAAAATAACTTTCATATATATATATGTGTGTGGTGGAATTCCAATCACTTAGACAAATTTGAGTATTTTTTCTTCCACAATATTGGTTTAAAAAAAAAATATATATATATATAAGAAAGTTCTTCTTCATGTTTGTGTATTATTTGTTACAGTTTTACTTTTTCGTCCTTCAAACATTTTTTTAAAGAAAGAAAATGTACCTATTTTAAAGATGTGTTTGTGGTGTTTAATCCAGTAGGAAATGTGATGGGAGGAGACTATTACACACACACACACACACACACACACACACACACACACTATGCCATCCGCTCTATAAGTATAAATAAGCTCGTTGATTATTCGTCCTGTAGGTGTTCTGCCGTCTTGTTTTCGTCCTCCTGTCTGAGTTTAACTCGGCGGCTCGTTTTCAGAGAGCCGATTCGTGGCAATAACAACGCGGCGTGTCGAGTCGCTGACCTTTGACCCCGAGCCAGGCCCGGCGGGTTTCTCCTGGTCGGCTGCCAGCGGCTCGTCCAAAGCTCAAACCTGCACACAGTCGATGTGTCAAACCTCCACGGCTGGAACACGACAAGTAAGTGAGGCTTCAGACGTCTTTAATGGTTCATCTTCTGGCTCAGTGACGCGTTCAGCTGTCAGTCAACCAGCGCTAAGATCAGCATATCAATGTTAGTGCGCCTTTAATTCTGGTAAATGTGAGAAGGTTTTATCCGACCATAGTTATTCCTCTGGTTGTTTCTCCTGTTTCATGAACCTTGAGTCTCTTTAGAGTCCACGGTCACAACAACGTTTCATCCCATCGGCTGCAGAGAGACTTCACCCGCGGAGTGCTTAACGTCTTCAGTCCCGAGCGTGGATGTATTAGTAAATGATTTAAACTGGCAAGATTTCAAATGTGGACCCACGTTAATTATTGGCTTTGGATCAATTGTTGTTGTTGTTGTTGTTGTTTAGCCCCTCAGTGGTCTAAGTGCACGTCTTCTACAGATTCTGTGAGATCGTGGCAGGTGAACCTTCAAATCTTCAGGGAACCATTTTATTAGAAATATGAAACCATCGCGACCACAATCCACGACTATAAGTAGTTTTTTTTTTTTAAGGCCAAAGTGAACGTTCCCGACGTATTTCCACGTCGCCCGGCCGGTTAAACTTTTTTAAAGAAGTGTTTAGATCAATCGACTTTCACAATTTAATATCCAGAGACACACGGCGAACACTTTTGGGAATGAGGCCAAAATAAATCCCAGAAAGTTCTTTCCCTCCTCGGTTAGAACCTCGTAGGTTAGGATGTGCATCAGGATGTAAATGAGATTAAAGGCTCATGAGTGGGCCGAGGGTATCAGAACTCGACCCACATGTAGGCCCCGTGGTGCAGCTGGACTGCTCATGGAATACATCCTGTGTGTGTGTTCTGTGGCTTTGTGCTCTTATAACAACTGTTAAGTTATTGGCTTTAAAGATTTGCGTAAAGAGTGAACGGGACAAATGAGCTCCTGACGTGGTTTGGGGCCACTTTGACCTGACATGTGTGATGTTGACTGTTGATGGGAGCGACCTCGCGGCTGTTTGGCCCAGAAGCTCCTGAGCAGCTTCAGGATTACATCATCGCAGCTTTAAAACTCCACTCGGTCGGATATCAGCCATCATGACATAAGTTTTACGCCTATGGGTTATATAATGCAGTGATTTTCAACCTTTTTTGAGCCGCGGCACATTTTTTACATTTACAAAATTCTGGGGCACACCAACCAAAATGTCACAAAATGACACTGTAACATAGTACATACAATACATATAGTTAATAATATAGTTTCTAAATGTATTTATACTCACTTAGTGTGAAACCTGGGCCTGTTTCGATGAACACAAAATGGATATCCTGGCAGTAATGGTAGAAAGACACACACAAAGCTCTTCCTCAACAGCTCTCAGTCTCTCTGTTTTTAGTTCTTATCGCAGTCAAGCTTGAGAAGCTCAGCTCACACAGACATGTGGTTGAAAACGGGAGCAATGTCAAAATAACTTTGTTGGCCAGAATGGGGAACTCCTTGGCAACAGATTACCAAAAACTGTCCAGGAAGATCATTATTTTTTCGATTAATCGGATAAAAAAACAAAAAAGTCATGGCATTTTTAAATGGCTATTTCCAGGCCTGGAAAAGTGATTGAAAAAATAAAATCCCAAAATGTTTGGAAAAGTAATGCAAATGTGTTATATTCAAATGTTAATTTGCACGGAATATATACGGTATGCTTTGGGATTCTCATTGTTAGTTTAAATACTACATCTTCTCACTTGTTCATGTATACAAAGAGTTTCCACAAAATGTTTGATCATGGAAATTTGGATTAAAGTCATGGAAAGGTCCTGGAGACCCACTGGTCACCATGGTGATGAACCCTGTTCATTGGTCATGTGGATGAACCCTGTTCATTGGTCATGTGGATGAACCCGTCACAAACAGAACTGACAGCGCTTTACTCGCCTGAGTTTACTCAGCCGGCTATTTGTGGGATAAACGTGTCATACGTGTCGGTGAGGGGGCGGGGCTTATCTCCGTTGCCTTTCTCCGTGGAAAAATATTTTCCGCCATCCGCCACGGAATAATGAACCACTTTTTCTACGTTCTACTTCTTGTGGAAATGCCACACGTCGTGACATGTAGCGCCCTGGTGTCTGGGTTCATGACGTCACCCGTAGGCGCACACAGCTCCGTGAATGTCTCCGACTACGTGAATGACTTCCGCTTCCAGCGCCACGAGGGCAGCAGCAGCCAATTAGATTCACCAACAGCGGAGCAGCTCAGCGCTGATTGGCTCTCACAACGCAGCGTTCTGTCCTCGCCCTCCGTTCCGCTATTTTTTCTCTTGCGCCGCTCTGCGTTCAACTCAACTTTTTTTGAGTGCCGTAATAATCGCGCGACACAACGAATCGATAATGATTGCCAACTATTTTAATAATCGATTTTATCGATTCGTTGTTGCAGCCCTACCGACATGGTTAATTAGGTGATATTAGATCATTTCCCACGGCACACCTGACGATCTCTCACGGCACACTAGAGCACACTGGTGTAAAATCACTGATGTAATGTGTATTTATGATAGAGCTCTGGTTCTGCATTCTCTCTCCTGACCACCAGGGGGCGACTCCTCTGGTTGTATAGAAGTTTATGCTTCATGTATTAAGGCTGCATTCTCTCTCCTGACCACCAGGGGGTGACTCCTGCTTTTTCTTGAAGTCTATAAAATGACTATAATTCTCTCTTGATGTAAACATTGTAAACATGAGTTTATATCTTAGTCTCTAGTTTCAAGTCTTCTTCTATACAGCATGATGTCATCATTTAGTACATTTTGGTCATTTAGAGTCAAACAGACAATAAAGCAGGGGACGGGACGCTTTAGGCGCGGGGCTTAATGTGATTGACAGGTCGACACCAGAGCTGGTGTTTCCTCTTCATGGCCACTACACTGCAGATGAAAGTTACCGCCCAGACATCAGTGTGGTGACCGTGTCTAGAAGCTGCTCTGTCAGTGTGGTGACCGTGTCTAGAAGCTGCTCTGTCAGTGTGGTGACCGTGTCTAGAAGCTGCCGGTGATAGTTTCATGTTTTTAAATCATTTCTCTGGGAACATATTCGAGGATTCAAACCTGTTAATGAACTCAGAGCTCAGTTCCTTAGTGACGGAGATTCAGCTTCATTGAATATATAACATGGGGCCTCTCTCTCTGTCTCTGTCTCTCTCTCTCTCTGTCTCTCTCTCTCTCTGTTTCTCTCTCTCTCAGCCTGTATCTCTCTCTCTCTCTCTCTCTCTCTCAGCCTGTCTCTCTCTCTCTCTCAGCCTGTATCTCTCTCTCTCTCTCTCTCTCTCTGTTTCTCTCTCAGTCTCTCTCTCTCTCTTTTTTTCAGCCTTTTTCAGACACAAAACTGTGATTGCTGTTATTTAATATCTTCTAAATGAATAATACTAAGTTAAATACTGCATAGTCTGGTCATTTGACATTTTACCTGATTAAGTTTGAATAAAATTAGCTGTGAATCACTGTTTCGACTTTTCATTATATTTTATCAGGAAAGTCAAATATGCAGGAAACTTCCACTTCATTTGTTAGATTAATTAATTTAATTTGTATCAATTAAATACTAATAAATCATACTAGTTGTTACTTTGTCTAAACTGAGCCCAACCACTCCGTCAGGAACACCTTCTGTAACCTCCTAAATGTTCCCCAAGGGGCTTTTTTTTCTTCTTGCAAAAGCACAAACTTGTAATGAATTGCTAATTTCATCCGTACAGGACGCCTCCCACTCAGGGAGACGCGCTCGGGGAAACGTTCGGTGCTTCATCTGGAGAACGTTGGTTTCCATGAAGGAGTCTCTTTGAGGGTCCAATCGGTGTTTCTGGGTTATCGTCTGTGCTTTGAGAGTTCAACGATCATCTAACGAGGTTTCCTGTCCAGTTGGACCCTGGAATGAGGTCTGGCCCCCGGGGCCCTCGGTTTAAATGCAGGTGACGTTCTCCGGTTCCCAGAAAGTTTCCTGGAATAGATCCCGGGGTGGAAACTGGGCGATAAATGTGTTTTCTCTCGACGCACCACCTCCTCGGATCTCGACCACACGTGTCTGCGGCGTGGATCCCGTTTGACCCTCAGCAGCGCACCCGGCAAAGAGAAAACATCCCATAATGTGGTGTTCTCACGCGGCCGCCGCCCCGTTAGCTCCCGACGAGCCGTGTCGCGGTGCGTCAACGTCGGTGGAAAAGCCCGACGCGGTCCAGAGGAACTCGGCCGTGAAACCGGATCCGCCTCGTCTGTTTTACTCACACCAGAACCGATTCATTCATAAATCACTGACGTGAGTGTTGCGTCAACACCGCCGGCCTCCAACAGAAACTCAGCCGTGTTCGATTCCGGGCTTCACTTTCCAAAAAAGGACTGCAAACGGGTCTTTGTTCCCAAATGAAGCCAATAAGACTGAACCTCCATGGTGACTGAGGCACATCATCAATTGTTACAGCAAATATCTGTATTTCTTTAGCATTTTGTCCCTTTTTTTAATTTATCAGACTAAATGTCTTTACAGACTTTGAGCGGTTTTAGTTTAAAAGGGATGAGACGATGAAAGTCATTTAGCATTCCATGAACTCTCTTAGTGTTCCTGCCAATAAGAAGGTTTACGTACCTTATGTTAGCTTGTATGCTACGATCACGCATGTTGACCGGCCGACCGACACAAACACTTGAAACATGTTGCTGTTCATTTCCTTTCATGACCACCACAAAGGGTGCACGTTTTGTCACTGCAGTGCATTTTTTGGGGCTTTTCAAAGAAGAGTTCCAGAGACTCTTGATAAGGAGAGTCAGAAACATCTGGCCCATTGATTGAAATCCGCAGGCAGGCAGCAAGATGGTCTCCTTGCAGCCTGTTGCGGATGTTTGTCTTGACCTGCAAATACATAAATTGTTAGGCTTTAAAAGTGAAAGCTGATATGTTAAAATAGTGAAAGCTTACACAGCAAATCCCATTGTGAAAAGTATATATGGTGGTGGAGTCCCTCTCACAGTTTACACTGCTGACTGGGACTGTGAGGGCAATGGCAGCGACTTGTTCCATCTTCTCCACCGGGGGAGCGTTTAAAAAATGCAGATATAGCGGTTTGTTGTTCACGCGACATATTCAACGCTCTCTGCCGGCTCGTGGGAATGTGCTCACCTGTGTGCGCGCACATCATCACGCCGGCATCGGAGCTCTGCGGCGCGCGGGACAGAGAGCCGAGAAGTGTTAACGCGACACGTAGAGACAGAAACGACATGCTGGTGTAGAGACGATCAATAACAGACGGCTGTTTAGTTTGTTTAATCAAAGAACAAAGACGTCTTTAAGAAAAGGGACCTTAAATTACTTCTGCTGTAATCTGGCGCTATAGAGAAAATTATAGGGTGGCGGGCGGAGATTTCAGGGGGGCGGGCCGCCACCCTGATAGAATGGTGGGGGAAACACTGAAGTCTTCTTAGTGTTCCTGCCAATAAGGTGTATGTACCATATGTTCGCTTGTATGCTACGATCACACATGTTGACCGTCTTCACCAGCTTGTCTAACGCTGCCAATTAATCAAAACATCCATCAGCTTTGCAGGTATTTAGTGATGAATCAACGTCTTTGATGCATTTAAAGTTTGACTTGATGGTTCCAGCAGATCCCTAAACGTCACTGCACGTCATCGTTGGGAGAACCCAACGCCGTAGAAGCTCTCGCGTGGTGCAAAGAACCGCGATGTTGTTTGAATCTGCATCTCATATTCCTGCCGTCTCCCACAGGACCAGCCGCCACCAGAACATGCAGTAGAGGAACCGCATTGAGAAGAGCCGCCTCCCCACCCCGTCATGGCCGCCTCCCCCCGGCTGGACGCCGACCCGCTGCTGCAGCTGCAGGAGGTGGCCTCCAGCAAGGCCTCCGAGAGGCCCAGATCCCGCGGGCTGCCGCCGCCCCCCTCCGCCTACAGCCCCCCCCTGGGCATGGACGGCCAGACCGTCTGCATCCCGTCCCCGTACACTGACAGTAGCTACGAGTACAACCACGGCCCGCTGGCCTTCTACAGCCCGTCGGTGCTGAGCTACGGCCGGCCGGCCGCCTCCGCCGGCCCGGCGGCCTTCTGGCCCTCCGGCGGCCACCACAGCATGCCCTCCATGACGCTACGCTGCCCTCAGCCGCTGGTCTACGGCGAGCCGGGCCCACACGCCCCCTGGCTGGAGGCCAAAGCCCACGGCCTGGCCGGCAGGTAGGTCCACTTCAGCGGCGCCGCAGAGCAGGAACCGTGTGAAGGATAATAAAACGGTTTGGCGAGCGTGAGGGGAAAATGGTCATGAATTGAAAAGCTTTCTGCGGTAAATGGACCTTTAGAGGCTGAGCGGCTGTCATGAAACACACTTTGAGGGAGAAGACGTTTAGAGATGTCCAATCTGACTCTGGACCGGTTGATGGAGAGACTTCCACAGAGCTCATTTAATAACACAGAGCGTCAAACATGTGTAAAGATGTAGTGGAGTCCAATCTACAGGTGCACACTTTTAGTGCACGTACGTCAGCGCGTCCCACCGGTTAGCTCGCGCTCTCTCAAGTTTTATTAAATATCCTTTTGCATGAGACGTTTGGCTCATGCTCTGTTTATTAGTTGGAATGCTTCAGCAGTCCAACTCTTGTTCTTGTAATCTTTATTAGTTGGAATGCTTCAGCAGTCCAACTCTTGTTCTTGTCTTCTTTAATAAACTTCTTTTTATTATTCTATTTCTTCCGTACCTTTTTTGTCCCTTTTCAACTCCTTCATATATTCAGCTATTTAAACAATTCAAATATTAAAAAATTCAGCTTCTTCAGGATTAGATTGGCATGACTTTTCATATTTCAAATGTTTGTATATTTAAATACTTTTATGCTATTTTTAATTCATCAGTTCCTATGTAGAAAATATTCAACTTTAAAAAGCTTACAGTATTTTCATATTTTCAGCAAATTCAGCTATTTAATTTTTCTTATGTTCAGATAGCCTTCAGCTATTATTGTATATTTTCAAATATTTTTTATCTCTTCACATTTTCAAATTATTAATTTTTTTATGGAATAAATAATGAATGGGATCCAATGGGGGAAATCTTCAAATCCGCTTCAACTTGTTCAACTTTAAAAGCTTACAATATCGGCATACATTCAGCTAAAGAAACAATTCCACCTTTAGAATGTTGACAGAAGTGTTAGCTATAACTTTATAATTCATCTTCTTTTGATAGCTCTTATAGTTATTTAATTGTTACCATTTTAGTTTTATGTGTTTTTCCGCTCCTCCTGGACTTTACAATGGGTGTGTGTGTGGGACCTTAGAGCTGTGACGTCATCGCTAGAGGGGACAGCTGCGTCAGGATCAAGCGGAAATTATTTTTGTAAATCGTCACTACGGCCATAATTATTACTCTTTAGGCATAATTTTTGGATAAAGTAGTAGGAAATCTTGTGCTTGTCGTAGACATGTGACTGGAATCCAACAGTTTCCCAGATTTTTCTAGAGAAGCCTTAAAGAGGGAGGAAGTCCACCTTTCTGCTCAGTCATCTCCATTGTAATTCTGAGCACCTTTCAACTTTTTTGAAGCAAACAGGAACATTTTCTGAACTGCGATTAAACTCTCATTTATTAACCTAAAAAATATTTAAGGACATGTAAACGTTCACACAAGCCTTGAGCATCTCCTAATGCAGACTTCTTTAGGATCGGAGTTATAGTTCTCTGTCAAATCCAAATGTTCTGACAGGTTGCTTCATCAGATTTTGACCTGTCTGTCTCTCACTAACACAAGTGTTTCACGTTAGGCTAATCAGTGGCGGATCTCACACACAGTCTTGTTTATCATACATTATGAACCACTAAACAGACCAAAGGTTTGTGCGCGTGGCCACCTGTGCGCGCGCGTGTGTCTTTAAATGGAGAGATAGAGGGGAACCAGCATTTGAGTTTCTCAGGTCTCATTTAACCCACAAACATAACAAACATATCGGCGCGTTCGCCTCAATCTTTCCTCTCTATTGATTCTACCATTTTGGTGATTTGATCATGTTTTTTTTGACAGGGTTTAACAAATGCTTTTGTAGAAAATCCACTCAGTGTTTAGATCGTCTATCCTTCACCCTGGTCTCTCCCTCTCTTTCTTTATTTATCTTTCTCCTTCTGACTCTCAATTTCTTTCTCTCTCTTGATCTCACGTCTGACTTTCCCCCCTCTCTTATTTCTTGGATTGTGATTCATATCTTTTTTAATATTTAGAAGATAAAGTTTTGCTTATCTTTTTCAGTTATACATTTCCACCCAATATGTTTGTGCTTCATTATTTTCAGCAGGAAGTTTCCCTTTTTGATATGTTCAGATGTTTAAGCTATTTTCAGCATATTTCAGCTGTTGGCAGCTATTTCCAGCTATGTTCAGCTTTAAAAAAAAGATATTTCAGCTAATTTCAGACATTTTCAGTTATTAATTTCATATTTCAGCTATGTTCAGACATTTTCAGTTATTCATTTCATATTTCAGCTATTTTCAGACATTTTCAGTTATTCATTTCATATTTCAGCTATTTTCAGACATTTGCAGTTATTCATTTCATATTTCAGCTATTTTCAGATATTTCCAGACATTTTCACTTATTCATTTCATATGTCAGCTATTTTCAGATATTATCACCTATTTATTTCAGATATTTCCAGACATTTTCACTTATTCATTTCATATTTCAGCTATTTTCAGCTTTTTTCAAACATTTTCAGCAATTTTGTTTTTATTTTTCAGCTTCAAGCTTTAAAATGTTAGCATTCCAACGCATTTTCAGAAGGAAATGCATTTTCTAGTTATTATTCTATTTATTCCGTACCTTTTTTGTCCCTCTTCTAGTCCTTCATCTATTCAGCTATTTTAACCATTCAAATATTACAAAATTCAGCTTCTTCAGGAGCAGAGGGGTATGACTTTTCATATTTCAAATGCTTCACATTTTTTTATATTTAAATACTTCTGTTTTTTTTTTAAATCATCAGTTCCTATGGAGAAAATATTAAACTTTAAAAAGCTTACAGTATCTTCATATTTTCAGCAAATTCAGCTATTTAATTTTTTTTATGTTCAGATAGCATTCAGCTATTACTGTATATTTTCTAATATTTTTTATCTTTTCAAACTTTCAAAATTTTTTTTTTTTTATGGAATAAATAATGAATGGGATCCAATGGGGGAAATCTTCAAATCCGCTTCAACTTGTTCAACTTTAAAAGCTTACAATATCAGCATACATTCAGCTAAAGAAACAATTCCACCTTTAAAATGTTGACGGAAGTGTTAGCTATAACCTTATAATTCAGCTTCTTTTCATATCTCGTATAGTTATTTAATTGTAACCATTTTAGTTTTGTGTTTTTCCGCTCCTCCTGGACTTTACAATGGGTGTGTGTGTGGGACCTTAGAGCTGTGACGTCGTCGCTAGAGTGCAGTGCTGCTTCAGAATCTTGCGAAAAAAAGATTTGTATATCGTCACTACGGCCACAATTATTACTCTTTAGGCATTATTTTTTGATAAAGTAGTAGGGAATCTTGTGCTTGTCGTAGACATGTGACTGTGGAATCCAACAGTTTTCCAGATTTCTCTGGAGAAGCCTTAACGAGGGGAGAAGTCCGGCTTTCTCCTCAGTCATCTCCATTGAAAACCTGATGACATTTTAACTTTTTTTAAGAAAACAGGAACATTTTCTGAACTGCGATTAAACTCTCATTTCTAAACCTAAAAAATATTTAAGGACATGTAAACGTTCACACAAGCCTTGAGTATCTCCTAATGTAGACGTCTTTAGGATCAGAGTTATGGTTCTCTGTCAAATCCAAATGTTCTGACAGTATGCTTTCATCAGATTATGTGCCGTCTGTCTCTCAGTCACACAGGTGTTTCACGTTAGGCTAATCAGTGGCGGATCTCACACACACTCTTGTTTATCATACATTTTGAACCCCCCACACACAGACTAACGTTTGTGCGCGCGTGTGTCTATATATGGAGAGATATTAGAAGAGAACCATCATGAGAGTTTCTCAGGTCTCATTTAACCCACAAAAATAACAAACATATCTGCGCGTTCGGCTAAATCTTTCCTCTCTATTGATTCTACCATTTTGGTGATTTGATCTCTCTTTTTTCATTTATTTTTCTCCTGTCTCAATTTTTTTAGTTATTTTTCTCTCTGGTTCCCATGTCTGACTTTCCCCCCTCTCTCTCATTTCTTTGTTTGTGATTCATATCTTTGAATATTTAGAAGATAAAGTTTTGCTTATCTTTTCCAGTTATACATTTCCACCCAATATGTTTGTGCTTCAACATTTTCAGCAAGAAGTTTCCCTTTTTGATATGTTCAGATGTTTAAGCTATTTTCAGCATATTTCAGCTGTTGGCAGCTATTTTCAGCTATGTTCAGCTTTAAAAAAAAGCTATTTCAGCTAATTTCAGACATTTCCAGCTATTTTCTATTAATCATTTCATATTTCAGCTATTTCCAGACATTTTCAGTTATTCATTTCATATTTCAGCTATTTTCAGACATTTTCAGTTATTCATTTCATATTTCAGCTATTTTCAGCTATTTTCAGTTATTCATTTCATATTTCAGCTATTTTCAGACATTTTCAGCTACTTTAAAAAAAAAATAGCAATTTTGTTTTTATTTTTCAGCTTCAAGCTTTAAAATGTTAGCATTCCAACGCATTTTCAGAAGGAAATGCTCTTTCTAGTTCATTATGTTTTATTGCGTCTCTTTCCAGTGTTAAGTTGCACTTTGATGCTCGTCCATGTGGGAGGAGCTTCTCGGAGTGGGAGGAGCTTCTCAGAGTGGGAGGAGCTGCTCAGAGCGGACGTTATGTGGCTGTTGTGTTTCGGGGACAGAGATTCGTTAGTTTCAAGATATCGGCGAGATAACTTAGTGACGTTTAACCTCGAACTTTGACCTCCAGAGACGCTGCTTCACGGCTTGTTTGCTACCTCGACGTTAGCGGTGGTTAAAATAAGTCTTATTACAACCAGTACAATATGTATAAGAAAAAAGAAGTGAGCAACATAACTGGTCTGCTTCTTTCTCACGTTTACTGAACTTGATTTCTGAGGCGTTTGTGACCTCAAACTCCAGAAAAGGAAATATAATAAACTCTTCTTCAGTCAGTGGGAAAGGATCGATTGTCTATTCTAAGTGGGGTTTTTACGTGTGGAAAATGGTCCTATTTTTAAAATGTAAACAATCGACGTTTCACTGGCCTTGTGTCTGTTACACCTCTGACCTTTGACCTCTGACCTTCAGCTGGTGGCAGAGAGCTGATGACGAATGGACGCAGAATAAAATCCTTTGAAGTTGTGAAGACGCTTCCATCCTGACGGACTAGCGACGGATGAATCCTCCACATGTCAAGTTGTCCCGTGTCCCTCCTGCAGCTCCCTCATCAGCTGCAACAAGCCTCTGGGGAAGAGATGCGTGGAAGGCGTGAACTCCTCCTCCTGCTCCTCCTCCTCCTCCTCCTCCTCCTCCGCGGTGGGGAAGGCCGACATGCACTTCTGCGCCGTATGCCACGACTACGCCTCGGGGTACCACTACGGAGTGTGGTCCTGTGAGGGCTGCAAGGCCTTCTTCAAGAGGAGCATCCAGGGTACGGCATCCCCCTCTCTCTCTCTCTCTCTCTCTCTCTCTCTCGTTTCCTTCCCCCCCCCCTCCCTCAGAGTTAACCCTCTCGCCCTCCGCCCCCTCCCCCCCAGGGCACAACAACTACATCTGCCCCGCCACCAACCAGTGCACCATCGACAAGAACCGGCGTAAGAGCTGCCAGGCCTGCCGCCTCCGGAAGTGCTACGAAGTGGGCATGATGAAGTGCGGTAGGTCTCACCTCCAAGGGGTCTTCGTGTTGTGGTCTTACCAGTGTTCCCTCGTGGTCAGTAAACTACCCACTGAGGGTCTTGGGGTTTATACTGGGCCTTTAAAGTCTTGAAGCTTCCAGGAGATGGTCCTCGGTGGGACCACATGGTGGAAGCCGGGCTCACATGTGGTGGAAGCAGATGGTTTTGTGATTTCGTGGCTATTATAAATTGCGCAATCAACATTTACTTCAAAAGTTTAAAGAAATGGTCTATTTTAAACCAACAGTTCTCTTCTGGTCCAGCGTTGCCGCCTTGTAGATTTGTCTCGCTGATTCCTCTCTGACCTCGAAAGAAGACAAACTTTGGCTCCACAGATTTCCTGGAAATTGTGGCTATCGCTGTATTTGTAGGAAGTGGTCTCCGGCCTTGAGGTTTCTGTGAAATGTTGATCAAACCTTGAATTGTTGGTTCAGACTGCTAAGAAATGCAGTGGATTGAGGTTTTAGTCTCATTTTGAGGGTTTTTTAGCCACTGGTTTGTGCTATTATTTTTTAATTGAAGCATAGATTTCTATACAACCAGAGGAGTCGCCCCCTGGTGGTCAGCAGAGAGAATGCAGCTTTAAGACGCTTGAGAACCGGAGGTTGCCTCCTACACTTAATGCATGTCCATTCATCTCATGTCTCTCTCTCTCTGTCTTCGTGCATCAGGTGTGAGGCGTGAACGCTGCAGCTACCGAGGAGCCCGACACCGCCGCGGGGGTCTCCAGGCTCGGGACCCAACGGAGAGGGCTTTGGTCCGGGTGGGGCTGGGTCTGGCTCCTCGGGCCCAGCGGCACCTCCAGCTGGAGACCCCGCTCGCCCCGCTCACCCCGCTTCCTCAGGCCAACAACACGCACCACTCGTCCATGAGCTCGGAGGAGTTCATTTCCCGCATCATGGAGGCGGAGCCTCCGGATATCTACCTCATGGAGGACCTGAAGAAGCCCTTCACCCAGGCCAGCATGATGATGTCCCTCACCAACCTGGCCGACAAGGAGCTGGTGCTCATGATCAGCTGGGCTAAAAAGATCCCGGGTAAGAGTGTGTGAGTGTGTGTTTGGGGAAACAATGAGCACACGATGCAATCTGCATCTTATTTAGGAAATGATAATACATCTTGCGCATGTGTTGTGATCAAGTCTTAGTTGCCGTGTTTGGACTGAGTGCAAGAAGGTTTCATTGTGGTCCGGTTGAATGTAATCAGATGAGACTGGAGGTGTTGAAAGGTCAAAGGTCAGAGTAAACATCGGGGGTTCACCGGGTTCGCTAGACGCGGTTTCACTGCGTCAACATCAACAACGTGCTGGAGATCCAACCAGACCGGCCCGAGGGTTGTGGAGGACAACCAGGCCGAGCCGCTGTAAACACATCTTCTGATGTCCAGTAAACAAACACATGATGATGATGTCATGAGGCCCTTGTGATGACCGCTTCATGAGTCTCTGGAGGAGAGGGAAGACCCTCTGAGGGGATCCCTGTGTGTCGGGGTTCTGTCTGATCCTGGTCTTGGTCTTCAGGCTTCGTCGAGCTCAGCCTAGCAGACCAGATCCACCTGCTGAAGTGCTGCTGGCTGGAGATCCTGATGCTGGGTCTCATCTGGAGGTCCGTGGACCACCCGGGAAAACTCATCTTCTCTCCGGACTTCAAGCTCAACAGGTGAGTAGTCATGTACGTCAATATGTACGTCGTTATGTACGTCGTCATGTACGTCAATATATATGTCGTCATGTATATATACACGTTGTCATGTACGTCGTCATGTACGTCATTATGCACGTCGTTATGTACAGTGCATCCGGAAAGTATTCACAGCGCTTCATTTTTTCCACATTTTGTTATGTTACAGCCTTATTCCAAAATGGATTAAATTCATTATTTTCCTCAACATTCTACACACAACAACCCATAATGACAAAGTGAAAACTGTTTTTTGCAAATTTTTGCACATTTATTAAAAATAAAGAACGAAAACATAACATGTACATAAGTATTCACAGCCTTTGCTCAATACTTTGTTGAAGCACCTTTGGCAGCAATTACAGCCTCAAGTCTTCTTGGGTATGATTCCACAAGCGTGGCACACCTATTTCTGGGCAGTTTCTCCCATTCTTCTTTGCAGAACCTCTCAAGTTCCATCAGGTTGGATGGGGAGCGACGGTGCACAGCCATTTTCAAATCTCTCCAGAGATGTTCAATGGGGTTCAAGTCAGGGCTCTGGCTGGGCCACTCCAGGACCTTCACAGAGTTGTCCCGAAGCCACTCCTTTGTTATCTTGGCTGTGTGCTTCGGGTCGTTGTCCTGTTGGAAGATGAACCGGCGCCCCAGTCTGAGGTCCAGAGCGCTTTGGAGCATGTTTTCATCGAGGATGTCTCTGTACATTGCTGCATTCATCTTTCCCTCAATCCTGACTAGTCTCCCAGTTCCTCCCGCTGAAAAACATCCCCACAGCATGATGCTGCCACCACCGTGCTTCACTGTCGGGATGGTATTGGCCAGGTGATGAGCAGTGCCTGGTTTCCTCCAGACATGACGCTTGGCATTCAGGCCAAAGAGTTCAATCTTTGTTTCATCAGACCAGAGAATTTAGTTTCTCATGGTCTGAGAGTCCTTCAGGTACTTTTTTGCAAACTCTAGGCGGGCTGTCATGTGCTTTTTACTGAGGAGTGGCTTCCGTCTGGCCACTCTACCAAACAGGCCTGATTTGTGGAGTGCTGCAGAGATGGTTGTCCTTCTGGAAGGTTCTCCTCTCTTCATAGAACAACGCTGGAGCTCTGTCAGAGTGACCATCGGGTTCCTGGTCACCTCCCTGACTAAGGCCCTTCTCCCCCGATCGCTCAGTCTGGCTGGGCGGCCAACTCTAGGAAGAGTCCTGGTGGTTCCAAACTTCTTCCATGTCCGGATGATGGAGGCCACTGAGCTCATTGGGACTTTCAATGCTGCAGAAATCTTTCTGTACCCTTCGCCAGATCTGTGCCTCGATACAATTCTGTCTCGGAGGTCAATAGATAATTCCTTGAACTTCATGGCTTGGTTTCTGCTCTGATATGCACTGTCAACTGTGATACCTTATATAGACAGGTGTGTGCCTTTCTCAATCATCTGAATTTAGCACAGGTGGACTCCAATCAAACATCTCAAGGATGATCAGTGGAAACAGGATGCACCTGAGCTAAATGTTGAGTGTCATGGCAAAGGCTGTGAATACTTATGTACATGTTATGTTTTCGTTCTTTATTTTTCATAAATGTGCAAAAATTTGCAAAAATTTGCAAAAAACAGTTTTCATTTTGTCATTATGGGTTTTTGTGTAGAATGTTGAGGAAAATAATGAATTTAATCCATTTTGGAATAAGGCTGTAACATAACAAAATGTGGAAAAAGTGAAGCGATGTGAATACTTTCCGGATGCACTGTATATCAATATATACATCGTCATGTACGTCATTATGCACGTCGTTATGTACATCGTTATATACATTGTCATGTACGTCATCACCCCGGTTCGTATGGATGTGAATGAATGTTGGTGGTGGTCGGAGGGGCCGTAGGCGCTGATTGGCTGCCACGCTTCTGTCAGTCTGCCCCAGGGCAGCTGTGGCTACTGATGTAGCTTACCACCACCGGGATGACTGTGTGTGTGTATGACTACTGGACTCTGGACTCTGTAAAGCGACTTCGGGTGCCTTGAGAAGCGCTATATAAAATAAATGATTACTATTATTCTTATATACGTCGATATATACGTCATTATCTACGCCATCATGTACGTCGTTATGTACGTCATCATGTACGACATCATGTACATCATCATGTACGTCGTCATGTACGTCGTCATGTACATCATCATGTACGTCGTTATGGACGTCATCATGTACGTCATCATGTACGTCATCATGTACGTCATTATATACGTCATTATTCTTCAACACATGAAGCATAGACTTCTATACAACCAGTGGAGTCGCCCCCTTGTGGTCAGGAGAGAGAATGCAGCTTCAACACACGAAGCATATACTTCTATACAACCAGAGGAGTCGCCCCCTTGTGGTCAGGAGAGAGAATGCAGCTTCAACACACAAAGCATAGACTTCTATACAACCAGAGGAGTCGCCCCCTTGTGGTCAGGAGAGAGAATGCAGCTTCAACACACGAAGCATAGACTTCTATACAACCAGAGGAGTCGCCCCCTTGTGGTCAGGAGAGAGAACGCAGCTTTGAGATACAAGATGGCGCCGCAGATGGTAGCCTCGGTACTGCGCTCTCTCGTACTTTTCCTGTTTTTGTTTGTTTGTCTCGTCTCCAGCTCTCCCTCTCTGATCACATTCAGTAGGGAGGAACTTTTAAACTTCCGTGAATCCACTGGACAATTTTTTTCACCGGTCTTCAATGAACCGGATGACTTTACTGGGTTTTTGGTTGCAGGAGCAGCTGCTCTTCTCGGAATTCACCGGAGACGCCGGCGTGGGAAGCGTGCAGGAGCGCTTGTTAAAGTGCGTCAGCGGGGATTTCGAACTGCGCTCCCGTCAATTCATCTGGCGAACGTCCGCTCTCTGGCGAACAAGATTGATGAACTGCTGCTCCTGAACAAAACTAATAGGGACTTTAGCAGATCTGCCGCCCTGTGCTTCACCGAAACCTGGCTCGGTGCGCACATCCCGGACAGCGCACTGCATCTGTCGGGCTTCCAACTCCACCGAGCGGACGCCAGAACGGCTCTGTCGGGAAAACGAGGGGAGGCGGAATCTGCTTTTATATCAATGAAGGTTGGTGCACAGATGTCACGGTGTTAAAGGAATCATGCAGCCCTCACCTAGAAACTCTTTTAATAAACTGCAAACCATTTTATTCACCGGGAGTTTTCCTCATTCATCCTGGTCGGTGTGTACATCCCACCTCAGGCCTGTGTGAGTGAGGCACTCCAACACCTGGCAGAGCAGATCACCACGATGGAGCACAAACACCCAGACTCCCTGCTCATTGTTCTTGGGGACTTTAACAGAGCAAACCTCAGCAAAGAACTGCCAAAATACAGACAGCACATTAAGTGTAGCACCAGGGACAAAAACACACTGGACCACTGCTACACTGTACTAAAGGACGCATATCGCTCAGTCCCTCGTGCAGCTTTGGGACTCTCTGATCACTGTCTGTTTCATCTTCTCCCGTCCTACAGGCAGAAACTAAAATCTGCAAAGCCTGTGGTGAAGACTGTGAAGAGATGGACCAACGAGGCCAAGCTGGAGCTACAGTCCTGCTTTGCCTCCACTGATTGGAGTGTTTTTGAGGCTGCTGCTACAGACCTGGATGAGCTAACTGACACTGTGACATCATATATCAGCTTTTGTGAGGACATGTGTGTGCCGACAAAAACCTTCTGCACATACAACAACAATAAACCCTGGTTCACTGCAAGACTCAGGCAGCTTCCGGGCTAAAGAGGAGGCCTACAGAGGTGGGGACAGGATTCTGTACAACCAGGCCAGAAACACACTGACGAGGGAGATCAAGGTAGCTAAGAAGAGCTACACTGAAAAGCTGGAAAAAAAGTTTTCAGCCAACGACCCCTCGTCAGTTTGGAGAGGCCTGGAAGTACTCACCAACTACAAGAGACCATCCCCCCCCACTGAGGACAATCACCGACTGGCTGACGACCTGAATGTCTCGTATTGTAGGTTCGACAAGCCCACTTCCACCCCGCCCAACTGCTCCATCATCGAACAATCACCTCCACTCTCTGACTCACCTCTCCCATCCAACCCCCCACCGGCACTGAGGATCTGCGAAGAGGATGTGAGTCGGCTCTTTCAGAGGCAGAAGATCAGGAAGGCTCCGGGCCCAGACGGCGTGTCCCCCTCCTGCCTGAAAGTCTGTGCTGACGAGCTGTCCCCCATCTTCACGGAGATCTTCAACCGATCACTGGAGCTGTGTGAAGTCCCTTCCTGCTTCAAGCGCCCTTGATCATCCCGGTGCCCAAGAAATCCTCCATCACAGGATTAAATGACTACAGACCCATCGCCCTGACGTCTGTGGTCATGAAGTCCTTTGAGAGGCTGGTGTTGACCCACCTGAAGGACGTCACAGGGCCCCTGCTGGAGCCCCTGCAGTTTGCCTACCGTGCAAACAGGTCGGTGGATGACGCAATAAATATGGGACTGCACCATTTACTGCAACACCTCGACTCCCCAGGGACATATGCAAGGGTTCTGTTTGTGGACTTCAGCTCTGCATTCAACACGATCATCCCGGAGGTTCTACAACCCAAACTCTCCCAGCTCGCCGTGCCAGCCCCACCTGCCGGTGGATCACAAACTTCCTGACAGACAGGACGCAGCAGGTGAGGCTGGGAAAACCACATCCAGCACCCGGACCATAAGCACTGGCGCCCCAGGATGTGTGCTCTCTCCACTGCTCTTCTCCCTCTACACCAACGACTGCACCTCAGAGGACCCGTCTGTTAAGCTCTTGAAGTTCGCAGACGACACAACGGTCATCGGCCTCATCAGGAACGGTGACGAGTCTGCGTACAGACGGGAGGTTGAACGGCTGGTCCTCTGGTGTGGACAGAACCACCTGACGCTGTACAACCTCAAGACTGTGGAGATGACAGTGGACTTCAGGAGGAGCCCCCAACACTATCCCCGCTCACCATTCAAAATAGCACTGTTCCTGCGGTGGAGACCTTCAAGTTTCTGGGATCCACAATCTCCCGGGACCTGAAGTGGGCCTCCAACATTAACACCATCCGCAAAAGGCCCAGCAGAGGCTGTACTTTCTGCGCCAGCTCAGGAAGTTCAACCTGCCTCAGGAGCTGCTGATCCTTTTTTACTCCGCCATCATCCAGTCTGTCCTCTGCTCTTCCATCACTGTGTGGTTTGGATCGGCCACCAAACAGGACAGAGTCAGACTACAGCGGATCGTCAGGTCTGCAGAAAGAACCATTGGTTCCAGCCTCCCTCCATTCTGGACTTGTACACCGCCAGAGTCAGGAAGCGGGCAGGAAAGATCACTGCAGACCCTTCACACCCTGGACACAAGCTGTTCCAACTCCTGCCCTCTGGTAGGCGCTACAGAGCACTGTACGCCAAAACCACCAGACACAGAAATAGCTTCTTTCCACTGGCCGTCACCATGATGAACAATTAATCAGACTCTTCCATCTGCACTATCTGCACTTTTTGACTACTGTCTTTAATGTCTTTTTTATATTTATCCCGCTTATTGTATATTGTGTGTGTGTATAAGTACGGAAGAGCAAAGTGTAACCGGAGTCAAATTCCATGTATGTGCAAACCTACATGGCCATTAAAGCTGATTCTATTCTATGATTCTATTCTATTTAACACATGAAGCATCGTCTTCACTTAAAGAACAGGAGGTTGCTGCCTCCTAAATGGGTTTATAAATATTATATATATATGGGTTTATTACATTAGTTTTTAGCTGAAAGTGTATTTTCGGGGTCTAGTTTTTCTTCTGGAAAAGTGTCTTCCCCTCCATCTTGTTCTCCTCCTCTTCCCTTCACCGTCTCTCTGTCTTTAGGGAGGAGGGGCAATGTGTGGAGGGCATCATGGTGATTTTCGACATGCTGCTGGCCGCCACCTCCCGGTTCCGTGAGCTGAAGCTTCAGAGGGAGGAGTACGTGTGCCTGAAGGCCATGATCCTCCTCAACTCCAGTGAGTTCGACCCCCTTTCATTCTTCAATCCTCCAATCGGTGCGTCGGGTTCTTGCGTAACCAGGATGTGCCTCTGCTTGGTTGTGGTTAGTTCCGCTGTGATGTGGAACTAAGACGCCTGTCTCTTATCTGATGATTAAACAGATCCGAGCTGAAGGCATCTATACGATCAGAATTCCATACATAAATAGCATAAAGCGTTCATCAATTTCATGTAGTCCTGAAGTTTATTGATACGTTTGAATGATACAAGCGTTTATATTCACACGATTCAAATCTATAAATAACATCAGGAAGAATATATATATTATATATATATATTTTAAATGTATATTTTGTATATATATATATTATACATATTTTATACATATTTTATATATATATTATGTATATAAAATATATATATATATTTATAAAAGAATATACAGAAATATATATTTTAGATGTATAAATAACATTTATATTATATATATATATATATTCTACCTGATGTTATTTATAGTTCTTAATTGTGTGAATATAAATGCTTGTATCATTCAAACTTATCAATAAAGGATCAGTCTGCGCCGGACTACATGAAGTTAATGAACGCTATATATATATATATATATATCTCTCACCCAGTCGACCCCTCACCCAGCAGAAGCGCCCACAGGTCTCATGGAGGTGACCAACCTCTCACAGTTTCTCCCCGTCAGAGGCTCTCATGGCTCTCTGCCAGGTTCTGTTGACTCTGCTGCAGCTGGCCTTCACGAAGAGAGAGCACATTGCGAAAGAAGTGTAATCGAGTCTGAAAGCGTCAAAGAGAACTGGGAGGGATTTTAAGATTTATGTATTTGGACAGATGTAAGTTGTGGCTCGGTCCTCGGTCCCAGTGGGCGGACGGGTGATCTACTGCTTCCTCGTCTTCTTCTTCTTCATCTGGAATGTCCATCCCGGTGTCACTTGGCGTCTCTGATGAGCCAAATGTTTACGAGTGGTGGTGACTGTTTTTTATTTTTATTTATCGTTACAGCATCAAAAAGTCTTTGGGCACGTGTGGAAACGTTGAACCGGAGAAGAGACTTAAAGCTTTACGATCAACAGCCGGCTAACGGGACACTGACCCCTGGTGGAAGGGAGTGGTCATGACACTGTCCACAGACCGGAGAAGCATTTAAAGTCCGATTTATAGGGCTCCGCCAGTGTGTTCTACCTCGATGCCTTTATTTCAAATGTTTAAAATATATATATATATATATATATATATTGGTTTGATGTAAAAACTCATTTGTAAGAATTTTGGGGATTTTGAAGGAATCCGAGTTGAAGAAGGCAGGACATAAGGAGAATTAAATATCAGGAAAGGGAATGAAGGAAAGAAGTGAATGTGGGCAGGAATTGCGTCGGCGTGTTTAAAGTCTATAACCGACGATGTGCGTGAGTTAAAGGTCGTCTCCGTCGACCTCCGGGAGCAGAGCTGATGACTCCGCTGTGCGTCTGCAGATCTGTGTACGAGCTCCCCTCAGACCGCCGAGGAGCTGGAGAGCCGCAACAAGCTGCTGCGCCTGCTGGACTCTGTGATCGACGCTCTAGTCTGGGCCATCTCCAAACTAGGCCTGTCCACCCAGCAGCAGACGCTCCGCCTGGGACACCTCACCATGCTGCTCTCCCACATCCGCCACGTCAGGTACGGCCAGCGGTGGCAGGAAGCCGGGGAAACCGCAGCAGAGTCGGCGGCGGCCAACTTCCCGTCTCTGGGACGAGCTGCCGCCGACTGGTTCCTCCAATGAGGCTCAACCGGCGTGAACGCTTGACTTTACTGAGCTTGAGGAGCTTTAGGGGTCAAGACCTCTTCAAGGTGGCAATAAAAGCGTCCTTGTGTTGCAGGGACCAGGAAGGTGGAACTCTGTTAGTAAAGCTCTCAACACACCAGCGGTAAAATACTGAGCTTACTGATAAAGTAACGATAGGTCAAGTTGATAATTTAAATCAAAAGCAAGAAGTTAGATTCGAGATAAACGACCAAAAAAAGTACTCGAAGTTTGAGGAGTCTGAACAATCCTCGGCTAAATGATGCTGCAGAGAGGAATTAGGGTCAAGGGGTTAAGGGTCCTGTCCCATCCTCTAAATGGGTTCGGAGGTTAGGGGTACTAGAACTGTTCGGGGTCCTGTCGCATCCTTTACGTGGGTTAAGATTAGGGTTACTATAATTATTAGGGTTAGGGGTTACGGTTACTATTACTTGGGGTTATGGTTACTATAACTATGGGGGTTAGTGGTCCTATCCAATGTTCCCTCTAATTTGTCATGTGTCTGGGCATACACACAAGCTCCCTGAGCACACTGAGGACCACTGTGAGCAACATCCGATGTGCACGCTGTGGCCACACACCAGTATCACACCTGTTCAAAACCTCGGATCATAGCAAGTTACATGGCTTATTAAAAGAATCAAATTACAGCAGCAATTTTCATTAGTTTACTTTTAATATAAGCGATTTGGCCCACTTAAAATTAAAAAGACAAAAATCTTGTTGTTCATGAGATGTATAGTATGTTATATATGTGAGAGTCCTGCTTTGGCCTGGCTGAGGGTCCTGTTCTGGAAGAAATGAAACATATACACCTTTCAGACTTAACATTTTGTTCACATTAAAACATTCACATTTTGCTCAATGACATGTGCTGTCGCTCTTTGTCTGTAAAATATCTAATTACAGTTTTTTTATTAGCATTTCTACTACTCATAAATTATCTAGTAGTAACAGCATTTAATGATTAATATCCAACAAATAAAAAATCTTAATAAATGTCACTAGAATATGCACACATTTTGACTTAAATGTGACCTTATTTTTCACGTCTGTCCTTCTCACTTCTCCAATGGTTGTACACTTTGTCCAGGTTGATGGCTTCGTCTGCTTCTTGCTTTGACTTTATGCGCATCAGCTGGTCCAAATGTGCCACTTCAAGTACTCACATACTTTGCCATGTGATTGTGGATTTGTTGAACTGACAGCATTGATGCATTCATTTTGATGGCAAGTAAAATATTGTCAATGAGAACTTTAACTTGCTTGGGGTCAGATTTTGTTTTGTGTGACAGCTCGTTCCTTTTCTCTCGGTCTTCTGCGCCAATCCCGTCTCACCTTGAGTCTTCGTACAATTCCAACAGCTTTCAAATGACTTTTCTGCTGAATGTGACGCTTGAGGTAGTCCAACTCCCATTCAGTCCACAATTTTACCGCTGAAAGCTCATTTGCTACTTTGGCTTCGCTGCATGTTTTGCAGAGTAGATCTTTCTCACTCGAAAAAGAAAAAATCTCCCCCAGTTTCACCGCTTGTTCTTCTATTTGCACATACTCCGACAGCCATTCCATCCTAAAAGAACCGCATTTCTTTTTTACTTTGGCTTGGTGAGTGGACGTGTCGCTGGCGTTGCCCGTTCGTTTCGCCATGATAAGGGCTATTAGTGTTAAGGGGTTAAATGGTTAGGGGTCCCGTCACATCCTCTCAATGGGTTAAGGGTCCCGTCACATCCTCTCAATGGGTTAAGGGGTTAGGGGTCCCGTCACATCCTCTCAATGGGTTAAGGGTCCCGTCACATCCTCTCAATGGGTTAAGGGTCCCGTCACATCCTCTCAATGGGGTAAGGGGTTAGGGGTCCTGTCACATCCTCTCAATGGGTTAAGGGGTTAGGGGTCCCGTCACATCCTCTCAATGGGTTAATGGGTTAGGGGTCCTGTCACATCCTCTCAATGGGTTAAGGGGTTAGGGGTCCCGTCACATCCTCTCAATGGGGTAAGGGGTTAGGGGTCCCGTCACATCCTCTCAATGGGTTAATGGGTTAGGGGTCCCGTCACATCCTCTCAATGGGTTAATGGGTTAGGGGTCCCGTCACATCCTCTCAATGGGTTAAGGGGTTAGGGGTCCCGTCACATCCTCTCAATGGGTTAAGGGGTTAGGGGTCCCGTCACATCCTCTCAATGGGTTAATGGGTTAGGGGTCCTGTCACATCCTCTCAATGGGTTAAGGGGTTAGGGGTCCCGTCACATCCTCTCAATGGGTTAAGGGGTTAGGGGTCCCGTCACATCCTCTCAATGGGTTAAGGGGTTAGGGGTCCCGTCACATCCTCTCAATGGGTTAATGGGTTAGGGGTCCCGTCACATCCTCTCAATGGGTTAGGGGTCCTGTCACATCCTCTCAATGGGTTAATGGGTTAGGGGTCCCGTCACATCCTCTCAATGGGTTAAGGGGTTAGGGGTCCCGTCACATCCTCTCAATGGGTTAATGGGTTAGGGGTCCCGTCACATCCTCTCAATGGGTTAATGGGTTAGGGGTCCCGTCACATCCTCTCAATGGGTTAAGGGGTTAGGGGTCCCGTCACATCCTCTCAATGGGTTAAGGGGTTAGGGGTCCTGTCACATCCTCTCAATGGGTTAAGGGGTTAGGGGTCCTGTCACATCCTCTCAATGGGTTAATGGGTTAGGGGTCCCGTCACATCCTCTCAATGGGTTAGGGGTCCTGTCACATCCTCTCAATGGGTTAATGGGTTAGGGGTCCCGTCACATCCTCTCAATGGGTTAAGGGGTTAGGGGTCCCGTCACATCCTCTCAATGGGTTAAGTGGTTAGGGGTCCCGTCACATCCTCTCAATGGGTTAATGGGTTAGGGGTCCCGTCACATCCTCTCAATGGGTTAGGGGTCCCGTCACATCCTCTCAATGGGTTAATGGGTTAGGGGTCCTGTCACATCCTCTCAATGGGTTAATGGGTTAGGGGTCCCGTCACATCCTCTCAATGGGTTAAGGGGTTAGGGGTCCCGTCACATCCTCTCAATGGGTTAAGTGGTTAGGGGTCCCGTCACATCCTCTCAATGGGTTAAGTGGTTAGGGGTCCCGTCACATCCTCTCAATGGGTTAAGGTTAGTCTCACTATTAGTGTTAATGGGTTCAGGGGATAAGGATCCCGGGTCCCGTCACATCCTCTCAATGGGTTATGGCAGGGGTCGGGAACCTATGGCTCTTCCGGTGATGGCATATGGCTCCCAGACAATTTTGAGTAGCCCCCTAGCATCATGCAGCACCAGAAGTTGCATTAAAATTATACGTTAAAAACACTATATGGCTCTCAATGAAATATATTTAGAAATATTTGGCTTATATGGCTCTCCCAGTCAAAAAGGTTCCTGACCCCTGGGTTAAGGCAGACATGGGCAAACTACGGCCTTTTTCACCCTTTCCCCTGCAATACCCTCGTTTCCCCAATAGATGAAACACTAGTTCATACGAGCAAGGGGACTTAATCACCGACAGTTCATTACGTTCCTAAAGGAAACCGATGCGGATCACCAGGACTTACTTTACCACTCTCGTGTCCGCTGGTTACGTTTGGGGAAAGTGTGTCAACGAGTGTGGGAGCTCAAAGAGGAGATTCGCTCGTTTTTGGAGCTAAGGGGGAAATGCGACGAATTCCCTGAGCTGAGCGACACGGACTGGCTTTGTGACTTTGCGTTTGCTGTGGACTAGGGCTGCAACAACGAATCGATAAAAATTATCGATTATTAAAATAGTTGGCAACGAATTTCATTATCGATTCATTGTGTCGCGCGATTATTACGGCCCTCAATAAATCGCGGAGTATAAAAAAAGTAGATTTGAGGGCAGAGCGGCGCAGGATAAGAACCAGAGCGGAGGGAGAGGACAGAACGCTGCGTTGTGTGAGCCAATCAGCGCTGAGCTGCTCCTCTGTTGATGAATCTAATTGGCTGCTGCTGCTCTCGTGGTGCTGGATGCGGAAGTTATTCACGTCGTCGGAGACATTCACGGAGCTGTGTGCTCCTACGGGTGACGTCATGACCCCAGACACCAGGGCGCTACATGTCACGACGTGTGTGGCATTTCCACAAGAAGTATAACGTAGAAAAAGTGGTTATTTATTCCGTGGCGGATGGCGGAAAATACTTTTTCCACGGAGAAAGGAAACAGAGATAAGCCACGCCCCCTCACCGACGCGTATGACGCATTTAACCCACAAATAGTCGGCTGAGTAACACATGCTGACCAGATGACGCCGCACATCGCCCTCAATTTAAAGACCCCTTTCTAGTTTTTGCTGCAGGCAGGATATTTAATACAGTCTATCTCTCAGGACAATCTGTCCATTTCGTTGGGTAATAATATGTTTTGAATGTTGAAAGTGATTCCATTGATCTTTTTCCAGTAAATGTTGATTTCTTTAACTTTGCACCTTCAATTGAAATGTCTAAAAAACAGACGCAATCTCCAGGTTTGATAAATTACATTGCGTGTCCAAATGCTCCTGGCCTGGCCCCTCTGTCAAATTTTAGAACCGATTGTGGCCCGCAAGTCAAGAAGTTTGCCCACACCTGGGTTAGGGGTCCCATCACATCCTCTCAGTGGGTTTAGGGGTCCCGTCACATCCTCTCAGTGGGTTTAGGGGTCCCGTCACATCCTCTCAGTGGGTTAAGGGGTCCCGTCACATCCTCTCAGTGGGTTTAGGGGTCCCGTCACATCCTCTCAGTGGGTTTAGGGGTCCCGTCACATCCTCTCAGTGGTACCAACGTGAAGCCAAACCCTTGACAGTTTCCTTTCCCTCCGCAGCAACAAAGGCATGGACCACCTGTCCACCATGAAGAGGAAGAACGTGGTGCTGGTCTACGACCTCCTGCTGGAGATGCTGGACGCCAACATGGCCGGCGGCAGTCAGCCGGCGTCCTCGCCGAGCTCCGACACGTACTCTGACCAGAACCAGAACCGGTACGCCCAGACCCCCTCGCACCGGCAGCACCCGGACGCCGACGGCCCGCGCGAGGGACCCCTGGAGGACCCGGTCCTGGACGGACACCCGCAGGCTCCGCCCTTCCAGTCGTCTCCTCCGTTTCAGAGTCTGGTGGAGTCTCACATGGACGGCAACGAGTAAGTGACCTCCAGGTCGATGGTTCAGGATGTTCAACGGCTTCGATACCCGTTAAATACTTTACGTGGAAAACAGATTTAGTTTGAGGAAAAAAACTATTTGTACGAATTTTTGTGATTTTGAGTTGACGGAGAACCATTAAAGAGTTCTTCAAAGAACCTATAAAGGTGTCTCAAAGATATATATATCTTTAAGGCATCGTTTCTGGTTCCTCAAAGAACCTTTCAAACCAGGGTTCTTTAAAGAACCATTTATGGATATGGTTCTTTAAAAAACCTATACAAGTGTCTACAAGAACCTTCAATAAATGGTTCTCTAAGGCACCATTTCAGTTAGATACCAGGAAAGGGAATGAAGGAAAGTCAAAAGGAAAGAAGTGAATGAGGGAAGGAATTACAGGGAAAGAAACGAGGACAGAAGAAGAGGGAGGAAAAGTAAAGTGAGGAGAAGAAAAGTAGCAAGGAAATAATTGAGGACAGATAAAAGGAGGTAAGAATAAAGGAAGGAAAGGAAAATGAAGGTATAGAGGAAGGGAAGAGTATGACTTCATGGGGAGAGAAGAAGTAAGGGCTCGTGAGGACAGGAGGAGAAGTATAGGAAGGAAAATAATGTTGGAAGGAAAATAAAAAGATGGAGGGATGGAAAGAAGAGAAAATATTTGGCGTAAAAAGTTGTTGATGAAAAGAAAGTCTGTCAAATCGGTCGAATGAATCTTAAACTGTGACTACTTTCCTCAGTTACGTCCACCAGGGGGCGTGGTCACTGCACGTGGGGGGCGGCGCTCCATCGGCGCAGCCCACGGATTACATCATCGCCAACAGAGGGGTCATGGAAACGACCTTGGAGGGGTGAGGGGGCCGAAAGAGACTAACTGAGACTGCACCTTTAATACCCCCCCCTCTGAAGATGGAGACAACAAAAAAGGATAAAGAAACAAACAAGTGCTTTCGTGATTTTTTTTTCCCCGGTTTTTTTTCTCTACTGTTAAGATGTTTTTAGTCTTAAAAACAAAACAAAAACTAATTTTCTGATCGAATATGTTTGTTGTGCGCGTAACTATTTCCTGTGAATGTACTTCTACGTCCGCTCCTGCCCGGCAGCCGGAGCTCTCTTTTGATATCCGGTATTTGTATCTGTTTTTCACCTCCTTCTCAACCTGCGATCGGCGGCGCATGTGCTCAACGCTACTCACAGGTCGACTTTAAGGTTGTTGGTCGTATCGCTTTAAGAAAAAAGAAAAGGTGCAGTGCTTTCTACCACACTGGTGTATTCTTCACTTCTCTACTGTGTACTTTGGTATTTTTAATGGCAGCCGGTTCGTCCGGGTTGTTTTTTCTACTCTGTTTGTACTAAATCAGCAGTTTGAGGCTATGTGACACGAAGGCTGGATTCACACCAAGAAACCATCGACTCCACTAAACGGCTCTTAAAATGTTTTTATTGTGCCAAAGCGTCACGTTGCTCATATTAACTACGTTTGCAATATTACTTTCTAATTGTCTAGAAAGGCGAAGTCCCGCCCCTTATTTTGGAAGAAATATGTCCGGTAGTCAACGGCCAGAGACGATAACCTTTTTATTTGAATAACACGTACAATGTTTGTCTATTTAAAAGATAATTTTGAAAGTAACAAAGTTCATTTATACTCATAATATTTAAAGTTCACGTCGAAGTTACATTCAGGATAACATTAATTACTGAATTCATTTTTGCTTGAGCTAACGAACCAAATATTAGCACGCTGTCGTGCTAACTGTATGCCTTTAAAGATGCTAACATTAGCGTGTTAACATGCCTTTTATATGCATGTTGACTCCGTGCTAACATGCTAAACATTAGCATCTTAACATGATGATTATATGCATGTCGACACAATATTTACATGCTAAATAGTAGCATGTGCTCATGATATGCATGTTGACACAGTGCTAACATGCTAAAAGTGAGCATGTTAACATGCTTACTATATGCAAATTGACACAATATTAACATGCTAAATAGTAGCATGTGCTTATTATGTGCATGTTGTATCAGTGCTAAGATGTTAAACATTAGCATGTTGACACAGTGCTAACATGCTAAAGTATAATGTTCTCGCTACGCTGAGAGAGTTAAATTGTCCTGTTTAAGTTGCTGCAGCACGTCCGATATATTTGAAGAATAATATATCTGTGATGCTAAAGACTGAATAGCTTGTTAGCGTTTACTGTATGTCAAGGGTAACGCTAACATGCTAATGCATGTTGATATGCTAAACCTTCCAAACGTGCAGTTCATGAGATGTTTTAACGATGTTTTGGTTGCTGCAAAAAACGCAGAATGGAAAACGTATTCCTGATAAACTTAACGCAAATATTTAGTTTTTTTTATAAAGAAAATAACAATTTGCCACAATTTGTGAGATATTTATGCCGTCCACTTTTTAACATTAAAAAACTAAAAGTGATTTTATTTCAGTACTGGCTGCACACACATTTCTCTCCATGATTTATTTAAGTACATACAGATATTTGGATAAAGCTAATCACTCGTCACTCGTGCACATTATTCGGGTCCTCGCTACGACTTCGTCGTAGAGGAACCTATTGTTTTTCAAAGGATTATTAGGGTCCTCGTCGACTTCGTCGTAGAGGAACCTATTGTTATTATTTTCTCTAAGGAATGTTGCCCTTTTGAGGCCTGTATCATATTCCAAAAGTTGTCAAATTTGACATGCATATCAGGACTGGCGAAAAACACGATATTTTCAAGGTTTCGCATTTTTGTATTTAGAAATGTTTCTCTAGCGCCCCCTTGAGGTAGAAAGCTCATACTTTTTTTTCAACAATGACCGATTGACTTGAAATTTGATATCCAGGTTCACCTGGACCTGCTCTACAAATAAGTTAATGGTGGACATCAAATGCGCCTTCTTAGATTTTCCGCCATTTTGAATTTTGTAAAAAAATATCTTTTTCACTTTCTTCCAAAACGCTTTGTCCGATTCATCCGAAAATTTCTGGGGTCCATTATTGGTTCAATGTCATCATAACTACTGAAGCTCGTGTTGATATCTTATTGCATTCATAAAATATAGACCAATGAACATTCAAGGGGTGAGGCCTAATATTTGAAGTCACACAACTTCTACATTATTTGGCCTATCCTCACCAAATTGCTACCCTATGTCCATATCGCATCCCTTAAACTACTTAATTTTTTTCATAATATTTGAACATTAGGGGGCGCTGCAATAAATCCCTCAATATCTGTATTTTTGGCCTTTTTTCATGTTTTGGGCAGTTGTAAAACTGTTAACTCCTCCTAGAGCTTACACCCGATTCATTCCAAACTTGCTCAGTATGATCTTGAGACCTTTGCCGGAAAAAATCTGTGAAAGATTTAAAAAATATTAAACATTGTGCGGTGGGTCGAACATCAAAAAACACTATTTGCCATAAAAATCCAAGTTGATGTAACTCACCCATACATTGTGGAATCTGCTCCATATTTCTCATATATCATGACATACTGATCCTGAAGACATCCATATGCTAATTTTGAAAAATAGTCATAGCGCCACCTCGTGGCAAGAGGAAGTTGCATGTTTTCTACTTTTTTACCCTTCTCCTCACAGATTCTTCAGATCCCTCTCAAAATATACCAGAATAGATGCAAGACCTTGATAAGACCTGTGAAGGTCGTAATGACACGTTGAAGTGTGGCGAGTCCTAGCATCAGCAAACTGTGATCCTTCGCCGTGAACAAATAAACATTGTAACATCTTCGAAACCTGACTAAACTTGGCATACACATTTAAAGTCAAAGATGTAGTTACCTTATATGATTTGAATGCTTCGGATTGACAATATGGCTCGATAGCGCCCCTAGAATGAATTTTCGTTCAAAAGCCCACGTTTTTTTGCCTCCAATGACTAATTGACTCGAAATTCAGCATACATGTCCGGTTGGACCTGCTCTACAAAAAATATTACCATGACCATAAGCTACGTCAACTTAGATTTTCCGCCATTTTGAATTTGGTAAAAAACAGTTTTTGTGCACTTTTCTTCAAAACCCTTGTTCCGATTCCTACCAAAATTTCTGAGATTCATTACTGGTTCAATTTAAAGGAGGTATTATGACGAATTGTTGATATCTCATTGCGTTCAGAGGATATGGACCAGTGAACATCCAAGGGGTGTGGCTTACTATATAAAGACACCTAACTTCCAAATCACTTTGACTATCTTCACCAAATTACCAGCCTATGTCCACAAGAATGCTTTTAACCTACTTAAATATTTTCATAATATTTGAACATTAGGGGGCGCTACAATCGATCCCTGAAAATATGCCTTTTTGGCCTTTTTTCATGTTTTTAGGGGTTGTAAAACAGTTAACTCCTCCTAGACTCTAGAGCTTAAACCCGATTCATTCCAAATGTGGGCAGTATGATCTTGAGACCTTTGTCTTGAGAAATCTTTGAAGGATTTCAAAAATATTAAACTATGTGCGTTTGCCGGACCGGCAAATAAACGCCATTCGCCATGAAAATGTTCGTTGATGTAACTCGGCCATACATTATCTAATCTGCTCCATATTTCTCATACGTCATGACATACTGACCCTGAAGACATCCATATGCTAATTTTTTATTATGGTCTTAGCGCCACCTAATGGCAATGGGAAGTTACATGTTTTCTACTTTTATACCCTTCTCCTCACAGATTATTCAGATCCCTCTCAAAATATACCAGAATAGATGCAAGACCTTGATAAGACCTGTGAAGGTCGTAATGACACGTTGAAGTGTGGCGAGTCCTAGCATCAGCAAACTGTGATCCTTCGCCGTGAACAAATAAACATTGTAACATCTTCGAAACCTGACTAAACTTGACATACACATTTAAAGTCAAAGATGTAGTTACCTTATATGATTTGAATGCTTCGGATTGACAATATGGCTCGATAGCGCCCCCTAGAATGAATTTTCGTTCAAAAGCCCACGTTTTTTTGCCTCCAATGACTAATTGACTCGAAATTCAGCATACATGTCCGGTTGGACCTGCTCTACAAAAAATATTACCATGACCATAAGCTACGTCAACTTAGATTTTCCGCCATTTTGAATTTTGTAAAAAACAGTTTTTGTGTACTTTTCTTCAAAACCTTTGTTCCGATTCCTACCAAAATTTCTGAGGTTCATTACTGGTTCAATTTAAAGGAGGTATTTTGACGAATTGTTGATATCTCATTGCGTTCAGAGGATATGGACCAGTGAACATCCAAGGGGTGTGGCCTACTATATAAAGACACCTAACTTCCAAATCACTTTGACTATCTTCACCAAATTACCAGCCTATGTCCACAAGAATGCCTTTAACCTACCTAAATATTTTCATAATATTTGAACATTAGGGGGCGCTACAATCGATCCCTGAAAATATGCCTTTTTGGCCTTTTTTCATGTTTTTAGGGGTTGTAAAACAGTTAACTCCTCCTAGACTCTAGAGCTTAAACCCGATTCATTCCAAATGTGGGCAGTATGATCTTGAGACCTTTGTCTTGAGAAATCTTTGAAGGATTTCAAAAATATTAAACTATGTGCGTTTGCCGGACCGGCAAATAAACGCCATTCGCCATGAAAATGTTCGTTGATGTAACTCGGCCATACATTGTCTAATCTGCTCCATATTTCTCATACGTCAGGACATACTGACCCTGAAGACATCCATATGCTAATTTTTAATTATGGTCTTAGCGCCACCTAATGGCAATGGGAAGTTACATGTTTTCTACTTTTATACCCTTTTCCTCACAGATTATTCAGATCCCTCTCAAAATATAGCAGAATAGATGTAAGACCTTGATAATGCTTCCCTGTGAAGGTCATAATGACACGTTGAAGTCTGGCGAGTCGTAGCATCAGCAAACGTTGATCCTTCGCCATGAACAAATAAACAATGTAACGTCTTCGAAACCTGACTAAACTTGGCACACACATTTAAAGTCAAAGATGTAGTTGCCTTATATGAATTGAATGGTTCGGAATGACAATATGGCTCAATAGCGCCCCCTGGAATGCATTTTGTGTTCAAAAGGCTACGTTATTTGCCCCCGATGACCGATTACCTTGAAATCCATCATACATGTCCGCTTATACCTGCTCTAAAACAAATTACATTATGACCATAAGCTCCGCCCACTTAGATTTCCCGCCATTTTTAATTTAGTTAAAAAAACATTCTTTTCAACTCCTCCAAAACGATAGTTGCGATTCATACACGACTTGTTGTGGTTCATTATTGTTTCAATGCAATCAAAAATCTTTAAAAGATTGTTGATATATCATTGCGTTCAGAGAATATGTACCAATGAACATCCGAGGGGTGTGGCCTGATATTTAAAGACACCTTACTTCCAAATCAATTGGCCAATCCTCACCAAATTACTAGACTATGTTCACATGACATCCCTTAAAGTACCCTAATTTTTTCATAATATTTGAACATTAGGGGGTGCTACAGTCAATCCCTCAATGTATGCCTTTTTTGCATTATTTACTCACGTTTTGGGGGGTTGTTAAACAGTTAACTCCTCCTAGAGCTTAAACCCGATTCATTCCAAACTAGGCCAGTATAGTCTTGAGACCTTTGTCTTGAGAAATCTTTGAAAGATTTTAAAAATATTAAAGATTGTGCGTTCTCCGGACCGGCAAAGAAACACCATTCGACATTAAAATGTAAGTTGATGTAACTCGGCCATACATTATCCAATCTGCTCCATATTCCTCGTATGTCATAACATACTAACCCTGAAGACATCCATATGCTAATTTTAAATTCTAGTCATCGCGCCACTGAGCGGCTAAAGCAAATCAGCCTAAAAAGCATCACATTCACATGTAAGTTACATGACAAGGTCTAGACTTCACGTGGATACACATGATGCATGCATATGTTCACATTGTCACAGCGCCCCCTGCTGGCTACACTGGACTCGCTCGAATCTGCTCCAAACTTCTCATGCTTCATAGAATTCACGGCCTGAGGATATCAACAAGCCTTTTTTCACTCAGTCAAAGCGCCACCGACTAGCAAAGTAAAATCAGTGTCGCGTGACAAACGGTAAAACGCCCGAACGGCGGGCCTGCGTTCACGGCCAAGGGGGCCGGCGTCCCCGACGTGCGAAGGAGGAGCGAGGACCCGTTCATCGCTGCTTGCAGCTTTAATTATTATCATCTTTTATAAATTTCATGGGTTCAGTATTATATTATTATATGGTGTTTCGGCTCATTTCCTTTTGTCTCTTCACGTTTTCACGCCTCGTGTTTCGGGACTTGATCTTTATTCTCTGACCACACGACCGGGGTCTCCTCTTAGTGGTTCGGCTTCGTTTGGATCCCTCAGAATAAAGAATACTGGATTCCTCACGCTTCAGAGGTCCTTTCCGGGCCACTTCGCTGCCAATGTAAATCCAGCCTTGGTGCCAGACGACCCTTCCACTGCTAACACAGCGCTTTCTTTCCTGGTGTCTGTAGCTTGCACATGCATGCACACACACACACACACAGACACCCACACTCACTTCTGTGAGATCTTCTGCCTGTCGGACCTGAACCCGGATCTTTCTCTAAACCCGCCGACACATGCGACAGTTTATTGTCAATCAGA
This sequence comes from Pseudoliparis swirei, assembly GCF_029220125.1. NCBI lineage: Eukaryota > Metazoa > Chordata > Actinopteri > Perciformes > Liparidae > Pseudoliparis > Pseudoliparis swirei. The sequence goes on along the minus strand of NC_079398.1, from coordinate 17,143,630 downwards.
AATGACAATCTAGACATCCCATAAATAAAGAGTTCACAAAATAAAACCGACTCGAGACGCTTCTTGTCATTTGTTTCTGTTCTGCAGATGAGGATCGAACACGTGAGTTTATACATCAAGCTGTACCCTCTCTGTAATATTTAGGATCAATAATGTACATGAGAAACATTTCATTATTCATGTTCCGGTCAATCTAAAAAATATTCTTTTAATATTGTAATGAAGTGTTTTTGATAATTAAAGTTAACTGTGAATGAGCATAATGCTAACGTTAGCTAAAAGCACTCATTGGCTGTTGGTAGATTGTGGGCGTGTCTCTTTCTGCCCCTAGTGGTGAAAAACCAGAATGCAGCTTTCATTTTTTTATTTCTAAAACTAATTTAGACTTAAGATTCTAAATATGAGTAACTGAATAACTTAACATTCTATAATATTACTTTTTATTGATCGACAACTGCATCTCAAATGTGATCAACATACAACTGACTTATTTTAATTATGTTTTCCTTTTTGACATTCTGTATTATGACTAACTTTTTGACTTACTACGTCTTTTTTAGACCTGGAGCTTTTTCTCCACATAATTATTTGCATACAATATTCTTTTTATCCTGTAATGTGCATTTATTATATAACTGATGGATAGACGGATACAGATTCCTTATAAATAGTTTGCACAAGGTACGTCTTCATATCTAATTCACTTTCGAGCCGAAGAAAACCAGAAAACCAGGCAAACTGTTTATTGTCAATCAGAAGACAAACTATACATCCCATAAATAAAAGTTCACAAAATAAATCACACACTTGTTTCTTTTCTGCTGAGATAATCAAAATACTCTCGTTACGATATATTTAGATATAACTTTCATTTGAAATTATCTCCTAACTCTTAATGAAAGATCTAAGGGGACAAATATGAAAATATCTGAGTCTTTAAAATATAGATTTGAGTATCTGACTCAATGTAGCTCTTATTTCCCCTGATATACAAAGTAATCATCAATAACCCGATGAGAGTTCATGATCTGGTGGTTCTGGTCTGTCGGCTCCAGAGAGTCTTCACGTCTTAAATATCACTCAGAACGTCTCTGTACAACATGTGTGATCAATAAGTGAATTCCTTCTGTAAAACATTCTCTGGTGGCTTCTGGGTATTAAAAATGTCCCTTTTTAGTCTGTCGTGAAAGTACAAACACGAAAATATCCCATAGGTATTAAAATAGTTATAATTTAATAATAACATTTGTTTGGTGGCAGAACTACGTTTAAGAAAAGGACAAAACCTTTTCAAACAAACAGGGATATGCTTCTTTTGTTTTTCTTCCTTCATAATAAATGACAATCAATATTGATGTTACAGTAAATACACCAATAACACATTTAAATGAGGAAAACTAAATATGATGCCTTCGAGACACTTCTCTGCACCTGTTCAGGGCTCCATCACGTGGGTGGGGCCTCACGTGGGTGGGGGCCCGTTGGTGTAGCGCAGCATGGGGTAGAAGGAGCGGGCGTAGTTATTGGAGCGGGTGCAGCCGTCGTCCTCGTCGGCCAGCGGCACCAAGCAGGACAGAACCAGCAGCAGGAAGAACAGCAGGTGGAGCGGGAAGGCGGCGCGGAGCACCCGCCGGAGGAAGGGGGGCCGGGGGGGGGGAGGCCTCCTCTCATCCCTGGAGGAGCGCGGAGGAGACGTGTAGTTATTATTATTATATACTTTCTCACTACTTTGGACCTCTAGTTCTAGGAGTTCATTAGTCATCTTTAAAGTGACCTCACGACTTTAAACCTAATAAATCTCCCCGATGAAAACTGCCGAGAGCCGGTGAATAATCCATGAAGACATTCTACAAAGAAGCGTCCGATGAAATGTTCTGAGCTCCACTGGTTTATTTACTTCAGAGGAAAGATTTAAAGTCGAGCAAAAATAAAGCATTACAAAAGGTTTAGTTCCAGCTTGCAAAAGTCACCTTTTAGTCACTAGTGGACCTCCTGGAGCCTGATGTAGACCAGCACCCTCCTGTAGACCTGCACCCTGTAGACCTGCAGCCTGATGAAGACCAGCACCCTCCTGTAGACCTGCACCCTGATGAAGACCTGCAGCCTCCTGTAGCAACAAACAGGACATTTACGATGTAAATGACAGTAAAATATTCCAAATAAAAAATAATAATGATGCAATGTTTACAGCATTAAACACATTTTGTCTTTAAGCCAAGTAAGATAAGTATATAACAATAAACCAAATACCATATTGCCACAAAAATAAAAAATTATATATATAAATATGTTTATTTATAAATATATATACATATATTTAAATAAATATATATATACAGTGCATCCGGAAAGTATTCACAGCGCTTCACTTTTTCCACATTTTGTTATGTTACAGCCTTATTCCAAAATGGATTAAATTCATTATTTTCCTCAACATTCTACACACAAAAACCCATCATGACAAAGTGAAAACTGTTTTTTGCAAATTTTTGCAAATCTGTTAAAAATAAAGAACGAAAACATAACATGTACATAAGTATTCACAGCCTTTGCCATGACACTCAACATTTAGCTCAGGTGCATCCTGTTTCCACTGATCATCCTTGAGATGTTTGATTGGAGTCCACCTGTGCTAAATTCAGTTGATTGGACATGATTGAGAAAGGCACACACCTGTCTATATACAGGACTGTCTCAGAAAATTAGAATATTGTGATGAAGTTCTTTATTTTCTGCAATGCAATTAAAAAAACAAAAATGTCATGCATTCTGGATTCATTACAAATCAACTGAAATATTGCAAGCCTTTTATTCTTTTAATATTGCTGATTATGGCTTACAGCTTAAGAAAACTCAAATATCCTATCTCTAAATATTAGAATATCATGAAAAAGTATACTAGTAGGGTATTAAACAAATCACTTGAATTGTCTAATTAACTCGAAACACCTGCAAGGGTTTCCTGAGCCTTGACAAACACTCAGCTGTTATAAATCTTTTTTTTTACTTGGTCTGAGGAAATATTAAAATTTTATGAGATAGGATTTTAGAGTTTTCTTAAGCTGTAAACCATAATCAGCAATATTAAAAGAATAAAAGGCTTGCAATATTTCAGTTGATTTGTAATGAATCCAGAATGCATGACATTTTTGTTTTTTTAATTGCATTGCAGAAAATAAAGAACTTCATCACAATATTCTAATTTTCTGAGACAGTCCTGTAAGGTATCACAGTTGACAGTGCATATCAGAGCATAAACCAAGCCATGAAGTTCAAGGAATTATCTATAGACCTCCGAGACAGAATTGTATCGAGGCACAGATCTGGCGAAGGGTACAGAAAGATTTCTGCAGCATTGAAAGTCCCAAGGAGCACAGTGGCCTCCATCATCCGGACATGGAAGAAGTTTGGAACCACCAGGACTCTTCCTAGAGTTGGCCGCCCAGCCAGACTGAGCGATCGGGGGAGAAGGGCCTTAGTCAGGGAGGTGACCAGGAACCCAATGGTCACTCTGACAGAGCTCCAGCGTTGTTCTATGAAGAGAGGAGAAACTTCCAGAAGGACAACCATCTCTGCAGCACTCCACAAATCAGGCCTGTTTGGTCGAGTGGCCAGACGGAAGCCACTCCTCAGTAAAAAGCACATGACAGCCCGCCTAGAGTTTGCAAAAAAGCACCTGAAGGACTCTCAGACCATGAGAAACAAAATTCTCTGGTCTGATGAAACAAAGATTGAACTCTTTGACCTGAATGCCAAGCGTCATATCTGGAGGAAACCAGGCACTGCTCATCACCTGGCCAATACCATCCCTACAGTGAAGCATGGTGGTGGCAGCATCATGCTGTGGGGATGTTTTTCAGCGGGAGGAACTGGGAGACGAGTCAGGATTGAGGGAAAGATGAATGCAGCAATGTACAGAGACATCCTGGATGAAAACATGCTCCAAAGCGCTCTGGACCTCAGACTGGGGCGACGGTTCATCTTCCAACAGGACAACGACCCGAAGCACACAGCCAAGATAACAAAGGAGTGGCTTCGGGACGACTCTGTGAAGGTCCTGGAGCGGCCCAGCCAGAGCCCCGACTTGAACCCCATTGAACATCTCTGGAGAGATCTGAAAATGGCTGTGCACCGACGCTCCCCATCCAACCTGATGGAACTTGAGAGGTTCTGCAAAGAAGAATGGGAGAAACTGCCCAGAAATAGGTGTGCCACGCTTGTGGAATCATACCCAAGAAGACTTGAGGCTGTAATTGCTGCCAAAGGTGCTTCAACAAAGTATTGAGCAAGGGCTGTGAATACTTATGTACATGTTATGTTTTCGTTCTTTATTTTTAATAAATGTGCAAAAATTTGCAAAAAAAAGTTTTCACTTTGTCATTGTGGGTTTTTGTGTGTAGAATGTTGAGGAAAATAATGAATTTAATCCATTTTGGAATAAGGCTGTAACATAACAAAATGTGGAAAAAATGAAGCGCTGTGAATACTTTCCGGATGCACTGTATATTCATTTAAAAAACATATATGTATTTATATATATATATATATATTGATATGTTTATATAGATATATAAACATATTTATAAATGTATTTATAAATATATAAACATATATATTTATACATATATACATATATTTATAAATATATTCATATATGTATATATTTATATATATTTCTAAATAAACATATATATATTGATAAATATATAAAAGATATTTATAAATATATATATATATATATACTGTATATTTAAAAAGTATCGAGTGGATGCCTACCCGTCTCCCCCGCATCGCGCTCAGGTCTCCGGACACCTGGCGCAGCAGGAGGTGCAGCTTGTTGCCGATGACGTGGACCTTCTCCTTGGCCTCCAGGCTGTCCTCTCCCGTGGCCTCCAGGAGGAGCCGGGAGGAGATCTCCTGCAGCGAGGAGACCTCCCGCTGGCGGCCGCGCAGCTCCTCCTGCAGTGCCTGCAGGCAGGGGGCGACAGAGAGCACCTGATGTGAGCGCATGGTCTAACATCTGGATGTTCTGAACATGTGGATGAGAAGCACGATGTTGGAGGTCTGGTTCTCACCGTCAGAGAGCGCTCGTCCACGTCCACCGCCGACAGCTGGTTCTCAGCCTGAGAGAGCCAGAGGAGCAGAGAGTGGAGCGTCTCATGGAACTCCTGGAGGAGAAGAGGAGGAGGAACAAGAAGAAGAAAGAAAGAACAAGAAGAAGGAGGAGGAGGAGAAGAAGAAGAAGGAAGAAGGAAAAGAAGAAGAAGGAGGAAGGAAAAAGAGAAGGAAGAAGAAGAAAAAGAAGGAACAAGAAGAAGGAGGAAGGAAGAAGAAGAAGAAAAAGAAGGAACAAGAAGAAGGAGGAAGGAAGAAGAAGAGGAAGAAGAAGAACAAGAAGAAGAAGGAGGAAGGAAGAAGAACAAGAACAAGAAGAACAAGAAGAAGGTCATTTCGAGGTCCAGGTGTCTGGTCCAGTCCTCACTGAGTTGATGGGGAACCAGAGGAACTGACCTGACACTGCATGAGTCCGGCGTGCAGAAGCCCCTCCCATCTCTCCAGGCCGCCGCAGGCTAGCGTCCAGCTGTGATTGGCCGAGCCCAGCGCGGCCCGAAGCTCCGCCTGCTCGGCGCCGTCGCCCCGCAGGAAGCGGCGGCTGCTCAGGTTGGAAGAGATCATCAGAAACTTGTATCTGTGGAAGGTCTTCTGCATCTCCTGGAGAGAGAGAGAGAGAGGGAGAGAGAGGAGAGGGGAAGAGAGGGAGAGAGAGGGGGAGAGGGGGGATGGAGAGAGAGGAGAGTGAGAGGAAGGGGGAGAGAGATAGAGGGGGTGGGGGAGAGAGAAGAGATGAATGGACTCCCTCCTCCTCCTCCTCCTCCTCCTCCTCCTCCTCCTCCTCCTCCTCCTGACCTTTAGCTTCTGGATGTTGCGCTCCATGTCTCGGGTGCTGCTGGACGGCGTGATGCTCTGCAGCCTCTGGAGCTCCGGCAGCACGCCGCCCAACCAGGAAGTGACATCGCAGAGGTCAGAGTTCAGCTTCTGACGCTGCTCCTGCTCCAGGTTCTGGTCCTGGTCCAGGTCCTGTTTCTGGTCCTGGTCCAGGTCCTGTTTCTGGTCCTGGTCCAGGTCCGGCTGGCAGTGGAACCTCTGGACCTGCAGCAGCTCCCAGCGCTCGATCACACCTGCAGAGACACGTTCATCACGTTGTGATGCAGTGACGAGTTCTGACCAGCAGGAGGACTTGTTCTAATGAATTCAGCTGAATTCAGTCTGAAGGGAAAGAGAATCTCTACAAATATACAAAATATATATTTGATATGTATATATATATATACATATAATATATATTTTACATATACATATATTTGATATGTATATATATTTAGATTTTATACATAAATATAATGTATATATATTTATAAGATATATTTTAAATATACATATATTTTATATATATATAAATAAAAATGCACCAAATAAATCATGACCGCTTAACTGATGAGACATTTGTGTGAAAAAAAGGGTCAATATAAATAAATATTTGCTGTTTCTAGCTGCACAAATGAGTGGATGTTGTAATCTCTTTTATATCATCTAAAATAAGATATATTTGGGTTTTGGACTATTTATCAAATAAAACATGACGGGAAATAATTTTTCAGTGAGTGAGTCCTCTCTGGATCCTGACTGTCTGCCTGTGTTCTAAGAAACATTTTTATACAGAAAGAAAACTTAAAAAATTTGTCCCAGAAACTCCAACAGAGTGAGACCTCCCTTCGTCGGGTACCTACCTGTGCTCGTCTGCTTGTCGGCCGTGCTGCCGGTCAGACCCGGGTCCTCCTGGTCCTCCTCGTCGTTCAGGATCAGCTGCACCCTCTTCACGCTGCTGATGCTGCCGCTGCACTCTGACATGAGCTTAGCCTGAACGAACACACACACACACACACACACACACACACACACACACACACACACACACACACACACACACACACACACACACACACACACACACACACACACACACAGATCTTTTGAGACGAGGGGCTCCTGAAGCCTCCATAGACCTCTGTGGGTGCTGTCCTTACGTAGCCCTGCTGGTGGAAGGAGGTACTGCCGCTCAGGCCGGGGAGGATTTCTCCGGGAACTCGACCGGGCTGATGCCAACTGGGGGGGTCGGTCACGGACTTCACTGAGGGGGGGGTAATAATCGTAATAATCGTAATCATGAAACTTGTCTCATGATTTAAGCCAGCTGACTCAATCATCAATAATATGCAACCATGTAACCATGCAACCATGTAACCATGTAACATGTAACCATGTAACATGCAACCATGTAACATGTAACCATGCAACCATGTAACATATAACCATGCAACCATGTAATCATGCAACCATGTAACTATGTAACCATGTAATCATGCAACTATGTAATCATGCAACCATGTAACCATGCAACCATGTAACCATGTAATCATGCAACCATGTAACATGTAACCATGTAACCATGTTACATATAACCATGCAACGATGTAATCATGCAACCATGTAACCATGCAACCATGCAACGCTGTAATCATGCAACCATGTAACATGTAACCATGTAATCATGCAACCATGTAACATGTAATCATGTAACCATGCAACCATGTAATCATGCAACCATGTAACTATGCAACCATGTAACTATGTAACCATGCAATCATGTAACATGTAACCATGTAACCATGCAACCATGTAATCATGCAACCATGTAACAATGCAACCATGTAACTATGTAACCATGCAACTAGGGCTGCAACTAACGATTATTTTGATAATCGATTAATCTGTTGATTATTTTTTCGATTAATCGGATTTTTTTTTAAACAACTGTAATTTTCAACCCTTTATTCAAAACAGGGTCTGTACGGTCATGGAAAACCTGGAAAAGTCATGGAGTTTTTAAATGGCTATTTCTAGGCCTAGAAAAGTAATTAATTAGTAATTTTTGGAAAAGTAATGCAAATTTGTTATATTCAAATATTAATTTAAATGGAATATATACGGTATGCTTTGGAATTCTCATTGTTAGTTTAAATACTACATCTTCTCACTTGTTCATGTATACACCGAGTTTTCACAAAATGTTTAATCATGGAAGTTTGGTTTAAATTTCTGGAAAGGTCCTGGAGATCCACTGGTCAGCAGTATGAACCCTGTTCATTGGTCATGTGTATGAACCCTGTTCATTGGTCATGTGTATGAACCCTGTTCATTGGTCATGTGGATGAACCCTGTCATAAACAGACTGACAGCGGTTTACTCTTCTGAGTTGGCTATTTATGGGTTAAACGTCTCATACGGCGAGGGGGCGGGGCTTATCTCCGTTGCCTTTCTCCGTGGAAAAATATTGTCCGCCATCCGCCACGGAAAAATAACCACTTTTCTACGTTATACTGCTTGTGGAAATGCCACACACGTGGTAACATGTAGCGCCCTGGTTTCTGGGTTCATGACATCACCCGGAGGCGCACTCAGCTCCGTGAATGTCACTCCGACGACGTAAATGACTTCCGCTTCCAGCGCCACGAGGGCAGCAGCAGCCAATTAGATTCACTAACGGAGGAGCAGCTCAGCGCTGATTGGCTCTCACAACGCAACATTATGGTCTCTCTCTCCCTCCGCTCCGCTCGTTTCTCCTGCCCCGCTTTGCTCTCAAATCAACTTTTTTTATACTCCGCGACTTATTGAGCGCCGTAATAATCGCGCGACACAACGAGACGAGAATGAAATTCGTTGTCAACTATTTTTATAATCGATTTTTAGCGATTTTATCGATTCGTTGTTGCAGCCCTACATGCAACCATGTAACTATGTAACCATGCAACCATGTAACCATGCAACCATGTAGCCATGCAACTATGTAACCATGCAACCATGTAACCATGCAACCATGTAACCATGCAACCATGTAACCATGCAACTATGTAACCATGTAACCATGCAACCATGTAACCATGCAACTATGTAACCATGCAACCATGTAACCATGCAACCATGTAACTATGTAACCATGCAACCATGTAACTATGTAACCATGCAACCATGTAACTATGTAACCATGCAACCATGTAACCATGCAACCATGTAACCATGTAACCATACAATCATGCAACCATGTAACCATGCAACCATGTAACCAATACAGTGACATCATAACAAAGAGTCACCTGACAGGCCGTTGAAGAAGGAGGCGTCCTCCTCCTCCTGTGACGACGCCCCCCCCACGTCCACCGTGTGGTCCCACTCCAGGGGGATGGAGTCCACGCTGACAGGGGTCTCTCTGCCCGACTGCTCAGGGGGAGGAGCCAGGAGGCGCCGTCCAGCTGAGACTCCGCCCACTGCTGGAAGCTCCTCCTCCCTGTGTGTGTCTTCTAGGCCTCTCTCCTCCTCCAGAACCTTCAGGAACAAGGAGCACAAGAAAGGTCTGATAATAGATCATTGGACTTACATTTAAATTAGTAGATAAGTATGAGGTCTTGAGGTGGTCTCTGGGTCAGAATGAGGTCTAGAGGAGGTCTCTGGGTCAGAATGAGGTCTAGAGGAGGTCTCGGGGTCAGTAGGAGGTCTAGATGAGGTCTCGGGTCAGAATGAGGTCTAGAGGAGGTCTCTGGGTCAGTATGAGGTCTAGAGGAGGTCTCGGGTCAGTAGGAGGTCTAGAGGAGGTCTCTGGGTCAGAATGAGGTCTAGAGGAGGTCTCGGGTCAGAATGAGGTCTAGAGGAGGTCTCGGGTCAGTATGAGGTCTAGAGGAGGTCTCTGGGTCAGAATGAGGTCTAGAGGAGGTCTCGGGTCAGAATGAGGTCTAGAGGAGGTCTCGGGTCAGTAGGAGGTCTAGAGGAGGTCTCTGGGTCAGAATGAGGTCTAGAGGAGGTCTCTGGGTCAGAATGAGGTCTAGAGGAGGTCTCGGGTCAGTAGGAGGTCTAGAGGAGGTCTCTGGGTCAGAATGAGGTCTAGAGGAGGTCTCTGGGTCAGAATGAGGTCTAGAGGAGGTCTCGGGTCAGTAGGAGGTCTAGAGGAGGTCTCTGGGTCAGAATGAGGTCTAGAGGAGGTCTCGGGGTCAGTAGGAGGTCTAGAGGAGGTCTCTGGGTCAGTAGGAGGTCTAGAGGAGGTCTCGGGTCAGAGGAGGTCTAGAGGAGGTCTCTGGGTCAGTAGGAGGTCTAGAGGAGGTCTCTGGGTCAGTAGGAGGTCTAGAGGAGGTCTCGGGTCAGTAGGAGGTATAGAGGAGGTCTCTGGGTCAGAATGAGGTCTAGAGGAGGTCTCGGGGTCAGTAGGAGGTCTAGATGAGGTCTCGGGTCAGAATGAGGTCTAGAGGAGGTCTCTGGGTCAGTATGAGGTCTAGAGGAGGTCTCGGGTCAGTAGGAGGTCTAGAGGAGGTCTCTGGGTCAGAATGAGGTCTAGAGGAGGTCTCGGGTCAGAATGAGGTCTAGAGGAGGTCTCGGGTCAGTATGAGGTCTAGAGGAGGTCTCGGGTCAGTATGAGGTCTAGAGGAGGTCTCTGGGTCAGAATGAGGTCTAGAGGAGGTCTCGGGTCAGTAGGAGGTCTAAAGGAGGTCTCTGGGTCAGAATGAGGTCTAGAGGAGGTCTCGGGTCAGAATGAGGTCTAGAGGAGGTCTCGGGTCAGTATGAGGTCTAGAGGAGGTCTCTGGGTCAGAATGAGGTCTAGAGGAGGTCTCGGGTCAGTAGGAGGTCTAGAGGAGGTCTCGGGGTCAGTAGGAGGTATAGAGGAGGTCTCTGGGTCAGTAGGAGGTCTAGTGGAGGTCTCGGGGTCAGTAGGAGGTCTAGAGGAGGTCTCTGGGTCAGTAGGAGGTCTAGAGGAGGTCTCGGGGTCAGTAGGAGGTATAGAGGAGGTCTCTGGGTCAGTAGGAGGTCTAGAGGAGGTCTCGGGGTCAGTAGGAGGTCTAGTGGAGGTCTCGGGTCAGAATGAGGTCTAGAGGAGGTCTCTGGGTCAGAATGAGGTCTAGAGGAGGTCTCGGGGTCAGTAGGAGGTCTAGGGTCTCTGGGTCAGTAGGAGGTCTAGAGGAGGTCTCGGGTCAGAATGAGGTCTAGAGGAGGTCTCTGGGTCAGAATGAGGTCTAGAGGAGGTCTCGGGTCAGTAGGAGGTATAGGGTCTCTGGGTCAGTAGGAGGTCTAGAGGAGGTCTCGGGTCAGAATGAGGTCTAGAGGAGGTCTCGGGGTCAGTAGGAGGTCTAGAGGAGGTCTCTGGGTCAGAATGAGGTCTAGAGGAGGTCTCGGGGTCAGCATGAGGTCTAGGGGAGGTCTGGGGTCCGTGTACTGACCGGGCGTCGGCTGACCAGCCTCTGGTGGAACCGGGCCACCCTCCCGAAGACCTCCTGGCAGTACGAGTGCAGCTCCTCCAGCTCGTCCTCGATGAGCACGGCGTCCAGCGGGGCGCTCTTCTGGATCAGGTTCTCCCCGAACACGATGAGGGCGTCGATCTTGTCGGTGTTCAGGGTGATGTCCTGCTGGAAGCCCTGTGGGGGGGCAGGGGGGTCAGACTCTGGTTGGCGGTCCATCACTAGACCTACTGAGCGTGTGAGCGGGCGTACGTTGAGCTGCCTCATCTTGTCCTCCACGTCGCTCTCGGAGAAGTGCTCCACGTTGGTGAGCTGCAGGTCCATCTCCGTGAGCCAGACCAGGATCCCCTCCCGGGTCCCCTCGAAGTCCTCCCTCTGGGAGGTGAAGTGCTGCAGGGTTTCAGTCGGGCAACATGTGAGACACCTACCTGTCATTGTGTTAGCTCACCATGTTGCTATGCGGTTCCTCACCTTCAGCCGGCGGAGCACGGCCCCCACCCTTCTGTGCAGGCCCTCCCACCGGCGGTTCCCCCTCCCCACCAGGACCTGCAGCTGGCGGCCGGCGTCGGTCCGGTTCTCCCGGGCCAGGCGGCGGTACTGCGTGTTGACCAGCTCCAGCTGGGCCAGGCGCTCGTGGACCTGGCGCTGGAACGCCTGGAGGACACACACACATATATATATAAATAAATAAATAAAAATAAAAATAAAATTATATATATATGTGTGTTTGCATATTATCTTATTTTGTATTTCATTGAAGAGTTTGTCACATTCCATTGTTATGACCTTTGAGTCTTTAGACAGGAAGAAAAAAAGAAAGAAAGACAGAAAAAAGAAAGACAGGCAGAGAAAAAAGAAAGAAAGAAAATTAACAAATAAAGAAAAAAGAAAAAAAAGAGAAAAATAAAGAGAGAGAGAAAGAAAAAAGAGAAAGAAAGAAAGAAAAAAGAGAAAGAAAGAAAAACAGAGAAAGAAAGAATCAAAAACAGAGAAAGAGAGAGAGAGAAAGAGAGAAAGAAAGACAGGGTAAAAGAGAGATAAAGATAGAGGGAAGTCCGTGTCTCTGACCTCCACCTTCTTGAGCTCCTCCTTGGCCTGGGTGTAGAGGAGGTGGGAGGAGTCCAGCTGCTCCGCGCTGAGCTCGGCCGTCTGCAGCCAGACCTCCAGGAGAGAGAAGTCCTCCAGGAACCGGGACCAGAGGGGCCAGGTCTCCTGGATCCTGAGGAGCACAGCTTCATCATGAGATGCTCCTCACCTCCTCCTCCTCCTCTCCATGGAGCAGAGCTTCATCATGAGACGCTCCTCAAAGACCTCCTCATCCTCCTCTCCATGGAGCAGAGCCTTATCATGAGACGCTCCTCAAAGACCTCTTCCTCCTCCTCTCCATGGAGCAGAGCTTCATCATGAGACGCTCCTCAAAGACCTCCTCATCCTCCTCTCCATGGAGCAGAGCTTCTTCATGAGACGCTCCTCAAAGACCTCCTCATCCTCCTCTCCATGGAGCAGAGCTTCTTCATGAGACGCTCCTCAAAGACCTCCTCATCCTCCTCTCCATGGAGCAGAGCCTTATCATGAGACGCTCCTCAAAGACCTCCTCCTCCTCCTCTCCATGGAGCACAGCTTCATCATGAGATGCTCCTCTCCTCTAAGAGCTCACCTCCTCCTCCTCTCCATCATTAGATGCTCCTCTCCTCTAACAGACCTCCTCCTCCTCTCCATAGAGCAGAGCTTCATCATGAGATGCTCCTCTCCTCTCCTCTAGCTCACCTCCTCCTCCTCTCCTCACCTCATCCTCCTCTCCATGGCCATGGAGCAGATGTTCCTCCAGCGCCGCTCCAGGCTGCTCATGGTCTGCATGATGGAGTCGTTCTCGGCGTGGTTGCCGTGGGCGTCAGCGTGGTTGCCGTGGGCGTCGGCGTCGTGCAGCAGGACGTCGCAGAGCGTCAGCACGGCGGCCACGGCCTCTGCGTGCTGCTCGATGTCCCGCTGGAGCTCCTGCAGGTCCAGAGCGGCTCAGTTAGAACTCAACGTGGACCTGTGTGCCGCTCTGTTACCGGGCAGGTTAGTAACTCGTCAATACACTTGGAGTTAAAGTCTCCCTGTCGCTCAGCTGGAGGTCAAAAAGACGGCCAGATAAAAACACGGGGTCTACATTTAGGTTCCTCTACTTTTTAGAAAGTTATTTTAAAAGCATTCAACAACTGACTGTGCTGTGTCTGTGTCTGTGTGTGTGTGTGTGAGTATGTGTGTGGGTGTGTGAGTGTCTGTGTGTGTGTGTGTGTGTGTGTGTGTGTGTGTGTGTGTGTGTGTGTGTGTGTGTGTGTGTGTGTGTGTGTGTGTGTGAGTGTGTGTGTGTGTGTGTGTGAGTGTGTGTGTGTGTGAGTGTGTGTGTGTGTGTGTGAGTGTGTGTGTGTGTGTGTGTGCGTGAGTGTGTGAGTGTGTGTGTGAGTGTGTGTGAGTGTGTGTGTGTGTGTGTGTGTGTGTGTGTGTGTGTGTGTGAGTGTGTGTGTGAGTGTCTGTGTGTGCAGCACTTTGTCGTCCCTCGTTTGTTCACCACTCTCTCTGGTTGCCACGGTGACAGAGGAAAGTTTAACGAGCTCGTCAACAGGAAGTCATTCAGACGTTATGAGCTGATGGAGGAGAGGCTCCACCTGTCTGTCTGTCATGGCTCCACCTGTCTGTCTGTCTGTCTGTCATGTCTCCACCTGTCTGTCTGTCATGTCTCCACCTGTCTGTCCACCTGTCTGTGGCTGTCTGCAGGAAACAGAATGAACTGGTTTAAAGTCCATTTCCTTTTCTTTCAGAGCTCTCGGAGCGTTCTCCGTGTCTCAGCCAGCGCGACGGCTTCCTGAGGCGCTCCTCTCCTCTCAGAGTCATTACGCCGCCGCGGGGAGGCGTCACATGAAGGGTTAAAAGCCACTTCCTGCCCCTCACAGCGGAGCCTCAGAGCACCTGAAAGCTTTTCAGGCCGTGACTTCACCTGGAAGACGTCCAGCTCCGTCGGGTCTGAGGAGGCATCTCCACTTCTCTTCAGTCTAAACCGGAGATCTGTTTGTTCTGTGTGTTTGGTGAACAACTCCAATTGTTTCGTATAGTGTACATACATGTTGCTATGCTGTTGTCTTTAATGTCTTTGTTATATTTATCCTGCTATTTGTAAATAACATGTACGACGAGTCAAATGACACGTATGTGCACACGCACACGGCCAATAAAGTAATACACAATTGTATATATACAATTCAGTTTATAAACGTACACTTATATTTGAACTCGATAGTTCTCCCCCCCACTTGAGAACCGCTGCACTAGACTTTCGACCGGTTTTAAACTACGCGTCTCCGCCCACCTGCTGCTCCACCAGCTTCCTCTGGATCTCGTCTCCGTGGCAGACGGCGTAGACCACCGGCTCGGCAAGCTCCGCCTCCATGTGACACAGCCAGGTCCTCAGGATGCTCATGTTGCTGTCGAGCTGCTGCACCGTCACCAGCGTCTCCGTCAGCTTCCTCACCCTGAGGGAGGAGATGTCGCGCGACAGGTAAGCTAAACTGTTAGCAACATGTTCAGTAGACGGCTAAGCTAAACCGTTAGCAACATGTTCAGTAGACGGCTAAGCTAAACCGTTAGCAACATGTTCAGTAGACGGCTAAGCTAAACTGCTAAAATTATTATAATGCATATAAAGAGTGATTATATGTGTCCAGGAGACATTTGAGTCAAATAAAACTATTTAATTAAAGGTCTGACACACACACACACACATATATATATACACACACACACCACCTAAATTCCATCCCCCTTTACTTGTGCTGCTCTCCTCCTCCTCCTCCTCCTCATCACAACAAAACCCCCGCTCTGCTCCCTTTCACCTCCTCCTGTCTGGTGCTGTCCGGATCACAATGAGGGTCAGAATGGACTTGGGCTGGTGAGAGGTTCCTCCATGACGAAGTCCACTAGCATAACACCCGTCACTCTCCTCCCCCACCCCATTCCTCCTCCTCCTCAAACATCTGGATGCAGGTTCACTCAAGGACACAACTGGACCTCTTATTGAGAAACTGCAGCTGAATCATTTTCACTATCGATTCACGTTTTGATTTTTTTTTTTACAATTAATATAATTATTATTAAGTTTAAAATGTCCCACATAATTATCGCCTTCAATTATCTGAGGCAGGAGACAGGGTAACAGGAGGTAGGAGACAGGAGTGAGGAGTGAGGAGACAGGAGGCAGGGGAACAGGAGGTAGGAGACAGGAGTGAGGAGTGAGGAGACAGGAGGCAGGGGAACAGGACGTCGGAGACAGGAGTGAGGAGACAGGAGGCAGGGGAACAGGAGGTAGGAGACAGGAGTGAGGAGACAGGAGGCAGGGGAACAGTGCGTTGGCTCCGCTCCGTCTCTTCATGCGAGAGGCCGGAGGCTCAACGACGAGTCAGCAGTTTGTTGTGGGGACAAAGGAGAGTCACAGGTCTGATCCCCCAACAGGAAGACAGACTCCTCCCCCCCAACCGCCCGTCGACTCCTCCCCCCAACCGCCCGTGGACTCCTCCCCCAACCGCCTGTGGACTCCTCCCCCCCAACCGCCCGTGGACTCCTCCCCCAACCGCCTGTGGACTCCTCCCCCCCAACCGCCCGTCGACTCCTCCCCCCAACCGCCCGTGGACTCCTCCCCCCCAACCGCCCGTCGACTCCTCCCCCCAACCGCCCGTGGACTCCTCCCCCCCGCCGCCTCCTACCTGGCCTCGATGTGGTCAAACAGGTGCTGCCAGCGCTCGTTGACGGCGCCCAGCTTGGCGTGGACCTCCGTCTCCTCCGTCCTGTTGGCCGTGACCAGCTGCTCCCCCAGCTGCTGCAGGTGGGCTTTACTCTCACTGAAGGAGCTCATCTCCTCCATGCAGTCCTGATGGAGGTGAAGGAGGAGAAGTAAGGAGCTGCAGCCAGACCTCGATCCATCCCGTATCTGAAGGAGTCAGCACATCCACGTGTCGCCGAACACTGAGGACGAGTCTCAAAGGAGGCGTCACGCCTCCTGAAAGGTTTACAGACATAAAACTCCAGGAAACCTTTCACTGTTTTACTGGAAATAAAACAATTAACTTGACTTATCTGTAAAAACCTCAAGACAATTCTGACTAGAAGGTCAACAAGGAGCTGAGACCCTGAAAGTAGAGGAAAAGCTTCATGAGCCCCTCCTCAGGGCCGTGAGTTTGATACTAAACATCCCCGCGTGGCCCGCTGGGCTCACACAGAGACATGGATTATTTGGGTTATTTTCATTTCATCTATAAGATGAAGGTTTTGTACGAATATGTTTCATAAACGGGCCTTCAAATGTGATTTTTAGCCTATTATTAGAAATGCATGCAATTTTATGTATTCCCCATTGTTATGTTCAATGGCTGATTATAAGGTGAAGAGTATATATATACAAAAATTATTTACCTCTGATTTTTTTAATGACATTTCATATTGATTTTTTTCTCTATTACTAAAAATAGTATAAATAAATACATATATGTATATATATAAAAAATAATATTAATATATATATATACATAAATAGTAGGATATAACATATACATTAAATAAAAATATAATAATAATTTTAAATATATATATATATATTTAGATATAAATATGTATAGATATAAATATATAGATAAATATTATAATAATATACAACTTATAATCAGCCATTAAACATAAGAGTAAAAATGTGGTATAAATAATATGACATGCATTTCGAATAATAGCCTAAAATCCTGTTTGACAATGATCTTTTAAAATGAAAAAAAAAAAAAAAAAAAATTGTTCCTCTATTACTAAAAATGAAACAGATGTTTCTACATATACTTAAATACGACGGTATTTGTGGAGCTAATTTATTTATTTTTTCCCAACTTCCTCCAGGCCTGAACATTAAAATCTCTTCTTAGCTGCGTTATTGTTTTTGACCAATCAGTGAGCGTCTCCTTCCCTCAGTGAACCCCGCCCCTCTTCCTACCTTCTTGAGCTTCTCCACCATCTCCTCGATGTCGAGGTTGTGGTCGCGCTCCACCTTGTTCTCCATCTGCGTCAGCCACTCGCACAGCTCCTGGTTCTTCTCGTGGAACACGACCCACGCGTTGAGCCGCCCGGCGACTTCCTGTTTACGCAGAGACGCCTGAGGGGAGGAGCGAAGGTGATGAAGTCTTATGGTTCCCTAGCATGCACCCAGAGGCGAGGAGGAGGAGCTACAGGCGACACCAGCTCCCACTGAGCAGCATTGGGTTTCTAGAAACACCAAATCTATAGAAACGCTGCAGCTCCTGATACAGCGGATGGAGAAGTCAGAACCAGGAGACGCCTCACAGCTCCAATGAGCTGGAGGAGTAGGAACACCACCTGCAGGACACTCAGAGGGTCTCACCTTGAGGCAGAGCTCCTCCCACTGGCAGTGCAGCTGCTCCACCTGCTCCTGCAGCAGCAGGACGTCCTCGGCGATGACGTACTGGGACAGGTCCGTCTTCATAGTGCTCAGCTCCGTCAGGCGCTCCACCCAGTCCTCCAGAGAGTCCTCGTTCTCCTGCATACCACAACGAGCCGTCAGGACCCCCCAACAGCTCCTCCCTCTCTCTGTCAACCCCCGAATGGCTCTCTGTCCACCCAGAGAGAGGATTAAGGGCCACGGGGGGTGGGTGGGTCAATGGGGGAGGGGCGAGAGAGAAGGGGGAGGGGAGGGGGGCGGGCATTCAAGGTTGAGCTGGCCAGGATGAGTTTCAAACTTGGCCTGGCTCTCAAAGACCACTCAACAAAGAGAGGGCTACACAGATAACATGTGTTATGTTATTAGTAGTAGTTTTATTATTAGAGGAAACAATGTTTGTAGTTCCAAACATTGATTCGTGATGACCTGATGACCTCATCTTCATCCCAGTGTGTATCTGTGTGGAATAAGAGGCGACTGGACCACCAATTGAGTGTCTGTCTGCGATTGTTTTTTTTGTTATTTAAAGAGCCATTTGTGACGGTTAATTACCTTGAAAAGTTACATGCATATGAACTTGTGACATATGGATTGATAGATTAGGCTCTATGTATATACATATTTTTATATATATTATTTGGGGATATATATATTTTATATATATATATATTTTGATATATACAGGACTGTCTCAGAAAATTAGAATATTGTGATGAAGTTCTTTATTTTCTGTAATGCAATTAAAGAAACAAAAATGTCATGCATTCTGGATTCATTACAAATCAACTGAAATATTGCAAGCCTTTTATTCTTTTAATATTGCTGATTATGGCTTACAGCTTAAGAAAACTCAAATATCCTATCTCTAAATATTAGAATATCATGAAAAAGTATACTAGTAGGGTATTAAACAAATCACTTGAATTGTCTAATTAACTCGAAACACCTGCAAGGGTTTCCTGAGCCTTGACAAACACTCAGCTGTTATAAATCTTTTTTTTTACTTGGTCTGAGGAAATATTCAAATTTTATGAGATAGGATTTTAGAGTTTTCTTAAGCTGTAAGCCATAATCAGCAATATTAAAAGAATAAAATCTTGCAATATTTCAAAGTTGATGTAATGAAATCCAGAATGCATGATTTTTTGTTTTTTAATTGCATTACAGAAAATAAAGAACTTTATCACAATATTCTAATTTTTTGAGACAGTCCTGTATATATTTTTTTAATATATATATATTTCTTTTTAATTGTATTTTTGTATTTGATTTATATGTTTGTATATCTATCTATATATATATATATATACATATATATATAGATATATATACAAAAATGTAATTACCAATGACTTATTCAGTCTTAATCAGCCTTTAGCTCCACCCACCTGATTGTATTGCTCTGCAATCGGCAGCTCGTGGTCGAGCTCTGGCGTCAACTGCTTCAGTCTGGCCTCCAGGTCCTTGAGCTGCAGGGCTCCGTCTGCCAGCCCGACCTCGCAGCGCTCCCACTTCTGAGATACGAGCATGTTCATCATGTTCATCAAGCAGATCAACACTCAGGGTCCCTGACAGCTGATTGGCTTAGAGGACGCTCCTTTGTCCACATTCATTACAGCAGATTGGATTAACTACAGGCTAAAGGGGACAAATGGATCACCTGTGGGACCCAGACCCAAAGAGACAGGGGCCCCTCTTCACATATACAACATGTCACTCAAAGAGACACGCATCAACCAAGACGTGACTCAAAATACCACAAAGAGACTCAAAGCAACCACAAAGAGACTCAAAACAACCACAAAGAGACTCAAAATACCACAAAGAGACTCAAAACACCACAAAATACTCAAAACAACCACAAAGACCCTTAAAGAGATTCAAAACGATCACTTCTTCTTTCATTCTTTCAAATCAGCTCCAAGAAAAAGAAGAGAAAAAAAAGCCACAAAGAGACTAATAGACCATAAAAAGAGGCAAAACAACCTCGGAGTGACGCAACAAGACAACAAAGAAACATAAAACTAGTACAAAGAGACACAAAAGAGACCAAAACAACCTCGGAGTGACGCAACAAGACAACAAAGAAACATAAAACTAGTACAAAGAGACCAAAACAACCTCAGAGAGACAACAGAGCACAACAGTGAAAACCCTAAAATATTACACTGACTGTAAAAAGTATAATATAGAGAAGAGAAGAGCAGGAGGTCCCGTGCAGAAGACCATGACCCTGCTGTCTGAGTGCAAGACGAGATCCAAGGGTGCACAGAACTGTTTCAGTGAGTTACTCAGGTGAGTACCGGTAGACGGTGTTTGGTACTCACTCCATATGTAACGTCAGCTTTTGTGACGTCCACCTACGGGGGGGGGGGGGGGGCTAGCATCACGGCTGAGCGATGCATCACGGTACCTGTACGACGGCCTCGGTGAGCTGCAGCCGGCGGCCCAGCATGCCGTGCAGCTGGTCCCACTCGTCCTGCAGGGCGCCCAGCTCCGTCTGCAGCTGTGTCTGGGTCTCCTGGTCCCCCATGGAGAAGAGCTGGCGGCCCACCTCCAGAGTGTGGATGAAGCCGCTTTGATGCCTCTGGAACAGCAGCTCTGTGTGCTGAGGGAGGTTACAGAGGACTCAAGGAAAGGAGAGGAGGAAGGGAACACGACGAGCTGAAGGGCTCACTGGTCATTTTACTCACAATTTATTTAAATATCATCTTATCTTATCATGCTCATCAAAGAAGAAGAAAGAAGCACTCTTCTTCTTCATCCTTGATGTAAATGTCGTCAGCTGCAGCTGATTTAATCTCAACGATCATTCAATTAAAACCTTCTGGTTGCTTCTGGAAGGCTCAGTGTACCTTTAGTTGAGAGAGAGGAACATGCCTCTTCATCCTCTTGTATTATCTCTTCATGCACATACGACACCCGATTAATTCATAATTCACTTTTCATTTTGTCATGTTTAATGGCCGATTATAAGGTGGATAGTATTATTATTTATATATATTATTTACGACTATGATAAAAAAATATATATCAAAAATTAAAACAACACATATATATATACATATATTTTAAATATCAGGATATAAATATATTAATAATACACAACTTATATATATATTGAATATTAGGATATACATATATATTAATAATATTCAACTTATGTATGTATGATTTTTTTTAAAATGAAATACTTAAATTCGTAGGATAAAACATATATTCAATAGATGTATACATGTATTAATATATATTAATACATGTATATATGTTAATATATATATATATATCAATATATATATCTATTTAAAAATAGGATATAAATATTTATATTTATTAGTGCTGTGAAAAATAACGCGTTAACTCAGTTAATTAAATTACAGGTTTAACTTCGTTATTTTTTTTAACGCATTTAACGCATGCGCAGAATGAGCTTCCAATCCGTCTGTTGTTGGTCGTCTCGAACCAGCAGCATGTCATTCTGTCTCTACGTGTCGCGTTAACACGACTCCGATCCCCGTCTCGCCGGATGCCGGCGTGTGTGCGCACATCGGGACGAAAAAAAGTCACTTGCACCAATGTTTTAATGCAGGGGTGCTCAATATGTCGATCGCGGTTGCCAGAGTTCAGATGCCGGTCTTCGCGCATGAAAAGTCACTAGCACCCCTAACTGTTACTCATAAAATGTAGTCAAACAAAACGGAGCAAATCACCGTGTTCATGGCCGGGCAAAGACAGCGCGGTCTCCTGGCTTCAACACGTTACTGTCAGGAAGACACAGCGCACCAAAAAAAGTTTTTGTAAAACTTTTACCTTTTCTGATTCCGCTAGCTCTTGCTAACTTCCGCTAGTACTTCCGCTAATACCTCCGCTAATACATCTACTTAGAAAGTGTATTCTGTACGTTTTCTCCGTCGAAATGTTGCAAGACCCGACTTGCTGCATTGATCACGACTTTAGACATTGTGTGTTAGGGCTCCTCTTGTGAAAAATTATTACGAAATAAAGAAAATGTATATGTTCTTTGCAAAGATGAGGATATGTTGAATGCTGGGATACCAAACATGCCCATGTTTATTGACGTGGTCTGCGTGAGCAAGCCGTTTAAAGGGAAGGGAGGGGCTTAAGGACGCCGGCGTCCTCAGTGGAGTGGAAGAGGTTAACCCTCCTGTTACCTTTACATTTACTAACATATTTTACCCTCGGGTCAATTTGACCCCAGCAATTAAAACCTACAGAAAATTATTAGAATTAATATTGCTTCCCAAGTTTAAGTGTGAGGTACTTTATGTTTGTTTGTTGACTACCTAAATAGCCCTTTAAATATATAAAAAAGTTGATATTTCTTATAAGTTAGACACAGTGAAAAACAGCCTGGGGTCAAATTGACCCCAAAGAACACCGACATTAAACATTGAATGGGGTCAAATTGACCCGAAAGGTAACAGGAGGGTTAAACATTCTGTTTAGGATGAAGATGTATTAATGTTCCATATGGAAGACAACTGCTAAATAACTGCTGAGTTGCAGCACCATTGTATAGAAGAATGTATAAATGTATATATCCGTCTTTTGTCATAAATCTCTATGTTCTCACAAAATATACCGAGAATATCGATAATATGTGATTAATCATGATTAATCCACAGAAACCTGTGATTAACCCGATTAAAAATTTTAATCGTTTCACAGCCCTAATATTTATAGAACTTAACTTAAAAAACATGAAATACCAAAATTAGTAGGATAAAAATGTATTATATATATATATATATTAATATATATATTTAAAAATAGTAGGATATGAATATATTAATAATATACAACTTATATATTTATATATATAAAAATGAAATACAAAAAATAGTAGGATATAACATATTAATATATATATATATACAAATAAATATATATTAATATATATACAAAAATTGTAGGATATAAATATATATATGAATAAGTCAAATTCTTGGAGTGTTTACATCCCTGTAAAGTGATGCAACTATAAATGATGTATTGTCTATTACATCCCATCATACACCTTCCTCACCTGGAGGTCGTGCAGGCAGCGCCGCAGCTGCTGCAGGCTGCATTGGGCCGGCCCGGCGGGGGGGAGGAGCCTCTGCGTCTCCGACAGGAAGCCGCTCAGCTTCCTCAGGCCGCGGTCGTACAGGTGCCAGCTCTTCACCAGCCCCTCCACCAGGGAGCGCCGCTGCTCGGCCCGCTGCACCGCGCCCTGCCACTGCTCCCGCAGCCGGGCGAGCTTCAGGAGGAAAAGGGTCCTGGAGACACGTCGACGCAGGTGAGGAGCCAAGTTAGCCCCGCCTCCTTTCTTTACCGTGCCCGAGTGGCTCCTCACCTGTCCTCCACCTCTCCTTTGTGCAGCAGCTGCAGAGCCTCGGTGATGACGGAGTGAAGGATCAGGTGACCGCAGGACAGCTCGGCCTGAAACCTCTGAGGACACCAGCGGGTCAGGGTTCACGTGAGTTGGTGTGTGTGAGAGAGTTTGTATGAGTGTGTGTGTGAGTGTGAGTGTGTCATACCTGGTGAGTGCAGAGCTGCTCCCTGAGGCCTCTGTAGGAGCCACTCACCTCCTCCACCAGCTCCTCCTCCATCCTCTGCAGGAAGCTCATCCAGCTCTCACACTGCTGCTGGAAGCTCTGCTGCCTCAGGGCCTCGGCCTGCCGCTCACTGCACCACAACAACAACAACAACAACAACAAGCGCTGTGAGAGACTCTTCCACTTTAGTGGGTTTTCGGGGTGAAGCGGGTCTGACCTGCAGGCCTCCTCGGCTCCGGCGGCGGCGGCGGCCCAGCGCTGGTTGAGGCGCCGCAGTCGGCGTGCGGCGCCGTCCCCGAGCGTCAGAACGCAGCTCTGCTCGTTGAGCACGGACAAGTCAGCAGACGGACCGCTGAGCTGCAGGAGGCCGGCCTGGGAACATGAGGGGTCACTGAGGGGTCACTGAGGGGTCACGTAGGGGTCATGTAGGGGTCACGTAGGGGTGACGTAGGCATCACATAGGGGTCATGTAGGGGTCACATATGGATGACATAGGCGTCACATAGGGGTAACGTAGAGGTGACCTGGGCGTCACATAGGGGTGACGTAGGCGTCACGTAGGGGTAACATAGTGGTCACGTAGGGGTCACATAGGGGTCATGTAGGGGTGACGTAGGGGTCACAGGCGCCACGTAGAGGTCACATATAGGTGACGTATGCGTCACATAGGGGTGACGTAGGGGTCACATAGGCGTCACGTAGGGGTCACGCACGTATCATGTGAATTTAAATATTTACAATTACATGAAGACTAAAATGAAGATATTTGTGCTACAAAAGCTATAGAATGGACACTAGATCATCAGGTGCAGTGGTGCTCAATACGTCGGTCGCGGCGTAGTATTGGTAGATCGCAATGACATTAAAAAAAATGGCCCGCCCCCCCTGAAATTTTCTCTAGAGCACGTCTTTGTTCTTTTATTAAACTAAACAGCCGTCTGTTGTTGATCGTCTCTACACACCAGCGTGTCATTTCTGTCTCTACGTGTCGCGTTAACACTTCTCGGCTCTCCGTCTCGCGCGCCGCAGAGTACGCGCATCGGGACGGAGCAAGAAAAAAGTCACTTGCCCCCCCCCCCCCCCCCCCAGGTAGATCATTTTGACCTGGTCATTTTATAAGTAGCTCGCGTGCTGAAAAAGTGTGAGCACCCCTGATCTAGTGTCACGATGAAGACCCCTGGGTGACCTCACCTGTTCGGTGGGCCGATCCTCCGTCTGCTGCAGACGCTCCACCCCGAGCTCCAGCTTCTCCTCCAGAGACTCCAGGACGTCCTCAAACTCCTGCAGCCGGCCGAGCTCTTCCTGCAGGCAGCGGAGCATCAATGTATTCATGTATTAATACATCGACACATTGATACATTGATACATATAAATACTCTCTGGTCCGCGGTGACGTACCTGCTGCTGGCTCCGCCTCCTCCTCAGCCTCTGGCCGAGCTGCTGGACGCCGAGTGACAACAGCCGGCTCTCCGATTGGACCAGAGCGGCGGCCGGAGGTTCCAGGTGGCCGAGCAGGTCCTTGGAGGCCTCCAGCACCTCCTCCAGGTCGGCCTGCAGGGCGTCGGTGCTCTGCAGGAGACTCTGAGGAGCAGAGGGGGGGTTTCAATGTGATACCTGTCTTATGGTCCACTTCCTGTTCCTGTCCTCACCTGAACGCGCTGCAGGTCGCCGGCGAGCCGCTCCACAGAGTCCTCGTCTGCGGCCGCTCCGCTCAGCGAGGCCTCGGCGTGGCTCTGCAGCGTCTGCAGCCGATTGGCCGCCGCCGCGGCCAGCCGGCCAAACTCCTCCCACAGCGGCAGGACGCCGCGGCACCAGAGGAGGCGGCGGTCCAACGCCACGGACACCAGCGTCCAGCTGGAGGAGCAGCGGGGGTTAAAGAGAGAGACACGTTTACCGGGGGGGGGGGGGGTCCAACAGACGGGACTCACTCCGGTTTCATGGAGAACCAGAACTTTAACTTTAAAGTTAAACGTGATGACGTCCCAGAAAAAAAGAAAAATATGGAACCAGTAGATTGAACTTTGACCATTTCACAAAACTGTGTCAAGTGTGTTTGTTGTGTGTGTGTGTTGTTTGTGTGTATTGTGTGTGTGTGTTGTTTGTGTGTCAAGTGTGTTTGTTGTGTGTGTGTGTTGTTTGTGTGTATTGTGTGTGTGTGTGTCGTTTGTGTGTTGTGTGTGTCTTGTTTGTGTGTGTGTGTTGTTTATGTGTTGTTTATGTGTGTGTGTCCTCACCTGTCTCTCTCTCTCTCCAGCTCCTCCTTAATGAGGGCGTCGGCCTCCTGACTCACAGCGTCTCCGAGTGACGAGGCACTCAGACTTAGCTCCTCCCCCTCAGTCTCCGAGGCGTCCGTCTCCTCTCGAAGACGCTGCTCACAAACCCACTGACCAATCAGAAACCTTCTCACCTACCACAGCCCCCCCCCCCCTCTTCCCCCCCCCTCACCTGCAGCGCGTCACGCAGCGCTCTGAGCGCCTGCAGGCAGAGCGGCGAGTCGGCGTGGCGCTCCAGCGTCTGAGACGTCCTCGCCGTCCTCAGCCTCGTCTCACGCAGACGCCGCCGCACGCCGTCCCACCGCTGCCCGGCCTTCGTCAGCCTCTGGAGCAACGAGGAGCGCTGAGCGGCGCAGACAGGAAGTTATACATATATATATATATATATATAACACATATGTGTGTGTGTCCTCCATGTCAAGTACCCGCTGTGAGAGCGCTGCAGCGGCCATGATGGATTCATCCGCCCTGGAGAGGAAGCCACAGCTGATGTCCTCTCCTCCGTCTCGCAGCTCCTGGAGAGACGCACCGCTCCACCCCAGCTGCTCCTCCAGGTCCTGGAACACACACGAGGAGGAGGAGCTTCAGGAGGAGGTGAAGCTCCTCACTTCCTGCTCACCTGACAGGTGGGACGCTCCCCTGTGTGTGTGTGTGTGTGTGTGTGTCTACTTGTGTGTGTGTGTGTGTGTCTGTGTGTGTCTGAGTGTTCACCTGACAGGTGGCGATGCTCCCCTGCAGCTCCTCCCAGCTGCTGGGCCTCTGAGCCGAGTCCATCCAGAGGTTCTGATCCGACATCCAGCCGTTGGTCTGCTGCAGTCGGGCCTCTCGCTCCGCTCTGCTCCTCAGCTGCTGCTCCGCCTCCTGCAGCTGAACACCACAAACAACAACAGGTCAGACTGTGTGTATTTATGGAGATGTCATGCAGCTTAGTCTGCTGCAACAGTTGAGTTGATCAATCCAGTTCTGATCTTATAGGCATTTGTGTATTTAGTGAGAGTAGTTCATTGGAAAGGGAATAAAGTCTCAAATGTTTTTAAATATTATATGTATATTTATATATCTTTTTAATTCATATATATATAAAGATATATTCATATATAATTATATATAAATATATATAATTAAATATATATATAAAATCAAATATATTAAGACAAATATATCTATTTAATTTGTTATAGGTATATATATACATATAATATATTTATCTATTGAATTATTTATATATTCATATGTATTGAATTATATATATTTAAAATATATACATTTAATGTATAAATATATACATATACTTATATGTATGTTTTTATTTATTTATATAAATATATATATTTCTAAAGATTTATATATTTATATAAATAAATATATATGCGTATATATGTATAATCTTTTTTGAGCTGCTGATTCTCTGACCCGAGCGTTGAGTGTCTCCTGCAGGTCGAGCCACCGGAGGCCGAGCAGACCCTGCTCCTCTGCAAACCGGTTCTGTTCACAGCGCCCCCACTGGCCGTCCCCGGCGCTGCACGCCTCCAACGGCCGGCTCACGTAGTCCAGCGTGGCCCGGTGGGCCGACATCTCTATCCGACACTCCTGAGGAGAAGGAGGTCACATGAGGAGATCCAGACTGCACGTAAAGACCTTGAGGAGGTCCGGCACGCTCGTCTCTACCTCGCAGCGTCTCTGCAGCTCACGCAGGTCAGCGCTGGAGGAGGAGGAGGAGGAGGTAAGGCCGACTCTGGACTCGCCGGCCTCCAGCCAGGCCTGCAGCTCCAGCAGCGCCCCCTGCTGGCTCAACGTCTTCATCCATCGCTGAGGAGGAAGCAACAAATGAGACACTTCTCCACATAGCACATGTTGACCTGTGAGTCCAGGAGCTTCAGGGTCATTCTTAACATGTTGTTACAGTGTTCACATTTAAAGATACAAGATATTTAAATTGTGTCTTTACTCTTACTGAAAAAAGGAGGAGTGAGAGAAGAGAGAAAAGAGAGAGAGAAGAGGAGACCAAAGAAACACAGGAGGGGAGGAACGAGAAATAACGAGAATAGCAGGAAGATGATAGGAAAACGAGGAAGAGGAGGAGAGGAAGATGGGAAGAGAGAGACAAAGAGACAGACAGAGAGAGAGAGAGAGACAGACACACAGACAGACAGAGAGAAGAGGAGCAGGGTGGAGGAGCAACACGGAGGAGCAACACGAGGAGCAACACGGAGGAGCAACACGGAGGAGAAAAACGGAGGAGCAACACGGGGGAGCAACACGGGGGAGCAACACGGAGGAGCAACACGGGCCACGTTGAGATGTTTGGAGACACATTAAAGCAACGCCGCCTCCTCACCGCGTGCAGAGCGCTCTGGACCACGGGGGCGTCGGCCAGCAGGCCGGACCAGACCAGCTCCACCCGCCTGAGCCGGGATGCCACGGAGAGGAGGTCCGGGTCCTCCTGGTCCTCCTGGTCCTCCTGGTCCTCCTCCCTCAGCTCTACCAGCTGGCTTCCAGCACAGATGACAGACGCCTTCAGTCCAGATTTGGCCTCCAGCTCTTTGCTCAAAGTCTAAAATAATATAAAATAATTGTTTTATTCTGTCGAGAAGAATATACATTGTGTGTTTAGAGGTCTACTGACATCAGAACCAGATGCTCCAGGTTTATATATATATATACAGAAAACCTCCTGACATGAAGGTTATGATCATGATGATGATACTTTAACAAATCCAACAAACTTTAAAAAGAGAGTAAAGTTTGAGCGCGGCTGGGTCCAGTCGCCGTCGCGGCAGCTCCGCGGAGATTGTGCGCTCCTTTAGTTTTTGTGTTTATTTTTAATATTTTCTTTGCCACAAACACATCGGCACTAACAACATACGACCGCAGCACACTTTTGGACATAAACTTTTGCGCAAAACAAGGGTTTTTGTCCACTTTTTCCATCGATCCAGCGTGGCCGGCGGAGATCGTACGAGCGAACCACATCAACAACAGTGGAGCCGCTACTACGGGAGACGACGAAAACATCGAGGAAACGGAGCGGAATTCGGAACAGACTGAGAGTTCAAGCCCACCGTCCACCTCTGCCCAGCATCCTTCTTGCTAACGTCCAGTCTCTGGAAAATAAGATGGATGATGTCAGGGCAAGGATCAGATTCCAGCGGGACATGCGGGATTGTAACATCTTTTGTCTGACGGAAACATGGCTGACCCCGCTGGTGCCGGATCGAGTCATATGCCCAACCGAGTCCTTCTCTGTTTTCCGTGCAGACAGAACGGAAGAGTCTGGTAAATCTAAGGGTGGAGGGGTTTGCTTCATGACTAACAACATGTGGTGTGACCCCAAGAACATTAAGACTCTTTCTCGTTCCTGCTCGCCGAACCTGGAACATCTGACGATCTCATGCCGTCCATTCTACCTTCCCCGGGAGTTCAGCTCGGTCATCACCACAGCCGTCTACATACCACCACAAGCGGACACCGACGTAGCACTATCGGACCTACATGATGTGTTATGTCGGCATCAGAACAAGTATCCCGACGCGGCTGTGGTGGTGGCTGGGACTTTAATAGGCAAACCTAAAAAAAGTCATGCCGAACTTTCACCAGCACATTACGTGTGCTACCAGAGGGGAAAGAACGTTGGACCACTGCTATACGCCATTCAAGAGAGGCTACAAGGCTGTCTCTCTCCCTCCGTTCGGGAAATCAGACCATGCCGCCATTTTTCTGCTTCCGGAGTATAAACAAAGGATCGCGCGGGAAGCGGTAGTGACGAGGGACGTAATGCGGTGGTCTGACCAATCAGAGGCTGAGCTACAGGACGCTCTGCGTGTTGTCGACTGGGACATGATCCAGTCCAGTTCCAGTGACGTCAGCGAGTTTGCGGAAGTAGCAATGAGCCTCATAGCAACGCTAGCGGACACCATCGCCCCACGGTAAAAGTTAGGGTCTTTCCTAACCAAAAGCCGTGGGTTGATAGATCCATCCGTGAAGCTGTGAACGCCTGCTTGCTGCCTATAACTCCGGTCTTGTATCCGGCAACATGGACGAGTACAAGGCAGCGGTCTATGGACTGAGGAGGGCGGTGAAGAAGGCCAAGAGGAGGTACCGAGACAGAGTGGAATCACAGATGGAGCAGCGCGACACCAGGCGCCTATGGCAGGGGCTACGGACTATCACAAACTACCAGAGCAGACCCGCGAATGGTGAGTGCCGACGCATCCCTAGCGGACGACCTGAACTCATTTTATGCACGGTTTGGGGCTAGCAACAACAGCGCTAGCTCGGCGGCTAACAACAACACCGTTAGCGTAGCCGAGGTGGGTTCTACCGCTGGGGATGAACACACACTCTCTGTGACCGAGCACAGTGTGAGGAGGGCTCTGTTGAGGGTGAACACCAGGAAAGCTGCAGGTCCAGATGGCATATCTGGGCGAGTACTGAAGACCTGTGCTAACCAGCTAGCTCCAGTGTTCACCACAATATTCAACCTCTCCTGGCTGAGTCCGTGGTCCCCGCCTGCTTCAAGAGATCCACTATTGTCCCTGTGCCCAAGAATGCTTCTCCAGCATGTATGAATGACTACCGACCGTGGCCCTCACCTCGGTGGTCATGAAATGCTGAGAGGCTGATAAAGGACTACATCTGCGCCTTCCTCCTTCCTCCATGGACCCGCTGCAGTTTGCTTATCGCCCAAACAGATCCACGGATGATGCTGTCTCCCAGGTACTGCACACCACACTCTCTCATCTGGACAGCCAGAGGGGGCTATGTGAGACTGCTGTTCATTGATTATAGTTCAGCTTTCAACACCATAGTCCCTCCAGACTGGCCGGCAAGCTGATTGAGCTGGGACTGAACACCCCTGTGTGCTTGGATCCTGGACTTCCTGACCGCCAGGCCACAGGTGGTCAGGGTGGGCAGACACACTCCAAATCCTCACCCTGAACACAGGATCCCCCAGGGTTGCGTCCTCAGCCCCTACTGTACTCCTGTACACAAAATACTGTGTGGGCAGGTTCAGCTCCCACACCATCATCAAGTTTATGGATGACACAGTGGTGGTGGGCCTGATCTCCGACAACGACGAGAAGGCCTACCTGGAGGAAGTTGCTGATCTGTCACTCTGGTGCCAGGACAACAGCCTCATCATGAATGTCACCAAAACTAAGGAGCTGATTGTGGACTTTAGGAGGGTATAACAACAGAGGACGTACTCACCACTGGGGATTAACGGGACTACTGTGGAGAGGGTGAGCGGTATAAATACCTGGGAGTCCACATCACCGAGGATCTGACATGGTCAACAAACACAGACACTCTGGTGAGAAAGGCAAGGCAGCGCCTACCACCTCAGGCAGCTGAGGAAATTTAAAGTTTCCCAGAGGATCCTTCAGTCCTTCTACTCTGAGCTGTAGAGAGCGTCCTGACAGGAAGCATCACAGCCTGGTTTGGCAACTGCTCCGCTCAGGACAGGAAGGCTCTGCAGAGAGTAGTGCGTTCGGCTGAACGCACTATTGGAACTACACTCCCACCCTGCAGGACTTGTACACCAGGAGGTGCAGAACCAGAGCCGGCAGGATCATGAAGGATCCTCACCACCCCAACAACAGACTGTTTCAGCTGCTGCGGTCAGGCAGGCGCCCGTAGTCACGCTGCAAGAACAGAGAGACTGAGACGGAGTTTCTTTCCTCAGGCCATCAGGATTGTGAACTCCGACCTCACCAGGACCCCCACATAGACCCACACAACTGCCCCTCTTAGGCACACACACACACACACACACACACACACACACACACACACTTACTGTAAATATTGTGTTGTTTTTTATTTGTAAATAGTGTGTACTTGTTGCCCTTGCACATTCCTGCTGAGCATTGCCACCTTCATTTCACTGCACACCCTGTGTGTGTATGTGACAAATAAAACATCTTGAATCTTGAATCTTGAATCTTAAATGTAGTGATGTTGAGGAGCACGTGGAGGATTAAGAGAGTTCTTTAAAGAGTCTCCTGCTCACCACAGACTGGAGGAAGTGGTCTCGCCTCTGGTCAACATCCGCCTCCTCCTCAGCTGAGAGCCGACTGCATGTGTCAATCATCTCTCTGGCTCCGCCCATCCAGTCAGCCAGTAGAGCAGCGTCACGAGAAAACCTGATTATTGGACGACAACAGCAGATTTTTATTATTTTTAAAATATGTATTTATACATATACATACACACATCGATATACATTTATTTTGTATGATATTATTAATAATAATTGTATTTAACTCATGTATTATGGTGTTGATTGGTAGAAAGTAGCCCATTTAAATTAAGCAATCTACCTCAATTAAGTGTCACATAAAAATATGTTTAATTTATGTTTTATAAAATATATTATCATTTGAATAATATATATATATATATAAGACTTTAACATCCATATCAAATGTTTCTATTAGATTATATTATTACAATTAAGATGTAATAACAATTATTGTATTGACTTATTTATAATTAAATTAAATTAATGAAATTGTATATTAATTATGGATAAATATTTAACCAGGAATTAATTTAATTGCAACATTTCAATGAAAATAATAAAGGTAAAATCCAAATAAATAATCAGCTCATTTGGAGTTGTGTGGTCGTCTCTTCTCTCACCTGCCGCTCAGCTTCCTGTTCCTGTCTCTGTTGCTGCAGCAGTGCTCCAGCTTCCTGTGCAGATGTCTCCACCGGGCCTCCAGCTGGCTGGTGGCCACGCCCACCGCCCTGAGGCCCGCCCCCTTCAGCCAGAGCCCCGCCTCCAGCATCCGACTGAACCGAGCCTTGTGGCCCTCCAGAGCGCCACGCAGCTCCTGAACACACACACACACACACACACACACACACACACACACACACACACACACACACACACACACACACATATATATATTTATACACACAGATAAATGCATACACACACCACACATATATATATATATATACAAACACACATATATGTATACACATACACACACACACAGATGAAGCCTCAGAGAACACAAACCAACATGAATTCTACTCGGAGGTCTTTTAATAACTCTCAGGGAGTCGAGGAACATCGTGTTCCACCGACAGAAAACATTTGCTCGTCTTTCATTGAGCCAATCAGAGTCGAGGGGGCGGAGCCTAAAACCAGCAGAATGGAACATTGAGAAATGCCCGAAGCGTCTGGAAGACCATGTGCATGAATAATAAAGAAAGAAACACTACCCGGTAGACGGAGAGCTCCTCAGGGTCGCCCCCCTGGTGCATCTTGGGAAATGAAGTCTCGATGGCTGTCAGCGAGGAGTCGGACCAGGCGCTGTCCTCCTCCCACTGGGACCAGGTCTGAGACGGAGAGGCTTTTAATCTTCTGATTCTCCTAAACACATCTACAAAATATCTGGAAAGGTCACGACCTCTTGGACCTGGGGTCTGAGGATCCTCCATCCTACCTCGATGGTTTCCTGCATCCTGGTCCCTTCCTCCAGTGCGAGCCGCTGCAGTCGGACCACCTCGCTCTGCAGGCCCGTCACTACGCCCTCCCACCTCTGGAGGGCGCTGTCCGGGACCCTCCGGGTCAGCTGCTGCAGGATGTGAAGGTGGTGGCCCAGGAACCGGAAGAACTTCTGGACACACAAGAAGGTTGCGTCATGTTAAGATAGTGTTGTCATTGTTGTGCGAGTGAAAGCGACGGCGTCTTCTCGACGGTACCATGTGAGCGGCGAGCCGCTGCTGCAGCTGGGCTCGGCCGTGCAGCTCGGCATCGGGCCGCCGGGCCAGGCGTGCGGCGCCCAGAGCCAGCAGCCCCTCCAGGCCGCGGACCAGACGCTCGTAGTGGCGCTGCAGCTCCACGCCGACCGAGAGCTCCTCGCGGCGCGAGAGAACGCCACCAAGAGAACCGTCCAGCTCCCCCTGCAGGCAGAGGAGGGAAGCGCAGGTTTAGACGTGGAACTGAACCCCCCCCCCTCCACCAGGTTACGTAATGGTCTCTTCCAGATGGGAGCGTACCTGCAGCCGCGAAGCCTGCTGGGCCAGAGAGGGAGACAGGTGAGCCTCCAGCAGCAGGGAGCTCACCTGCTGCTGGAGAGCCTCCTGCAGCTCAACCACAGCCTGCACACACACACACACAGAGACACACACACACACATATAGAGAGACACACACACGCACACACACACATATAGAGAGACACACACACACACACACAGACACACAGAGACACACACACGCACACACACACTTAAATCTCTCTTTCTTGCATGAAGTTCCGTCCTCCGTTCCTCTTTTAGCAATATGACCTTTGACCCCTGAGGTTCGTAATATTAATGTTTATTGCACTGATAAAAAACAAACTTAATTGTATCTTATTTATAAATGTACATTGTTGCGTGTTACATTACGCCTGACCTTTGACCTTTGTTAATGTCGGGGCCTTATAAACTGTCATTATCAGGTTATTACCTCGTTAATATGTCACCATGGAGACTTTTTTTTATAAAACCATTACGCAGACATATTGTTGTTAATGTTCGATCTCTGAATAATAAACGGCATCTGACCCGGTTCCTCGTCAGCTCCCCCTGCTGGTCGGCGAGCTGCTTCTCTCTGCTGCTCAGCGAGGAGCGAACCACGGGAAGCAATCGACCGAGAGCGTCCACGCAGCGCCGAGCCCCGGAGTCCAGGAGGCCGCTGACCTTTGACCCCTGAGAGGCCAGATCGCTGCCGAGTGCGACGAGTTCTGCAGACACACTCTGAAACGGAGGAAGTCCAGGAATGCATCTTTAACACATGAAGCAGATTTCTATACAACCAGAGGAGTCGCCCCCTGGTGGTCAGGAGAGATAATGTAACTAACACATGAAGCATAGACTTCTATACAACCAGAGGAGTCGCCCCCTGGTGGTCAGGAGAGATAATGTAACTTTAACACATGAAGCATAGACTTCTATACAACCAGAGGAGTCGCCCCAGAGGGAACATGCATGTGTGCACCCACCTCCAGCTGCCTCTGCTCTGCGTCGCCCTCTTGTGGCGTGCCAGCAGGTGGCTGCAGCCGGCTGGTGATGGAGGTCAGGACCAGGAAGAGACCCTCGTCCAGCGTCCGATGGGTGCCGCCCACAAAGGAGGTCTGGGGACGGAGATAGAGGGCAAAGGTCAAACTAGGAGCACGGCAAGGGATAGAAGATGAATGCGTACCACGCAAGTGTTTATTGCGATGGGAAACATCGGGATATTATTCTGACTTGTCACTATGCATTTTGTGTCGTTATGAATCAAGAGGAAGAGGAGGATGAAGAGGAGGATGACGAGGCTTCATCATACTGTCCTGTTTGTTGTTTCCTGCTCTTTCTTTTCCTCAGTGTGATGTCACAGTGTGTGGGTGAGAGATTTGAGAGATTTCCATCTTTTCTTTCTTGTCTAAGTAAATAAATGTGGTTTGAAACTCGTTATAAAAAATCCACGTAGATTTTTCTCCAATATTTCATTTCACAGACTTTTGGGTTTCTCTTCCTTTTGTTTCGTGACTTCACGGGGGAAATATATATTACGCCTAATGTCTGGGCGGTGGAAGGTTCAGTGGTCCGTCTGTGATCTAAATCTAAGACTGACCTCAACGCCTCGGTTGAGATTCACATTAAAATATAAGAGTTCATATGAATATGTGTCTGGTACCACAGATAAAGTTCAATTCCTCTTCTTCCATAACCTTCTTTGTGGTTTCAGCTTTCAGCATCATAATGTATAAAGAGAGGTAACTAACTAGACTTCTATACAACCAGAGGAGTCGCCCCCTGGTGGTCAGGAGAGAGAATGCAGCATTAAGACATGAAGCATAGACTTCCATATGAGATATTGGAGGATTAAGGATTCTAAATGTCGGCGGCTCCTATTTTATCCCACGTCCAACCACCATACACATCGTCATGACAACAAGCCCCCCCCCCCCCACACACACACCTGATCCGCCGTGAGTCCCAGCTCTCTCAGACGGCCGCCGTGGGCCTGGAGCTCTTTCGCGGCCTCTGAGCCAATCAGGTGTCCCGCTGCTCCGTGGCGGCGCCTTGTAGATGAGTCTGCCACCTTGGGAAGAGGAGAAGACACATGCGACTCCCATCATGCACTGCAGGACTCCCCATCACACCGAAGACA
The DNA here is from genome assembly GCF_029220125.1 of Pseudoliparis swirei. Classification (NCBI taxonomy): domain Eukaryota; kingdom Metazoa; phylum Chordata; class Actinopteri; order Perciformes; family Liparidae; genus Pseudoliparis; species Pseudoliparis swirei. The sequence continues at coordinate 17,107,833 of NC_079398.1, read as the reverse complement.
CAACAAAGTGCCTCCTCGCTCACAGGAGGTGATAACCAACCGCCAGCGAGAGCACGGATTCGTTATTCTTTTGTATTTTTTGAAAAAAAGTGATAATCAAGAACTTCAGCACCCCCCCTCCCTCCCCCTCCCCCCTCCTCTTTACCTCAGAGGGAGGAAGCAGCCAGAGCTCCTCCAGAGACAGCAGCCGGCTGTGAAGGACGTCCCACTTCCTGTGAGCGGCATCCTCCTCATCGGCCTCAGCAGGAGGTGACCTGCCGGGAGAGAAGAGGCCGAACATTAACACCTCCTCCTCCTCCTCCTCCTCCTCAAGAGGGAGGGGGGGAGAAGCATCTGTCTGAGGTCTATTATCGTCTCTCTACTACTACTACTTCTTCTTCACAGACGGAAAATTGATCCTAAATAGAGAAGCATCGAGTGGACGAAGAAAAACTATCTTAAAAAGAAAGTTTGAGGATGATTATTTTATTTGTGATATTTTGTTAATTCTTTTGCAGCTTTTATTCTAGTCATACTTACTCATTTCTTGTAGATTTTTACATATTATTTAAAAAATGGTATTGTTTAGGTCTCAATAAAAGCACGTGCTTAAATAATGTAGAATTAAATAATGTATTATTAAATAATTTATTATTCTGTTGGGGAAATATTTAAATGTTCCGATATATACATATATATATATATGATTATTATTATTAATAATGTAAATGTACGGTGTGATACCGTTGCTGCAGCGTGCTGTGGGCCTCTGGTTCCTGGCCTTGTGGTCCCTGGCTCTGGCCCCGGCCCCCCTGCCGGGCGATGGCCTGAGTCAGTCCTCTCTGTTCACTCAGCTGCTGCTCAAACTCCTGAAACACAATATTGGTTTTAAAGCTGTGAATCATCACACAACTAAGTTATTAAAATATCTCCATATTCATGAGTATTTTATAAGCTTTTCATGTTTTGTATAATAATAATAATCTTAATTTGTAAAATAACTAAAGCTGTCTAATAAATGTAGGGAAGTAAAAAAGAAAAATATTTACTAAAAAGTAAAAAAAGAAAAGTACATAAAGTAAATATATTTGGTTACATTACACCACTTCATAGTTTAATGTATATATATATATATATATATGTATGGAGAGCCTGGTACCTTCTGCTGCTGCAGGCTGCTCTGTCTGAGCAGCTTGTTTTTCGGGGAGGAGAACACCTCCTGCACGCTGCTGCTGCGCTGCACCCGGCGAGGAGGAGGAGCCAGGGCCTGAGGAGGAGGAGCCGGGGCCTGAGGAGGAGGAGCCGGGGCTTGAGGAGGAGGCTCCTGAAGCTCTCGAGGTCCCTGAGGCTCCCTCCTCTCCTCCCGTTGTCTGTCCTGCAGCAGCCGCTGGAAGGAAACCAGATTGGTCTTCAGGAGCTCCAGTTTGGAGGAGAGCAGCTCCACCGCCTCGTCCTGCAGCCGGTCAGCTGGAGACAGGCCGGAGACGCTGTGCTCGATCTCCAGGAACATCTCCTACACACACACACACACACACACACACACACACACACACACACACACACACACACACACACACACACACACACACACACACACACACACACACACACACACACACACACACACACACACACACACACACACACACACACCATTACTACTCTCTACTCTGTATGTCGCATTGAAATTGCGGAAGGTTATGTTTTGATCGCCGTGTATTTATTTATTTATTTATTTGTATGCGTGTTATTCGCGTAACAAAAAAAGTTGTAAACCGAATCGCATGAAATTTGGTGGGATGATTGGTTATTATCCGGGGACCATTTGATTAGATTTTGGGATTGATCGGGTCAAAGGTCAAGGTCATGAAACGGTCAAAATCTTCTTTTTACCATAGCACGGTCAATTTTTATCCAATTGGCATGCAACTAATGCCAACATGTTCATAATTCAATGCCCAATCTTGTGATATGCGAAGGTATGCGCTCTACCAAGTGCCCGTTCTAGTTTAACTTGTTTCTCTCCTGTGTTTATGTCTTAAAAACAGGGGGAAATACAAATAATGTCCAAGTTCCATTAAAATAATTGTAGCAAACCACAAATAAGAACAAATAAGACATCCATCCGTCCATCATCAATACCGCTGGAGCCGATCCCAGCTGACATAGGGCGAAGGCAGGGGACACCCTGGACAGGCGCCAGTCCATCTCAGGGCACAGATAGAGACAGACAACCACTCACTCTCACATTCACACCTATGGGCAATTTAGACATCAATTAACCTGACTGCATGTCTTTGGACTGTGGAAGGAAGCCGGAGAACCCGGAGGGAACCCACGCTGCCACGGGGAGAACATGCAAACTCCACACAGAAGGACCGCCGCAACCGGGAATTGAACCCACGGCCCTCTTGCTGTGAGGCGACAGTGCTAGCCACTACACCACCGTGGAGCCCCAAATAAGACATAACTAACATTAGTTAGATGACATTCAGCCATCTATGTGGACATTAATAACATGTTCTCCTTCTCAAAAGGCACTTATAATATAAAGACTGAAATCTATCTTTAGCATAACTTACCATTAGCCATTTCAGCTAACATTAGCATTGTATTACAATAATACATTTAACCACTATTACAGGTTTTATAACTTCACCAAACATGGTGAAAGTACAATAAAATACAAAGTACTTTGATAAAGTGACTTGTACTGCAGAGGAATACCTCATGAAAACCTCATGAACTCTCCTTCAGGGCATTAAATGCTAAGTCAAGTTACGAACGCTCATACTACTTTCGGTCTCGCAAGTAGGGCTTCAAAATAAAAGCACCGGAAATGTAAAAAAGGCACTTACAAAATAAGGTCTTGCAGAAAAAGTCACTTATTAATATATTATATATATATATAATTTATATATATTTATATATAGTATATATATATTATAATACATATTATATATATATATAATATATATAATAAATATTATATATATATTTAATAGAATAGAGTCATTACCTTCACATTGAAAATGCGGAAGGTTATTGTTTTGATCGGCGTGTATTTATTTATTTGTATGCGTGTTATTCGCATAACAAAAAAAGTTTGAAACCGAATCGCATGAAATTTGGTGGGCTGATTGGTTATTATCCGGGGACCATTTGATTAGATTTTGGGATCGATCGGGTCAAAGGTCAAGGTCAAAGTCATGAAAAGGTCAACATCCTCTTGAATCGCATGCAATTTGGCGGGATGATTGGTTATTATCCGGGGACCATTTGATTAGATTTTGGGATCAATCGGGTCAAAGGTCAAGGTCGTGGATAGGTCAAAATCTTCTTTTTACCATAGCACGGTCAATTTCTATCCAATTGGCATGCAACTAATGCCAACATGTTCATAATTCAATGCCCAATCTTGTGATATGCGAAGGTATGCGCTCTACCGAGTGCCCATTCTAGTTTACACTGTTGTAATACTACATTAGGGAATTGTTTGAAAGTTTTGAGTTTGAACCGTTTTTCATAGAAAGTAACTTTTCAAACTGGAACTGAATTTACAAAAAAATATTTTTATCAATTATGTTTTTCTTCACAGTAAAAACAACATTTTATTTTAATTTCTCAGATAAACTAAAGAATTACGTTTTCTTTTATTGGTTGAGGATATATATTCTATATTTATTAAACGTCCTCAGTTTTATTTTTTTGTGTTGAGTAAGTTTTCTGAAATGTTATGTTTAAATAAATGAGGCATTATCATATTTATCTTTAATTTATCTTATGAACTTTTGGTGAATTTAAGAGAAATCTACAGGCGCACACAGACAAGGTAGTAAAATAAACCCCTAAATGTGTATTTTGGATGTTTTTTCTCAAAGCCGACGTGTTTTAGGTAGAAAAATAGACCAAAATCTCTGAATTAATCAGTATGGTGTTACTTTAAAAACAAAGTGCTTCTTGTTTTGGATTCTAGGAAACCGAAACAAAGCTCATGAGGAGTTGTTTATTTTGTCACGTTGCCAGTTTGGTCTCCACGTCGCCACAAAACTAAAACTCTGCTCCCAGAATGCAAATAGCAGCCGACGTTTTGTAGAGGATTAGATATTTATACTATATATTAAAGACTCACTTCTCACTTCATGTTTATGAGACTTTGAATAAATAAATAAGTACAAATATATAAATAAATATATGTATATAAATATATATACTAATAAAAAAATAAATATGTATATAGACATTGATATATACAACATAAATGTATTAATAAAAAATATATAAATGTAAATAAATATATTAGTTAATAAATACATTAAAAATATATATACAAATAAATATATAAAATATAATAAATGAATACATAAAAAAAATATAAATAAATAAATAAATAAACCTCTTAGTTCAACCCAGTTTGAACTCCCTGTGGATCTTCAGACTCGAGCAGTGACCCGAGCAGTGACCCAAGCAGTGACCCTGTTCCCGTGATGGGTGGGGCTTTACCTGGCAGGTGAGGAGCTGCTGCTCCACGTTGTCCTGCATGGCTACTGGGCTGCTCCGGGCGTCACGCAGCCACAGCTCCAGCTGGCCGACCCTCTGCAGGCACACATGGAGGACACCTTGTTGCGGGCGGGACCCAAGCTGCTGGGGCTCCTCCGGGTCCTGGGACACAAACACAACACACCGTGAACCTCTCTGCTCCAGGGTCACCAGGGGGGGGGGGGGGGGGCAGAGAGCTGCACTGGCTCCTGAAGCTCTAATATTGATCCAATATTATTAAAACACCTCTCATCCAGCCTCTTTCCCTCCCTCTCTGCTCCACCCACCTGGGGCAGGAACCACTTCCTGGAGGGCAGGGCTCCAGCGACAAAGGAGGGGGAGGGGGGGGGGGGGAGCGAGAGAGGCCTGAGGGTGGAGCTCACAGTACAAACACATCGCCCTGCTTCCTCCTGTGCACAGCTGTCAATCATCTCACAGTTCCACTCTCCTTTTCTTGCATCCATCTCAAAAGAGTTTTATGAGCATTTTGCCCACGATGAAAGTTCAAAAGGTTCAAAAGGTTTAACCGGTGGATTCTGTGTGAACACCAAGAGTCAACAACGTTCACAAAGCGTTGATGTCACTGATAGAAGTCTAATGAGAACAGAGAGAGCTGCACGGGAACTCACCTGGGAGAGAAAACGCTTTGAAGAACATGGAGTGGTGGTGCACGTTAGCCTCTAGTGGCCACAGAAGGTATTACAACAACCAACAACGATCGCGACCAATAAATGACCGGACACAACCTCACAGATTTGTTTCACCTGTTCCTCATAGGACTACAATACTTACAAAATAAATACAAATTAGTAATTTTTAGCCTCCGAATCATTAATTTAACGATATTATTTGATATTCCCAGGGCTCTCAAGTTTTGACAGGCAAGCGTGAGATTTCCATCAGCACCCGATACAGCTGACCGCTGCGCGCGCCGGCATCGAGCCGAAAAGAGTTGTTGACGGGGGGGGGGGGGGGGGGTGCTAGTGACTATTTTTTTGCTCCATCCCAATGCGCGCAGACCGGCGTCGGAGCTCTGCAGCGGAACAATCGATCGGCGTATTGAGCACCCCTGCATTCAAGCATTAAATAGCCGAGAGGTTTTTTCAGCGTGAGGAATTCGATGTGTGGCGGGAGTGCGTGAGATAAGACCGAAATGCGTGAGTCTCACGCTCAATGCGTGAGACTTGAGAGCCCTGTATTCCTGCTCTGTGTGTGAGTATCAGTTCACACATGTAATGCAAAATGCGTTAAAAACACATTAAAAGGTAAATGCAAGTGAAAGAAATACCGCATTCACCGGTGTTGATTGTATTATTGGTCAAACATAAAAACCAGGTGGTTATTATTTTTGTTTTAATCTCAGTCCACCAGTGAGTTATTTATGTGACTCATGTTGTTAGGGGGTTAGGTGGAGGACGCCGGACCTCGGTGTCGTCCTGATGCGGCGGAGGAGGAGGCCTCTGCTCGCTCTGCTGGTGTTGCATGTCCACGAGATGTTGCGCTAGGAGATGTGCGTGTGCACGAGATGTCGTATGTGCACGAGATGTCGCGCTAGGAGATGTTGCGTGTTCACGTGATGTTGCGCTAGAAGATGTTGCGCTAGGAGATGTTGCGCGAGGAGATGTTGCGTGTACACAGGATGAGACTCCTCCAGGTGTCGGCATGTCCACCTCCCATCGTCCTGGTCCTACAGCTGTTAAAGCTTCCCTCCCTAGGTGTGTGTGTGTATGTGTGTGTGTGTGCATCCCCACTGTGTGACACAAGAGAAGGAGACGGGTGGATCACTGTGTGGGTTTATTGTGTTGGTGCTACAGAGTTCACACATGCCACGTCAGACGTCTGCGCTGCTTCCAGGTGAAACGCTGCTTCCTCATTGTTCTCAGGCTATCAATAAAGCTTTAAACTATCTGCACAAGAGCAAGACAACGTTGTTAGACATTGTTTATTATTATTTGAGTGGAACAATGTGGAGGTGCGTGGTTTCACCTGCCAGCAGCCGCGTGTTAATCAATAATCATGTCAAACCATTTTGTGCATTTTCATGGCCAACAGTCTCAGGAAAACAAACTTTATGGAGAGTAGAATCAGAGTAAATCGTCTCCCTGCCCTCCGTCTGCCAGGCAGGGACGCAGCAATTTAAAAATCAATAAACTCTGAAAACAACAAGTTATTTATTTACTGTGTTCAGTTTATGGAAATTAAGAAATGGCAGATGCGTATAAAAGCAAGCACATTTTATTTTAAACAAATAATGCTCTGCATTTGCTGATCAATGAGCTCAGATAGGTCGACAATCAAAGAGGTATATAACTAGTTTTAAAATCACCATTCATCACAGAATATGTTTCTGCCTCTTATATATATTAAAAAACAAACATTTGAACCCATCAGAATTAAGGTCCATGCAAAAGCTGATTAGAGACCAAAACCCATCCACATTGCGACATGCTAACTAGCATCAGACAACCGCTCGTCATAGTCGAGCCACCCTGAACCACAAGAGACTGAAGCCCCGTCATGAGATCTAACCCCTGAGTCCTGTCTGGAGAACCGCTCTCCGCCATGTAAATGCACTGAGGATCGACACATTAAGAACCCTGAAGGTCTGGAATATTTCAGGCGCTCTAGGGAAACAAAGGGGTTCTAGGTTCGGTTCTAGAATGAGATGAGAGTTTGGTTGAAGAAAGAAACAGTGAAGGACTTGTTCTACAAGGATTCTAGACGCTAGTAGAAGATGGGGCATCTAGGATTGGTTCTAGAAGCATCAGGTCTTACATTGAGCTCTAGATCTGAGAGTAGAAGAAGGGCTTCAAGACTTCAAGAGGTACTGTAGGAGTTCGAGTTCTGGAAAATCCTAAATAATAGTCTTCAAGTCGTGGATGGATCGGGGAAGACTTTGGGAGTTCTATGGTTAGATATAGAAGAGAACCTTGGGAGGTCTACAACAGGTTGTAGTGCCAATAAGACAACTGAGTTCTAGACTAGGAGACATGGTACTTAAAGGCTTGGATCCATCTCTAGAATAACGACTCTTGCTTTGGTTTATTGTAAAAGAAAAGGGAGTTCTTGAGTGTTCGATGGCAAATCTCCACTTAAAGGTAAGAGACGAAGGTGAGAGATCAAAGATAGGTTGTAAACATTGGTGTTCTAGACTAGGTTCTAGAAGGAATGGCGGGTCTGAACACATGGGGGTCCTAGAGTAGGTTCTAGAACAGGTGGACGGCTCTTGGGTTGCTTTTAGACTTATTGGATTGGCAGTGGAGAAACAAATACAACAGAAGGTCTCTGGTTCTACGCTTGCTCCTAGAGGTTCTGCACACGGCTCTAGAAGAGGCTGAAAGTCCAATGCTCAGAACAAGAAGAAGAGAGAAGCTCTAGATCTAGGAGACTACACATTTCCCAGGCCCAGAGTCGGACTTGGAGACTTGAGTGTTGGAGGATGTGTTTACCAAGCTCCGGGACGGGGACTGAGCGGGGACTGTCCCCGGGGGGGTCGAGGACGCCGACGAGGTACTTGCTTCGGGACCCTGAACATCCTGAAGGAAGACGAGCGGTTAGAAGGTCAGACGGTTAAACACGAGGATCAGTTAGTCTTCAGGAGGTCAGGACCCACACAAGGATTACGTCTTGTTATTCAGTTATTGGTCGTTATCAATGCTCATTGATGGAATCTACCAACAATACGGGCGTCGGCATAACTTATATACGTGTACAATGTATGTTTCACTTTTAGGCATCAGATCAAAATATCCTAAAAGCAATATCATATTTTTGTGTGACCGCCAACATCCCATAAACATATTAAAGCTATCAGTCTAAAAAGTACATCAATGGGAAAATCTAATATAAAAATAATATCTTTTATTAATTTTTTTATAAAGGAGAAAAAAACACTGTAAATGACTATACCAAAGTAAAAGTATAACATTTATGATTAACAACAACAACAACAAATGATTGATTTATGGTTCAGATTTCAAAGTGTTATCTGTTAATCTGTGTGTGTTAAACCCAGGTGATATAAACTGCAGTGTGTGTGTGACAGGTGGGAGGTTACCTGTCTCTCGGGGCCTCGTCCAGTGGCCCCTGGAGCCTCTTCAGGTACCAGAGGAACCTAACCAGCAACGACACACGTTTAAAGTCCATACAAATGAAACCACACACAAACACACACGCAGCTGATTGGATGAGGTAGTAGAGAGTTAGGAATATTGAGAGCGACGAGAAATGATTTCATTGGATCTGGATTATTGTGGTTCAAGCCTGGGGTTAGTCGTGTGGTCTCAGGTGTATTAGCAATTTAAAATAATGTTTTCCTCATTAATAGGGAGGGAGTGAGTGAAGGAGGGAGTGAGGGAGGGAGGACAGAAAAATAATTTTACAATATTTTTTCTTAATCTTGATTACCTCTGGCGAAGCGGCCAGGAAAGCATCCCAGAGCCACCACAAAGCACCTCTGCCACCTCCTTCCTCTCTCTGCTCCTGACTCCCTGTTTGCTCTGTGGACTCCATGGTCCCTGTGGCCCACGTGGACGCGGTAGATTCCATAGACCCTGTGGTCCCTGTGGCCCCCGTGACCCCCGTGGACCCGGTAGCCTGGAGCCCGACCCGACGCTCCCTCTGCTGACACGGAAACACGCTCATGTGCAGAGTCACAGGGAAGGTGGTCAACTTAAGCACCTCCGAAAAGAGCTTATGCTTGAATGTTTGTATGTTAATAAACAAGATATATATATAAATGTCAAATTCTGGTAAAAAAAAGATTGCTCTCTAGCGCCCACTCAGTTTTACCGGCGACGCCCCTTACCCAGAATGTCCGAATGACTTAAATATGTTCACACATGTCCATCTCCTCCACCAATACATGAAAGCCTCTCAGACCCCTAAGCTCCGCCTACTTAGATTTTCCGCCATTTAGAATTTTGTGAAAAACACACAATTGGCCAGTTCTCGTACACACTGGTCCGTCTCGTACCAAACGTTCTGTACATCATGATTGAAGCTATATCACCTAGATGTATGAAAGGCTTTTTTGATTTCGCATTGTGTTAAGATTATATGGGCCAATGAAGCTCTTAGGGGCGTGTCTTGTTTTACAATGCTCATAACTTCAACACTCATGACTAATAACTCCAAACTTGCAGTATATGTGCACATTGCAACATGCACACACAATCGTGTGCGATTTGTACAATAGGGGGCGCTACAATAATTCTGTAACTTGTTATGTTATAGACTGTTGATTAAACTGATCCAATCCTTCCAAAAACAATCCTAGTATATATATATATATATATATATATATATATATACATACACACACACAGTATATTGGGACGTGTCCCAGCAAAAAAAATAGAAATGTAGAAGTTTTAGTAAATGGTCTTAGCAATCAGAGCACCCTTAATAGGGTTAGAAGGCGAGCATGCAGAGTTCACAATGAGCAGCATGTTAGCACCAACCACTCTCACTCTGTCACATCTCAACACTTCATATCTCATCTTATCAGGATGCTTGATGGCAGTAAGTGATATGGATGTATAGCATAGAAGCAGAAGCATGGCTCCCTCACCTGAGTGCCGTCATGTCTCTGCTCAGGTGAGGACTGCTCCACCGTCTGCCACGACGCCCCGGATTCCTTCTGCACGTCCTTCTTAACACGGATGTGCCCCTGGTCCACGTCTTTCTTCTGAGAGACAGCACAGAGGGCACGATTCACCCAGTTGGACTTTAAACAGGAGCTTGTTTATATAGTTCAGAGAAAATCTATGATTGACGGCTGAGCCAGAATGTCCACAGCTAACCAATGCTAACGGCGCTATAACGACATCAGTGACAGAAAAGATAGTTCCCACTGCTATCTTAAACACTTTGAATCAAACTAGTTCCTCAAAACAACGACAACATTTACAACTTTGAGACGGAAAGAGGAACAGACTCACCTCGGCCTCCTCTGAGGTGACCTTCAGGGGTGCCGAGGTCGCCTTCTCTGAAATGACCTTCAAAGGTCCGGAGGTTGTCTCCTCTGAAGTGACCTTTAGGGGTCCGGAGGTCGTTTCTTCTGAAGTGACCTTTAGGGGTCCGGAGGTCTTCTGCTGAGCGGACGGAGCTTTGGTTTGCGTCGGAGTCGGCGGCTGCTGGATGAACAGAGCAGGGACCTTCTATAGAAGGAGTAGAGCAGACGGGTCAGTGAAGGCCACCTTCTGGTTTACTGACTGACCGGCTGGCTAGCTGACTGACCTTCTCCAGATCCAGCAGTAGACTCTGCAGCTGTTCCACGACCGTGAAGACAACCAACGTGTCCTCAGCCGTCTCCGGGAGACAAAGGTCTTGTTTGCACTTCTGGATCTCGGCGATGGTCGTCCTCATGGTCTGGATCTTCTGCTCCACAAGCTGTTCACACAGGAAGGAACAACAACATGTTATTTAAAAATAACCTCAGACACCTTCTCAGTTTAAGTCATAAAAACATCCGTTTCAGTCACAACAACCTCTCACCTTGAGCTGCTCCTCTTTGGGGGAGGGGAAAGTCTCTGGAGAAGACAACAAGTTCTTGATCTCAGCCACGTTGTTCTCCATCAGTCTGACCTCCTTCTCGATGGCTTCCACCTCCTGGACAGACCATCCGGAGATGTACAAAAGCAGAGCAGAGCAAAAGGTGGTGAGCGACGTGTACTCAAGGATTCAAGTAAGAAGATGGGGGATCTAGGGTCGGTTCTAGAAGCATCGTTTCTACATTCAGCTCTAGATCCGAGTGTAGAACAGGCATGAAAACGGGTCAGGGGTGAAAAAGGTGAGGAGGATAGGCGGGGTGCTGGTGGTGACTTCCACGAACATCGATATTGGACGTTGTATGATAATCTATAGGTCCTCCATTCTGACACCAAGTCAGTGATCGGGCCCTATAATACTATAATAAGAGTAATATTGTGTATAATATGGTCATTCATGAACCAACTTCCTTTTTGTTGTTTTTGGCGTGAACAAGTCTTCAAGTCTTGTGCTCTGCTGAGCCATGAGTCTGTTCCTCGAGTCTGTTCTGCCTCTACCTGGTTGTCACGATCTTCTATACCATACCTGCCATAAATATCATGATACAATACCATAAAAACAGTATACCATAAATACGATACTGGTATATTTATCTATAATAGTAATAAATAAAATATCTGTATGGTTCACTTTTTACCAACTTTTTCAACACTTAACAAATAGCAGTAATATTAGTATTAATACAGCCAGATATGAATGAAACTACATGGAGGCATCATAGCATTGATGATACACTATGAGGCCGTTAGTCTCTGACCAGAGGATAGAGTTCATCAGGAAGAGCAGCTGTAGAGTTACAGAACTTTACAGACTGAACTTAAACATTTCACTTCTGGCATCTTTTTTTATTTTTATTTTTAAAGCCGAAAATTCCGCCACTTAACGCCCCTCGCTGTGAGTGCTGCGCTGCTGTGCAAACAGCTTGACACGGAGCAGCGCCGCGCTTTGATCGCTCTTTAATGAAGTATTGAGACTAAAAATATGCTAAATCACATCGCTCTTAACGTACGGGTACTTTGTTAGCATCGCTACACCGTGCAGCGCGACAGCAGCAGAAGTAGCGTCTAACATTCAAGCTAACCTAAACCACCAAACGCTGAAGACATCTTGACGCTGATTGGCCAAGACGCGACACGTCCCATCAAAGATGTTTTATTGCGAAGAGCAACACTTCACACTTTCTCCGTGTCTCACTCCAATCTCATAAACGCCGGCCGGACAATTGACCCCCCCCCCCCACCCCAAAACAAAAACTCTTCGGTTCTACACGATTCACGTAAGTCACCTATTTTGGTTTCAAAACGGCGAATTTCGCCGAAAGGTGAGGGATTCTCATGCCTGGTAGAAGGAGGGCCTAAAGGCTTTAGAACTAGAAGAGGTACTGTAGGTGTTCCCGTTTTGGAAGATCTTAAATAAAAGTCTTCAAGACGAGGCTCGATGGGAGAAGACTTTGGGAGTTCTATGGTTAGATCTAGAAGAGAAGCTTGGGAGTTCTATGGTTAGATCTAGAAGAGAACCTTGGAAGGTCTATGGTTGGATCTAGAAGATAACCTTGGAAGGTCTATAGTTGGATCTAAAGAGAACCTTGCGAGTTCTATGGTTAGATGTAGAAGAGAACCATGGGAGTTGTATGGTGAGAAAAAAAAGAGATTAAAAAGGCCCTCACATCGGCGGCGTGGCCCAGGTGAGCCAGAGGAGCGGCGAAGGCCTCCTGGACGACGGCCACCTGCTGGTCGGCTTCGTCCAGCTGCAGCCGGTGAGCCGTGACGTCGTAGACCTGAGACATCTCCTTCAGGACGCAGCCGAAGCCCTGCAGCGCGGATCGGATCTGGGCCGAGTCGTCCAACACCGTCTACAACGCAACGCCCAATGTTAACACGTACAAGTGGAGAGCGGGTGGAGAGGGGGGTGGAGGGCTTTAGAAGACCGACCTGCAGCATGTGCACGTGGCCGCTCAGGCACTTGGACGTAGTGTAGCTGCACGGCGTCGCCAGCCACGACTTGGCCTCGGCCATCCAGCTCTTGGAGCTGTTGATCATCTCCTGGTGCTCCTTGAGCCACATGTGGATCTGACCAGGGACACAACACTCAGGTCAGAAGACGTGGATCTAAAGACCAACTGACAACCATGAGCCTCGAGGACCCCCCGACCCCTCTGTCCCCTCTGACCTTGCTGATGAGGGTGGTCCTCTGCTCCGCCTGCTTGGCCAGGAGGGAGTGGAGCTGCTGCACCTCCACCAACCTCTCGGTGAGGACCAGCACCTCCTCCGGCGTCTCCAGGTCCTGCATGTCCACCTCCAGCGCCGCCACGCACGAGTGCCACACGTCCAGCTCGTCCCACGTGCGCTGAGACACAAGCGGCGTTAAATCCAAGTGCATTCTGGGTCTGGTTCTGAAGTGTTTGTGTGGATATATGTGTGTGTGTGTGTGTGTGTGTATATGAGTTTCTACCTTCTGGGTGAACTTGGCCTCGGTCACGTTGGGGCTCTTCTGTTCGAGTCTCTTCTGGACGCAGTTCAGGCCGGACAGGATCTCCGTCAGCTTGGCGCCCAGCCGGTAGACGGCGCCGCTCCTCTCCACCGCCTCCACCACCTGACGGAGGAGGTTTTAGTTGATTAGTCGTCTACAGAAGTCGGTCCGAAGCACTTGCTTATCAGTCATTAAAATGCATGTTTATGTGTTAGTTCTGAGTTAATTGTGTGCTGAGCATTATGAATAATGTAATTATTAATAATAATAATAATAATAATAATAGTAATAATGAGTCCTTTCCTCTACATCCTGGACGTATTGATCTGTGATTAATTGCGTGGTTAATTGTGCACCTTCACTTCCACCAGCATCAGCGCCTGCATGACCTCCTGCAGCTCGGCCTCCAGCTCCGGCGGCACCGCAGCGTTCGCCTCGGAGTACTTCCTCTTTAGGCTGTCGGCGATGCGCTGCAGCAAAGCCTTCTGGGTACACAGCTGGCCGTCGACCTCCTGGAGACCAGACGGAGAGAAGAAGAAGACTCGAGTTCAAAGAGTTCCGAAAGTCTGAATGTCAATATTTACTGGTTCGAAATCAGCTATGTGAGATCAAATAAGAATAATTTCCATTTGTAGATAGTTTACAAGTCACAATTTTCTATTTTTGATATGAGAGAAAAATGGAAAACAATATTTTTTGCAGATTTTTGTTTGTTTGCCAGGAGTTTTAATTCCAATTAAAGCTGCGAGCAGCATTGACCGGGCCCTCGACAATTCACACACGTAGAGGGTACTTGCCGGTCGTCGGTTCACTCGGCCGAGTTTCTGCGACCGTTGGACCCAGCGTCCGCAAGTTAGACATTTTTTTCCGCACGGTACTTGCTGGACGCCGGCTCACTCAGCCGAGAAGGTTTGCGACCGACACACTGAGCGTCAACGAGTAAAACATTTTCTTCCTTCATTCAATTAAATTCAGTTTCTTTTAGTGCTGTGAAAAATAACGCGTTAACTCAGTTAATTCAATTACAGGTTTAACTAGTTATTTATTTTTAACGCATTTAACGCATGCGCAGAATGAGCTTCCAATCCGTCTGTTGTTGGTCGTCGAGACGGAAAAAAAGTCACTTGCAAAATGAGCTTCCAATACACCACTTCAATCTGAACTCTGTCCACTCTCATGCAGACGGTCTGTTCATCGGTAATGATCCTTCCGCAGGTTCACCTACGGAAACCTTGTTACGACTTTTACTTCCTGTAGATCAGGGTCTCAACACGTCGATCGCGGCGTAGTGTCGGTAGATCGCATGACATTAAAAAGATTGGCCCGCCCCCTGACATGTTCTCTAGAGCACGTCTTTGTTCTTTTATTAAACTAAACGTCTGTTGTTGATCGTATCTCCACAGCAGCATGTCATTTCTGTCTCTTCGCGTTGCGTTAACACTTATCGATCTCCGTCTCGCGCGCGCCACAAATAACTGCTGAGTTGCAGCACCATTGTATAGAAGAATGTATAAATGTATATATCCGTCTTTTGTCATAAATCTCTATGTTCTCACAAAATATACCGAGAATATCGGTAATATGTGATTAATCATGATTAATCCACAAAAACCTGTGATTAATCCAATTAAAAATTGTAATCGTTTCACAGCCCTAGTTTTTTTTATATAGCCCAATATCACAAATGACAAATTTGTCTCAGAGTGCTTAACAATCTGTACACATTATAATAATAATAATAATAATAATCATTCATCTTATATAGCGCTTCTCTAGACACCCGAAGTTGCTTTACAGAGTCCAGAGTCCTGGAGTCATACATACACATAGACATCCCTATCCCAGGACCTCACATCGGATCAGGAGAAACTCCCAAGAAATAGAAACAACCCGTCACGGGGAAAATAAAGGGAAGAAACCTTCAGGAGAGCAACAGAGGAGGATCCCTCTACCCGGATGGACAAGTGCAATAGATGTAATGTGTACAGAAGGACACATAAGAGTTAAAACACATTCAATGAACATGACACAGTGTATGAATAGTTGGTAGTAGGCATGGACCACGATCCAGACCTCCGTGATCCATCCCGGAGAAGCTGCGCGCGGCTACGGATAATATAATATTAATATTATGAACCCAGACTCAAGGGCTTGATGGTCCGACGTCTGTGGGACTTCCTCAACAGAACAAATAGTGATTATTTCTTCCGTGGTGGACGGTGGTAACAAACTGTTATATGCCACGATAAGCCACGCCCCCTCTCCGGCGCTTCTAGCGCGAGCGAAGAGAACATGACAAACAGTCAGGCGAGTGAACTCACACGAGTACATTTAGTAAAGACTTCACCTCTCCTCTGGCGTGAACGCAGCATGAAGGAGAGTGAACAGACCGCACTCCGCTGCAGAAAAAATGACCTTCAAAATAAAATCACAGGATTTTTTTTCTTCTCCCTTTTTTAAGAAAAGGCATCATATTTATTTCATGCCGTCACGGGCCACATAAAAGGATGTGGCGGGTTGGATGTGGCCCGCGGGCCGCGAGTTTGACACATGTGGTTTAGAGCATGGTCCCAAGAGACTTTTCTTTCTGGCTACATGTGTTGCATATGCCCACCAACTTTCATACATGTAGGTGAAACGTAGCATTGGGGCTGGCTAATTTAATGTTTGGAACGGCGGTTTGCATCCATATATTTGGTTCATTACTGCCACCTTCTGGCCTGGAGTTTGAAACCTAGGTGGATGCCTATAGGTGGAAGTGGCTAGACTGAAGCATGAAAATAGTGAATAGTGACTTTTCTTACCGTCTACATGTGTTACATATGCCGCCCAAGTTTTATACATGTAGGTCAAACGTAGCACTGGGGCTACCTAATTTAATATTTGTAGGGGGCGTTATTGAGCCAAATTACCATTTAGAAGAATTAAAAATCCTATCTGGTAACTACATCTTTGATTCTAAATGTATATGGCAAGTTTAGTTACACAGCGAGCATGTTTAGTCGCTCCAAAGCCCCTTCCTTGTTTGATGCGAAGAATGGGTTGCCACGTCAACAAAGTAAAACCGATCGTAAAATGCTTTGTGTGCCGACATCATGATAATCTTATGTTTGTGTGGGACAAATTTGAAGCCGATCTGATTGATCTACTAAAAATATTTTAAATAGCAGATAAACAAGCAAACTAGCGTGGCGTCCCACCTCCAGCTCCTGCGTGCTGCTGCTCTGCTCCATCTCCGACAGGACACCGTCTGCGGCCTCCAGCCACACATGGACGTCCTGCAGCTCCTTGTGCAGCTGCTCCCTCTCCTCCTGCTCCCCCCGGGCCTCCGCCAGGCCCTCCCTGCTCCTCTGCTTCACACTGCAGGAAACGCAAAAAACGCAGTTAACCTCCGAGGCAAAGCTACGTCTGATTGGGCAGCAGAGGCTTCTGGGTAACGGATGCTGTTCCCTACCTGTCGTAGCGACCCTGCATGGCCTGCAGCCGCTGACAGAGCGGGGCGGGTGGCGCCCGCTCCAGGTGGGCGGGGACTCCCAGCAGCCTGGCGCCGCGCAGCTCCAGCGCCGACAGGGCGCGGTGCTCGCAGTCCAGCCGGTCCTGATACTGGTCCCAGGACTGCAGCAGGTCATGCAGGTCCTCGGCGGAGGAGGCCTTCGCCCCGGATCCGTCGGGAAGCTCCGCCTCGACGTGGTCCAGGAGGGCGGCGGCCTTCTCCACCTGAGAGGAGGAGCGGTGTTAACGCTCTCCTTAACAACATCTAAATGGTCATCTAAATGTGGCGTGCCGCTCACCCCGCCGGTGACGTGGATCCACTCTCTGATCCTCTGCTGGCTGCGAGCCGTCAGGTCTCGCGTGCAGCGGCCGAGTCTCGACACAAGCTTCCAGACGGCGGCCGCGGCCCCGTCGCGACCTCCGCGGCAGCTCGGCTCCGGGCACCACTCCTTCAGCTCCTCCAGGCGGCTCTGAAGAGACTCCGCCTCCTCACGCAGAACCTGCACCGTCAAGAGAAGGTTTCATGGGTGGAGCTTACACGGCGAGTCCGACGGAGCATTAGAGATATTTTAGGAGATATAATTCTGAATTTCCGAGTTTCTAAAGTCAGAATCTTCTGAAAAAACTTTAATTAAAGCTGCGAGCAACGATGAACGGGTCTTGATACATCGTAGGTGATATACCTTCAATCATGATCGACAGTACCAGTTTGGTATGAATCGGACCCAGCGTGTAGGAGAACTCGCCAATTATGTGTTTTTCACAAAATTCAAAATGGCCGAAAATCTAAGTAGGTGGAGTTCTATTTCATCCTTCCTGACCGCCAGAGGCGGTGCTTAGCACTGGATATCTTCCGTCTTGCGCATAGCAGGTCGAGTATTAATAACAACAAAGTCACCCGTGACCTCGGATGACCCGCCCACCGGGTATAAGTTCCGGTGTCATCCCGAGATCAGTTCTTTTTCATCTTCTCGCAAACGCAGGCATCAGCTAAGGCTGAAGTTTAACTGAAGCTCGTCGCGGGGAGCCTTGTGACCAAATGGTCGGAGTTGCGATCCGTCGCCCTCCAGAGGCTGCGACGAGCTCTCCTCCTCGGAGGAGGACGTTGCGTTTCTCTACGGCGGACCGTCGAGGCGGACCGGAGAACGCACGAGTCTTTTTCGGTCTTCACCAGAGCGCCTTCACCGCGAAGCTTCAATCGGGTGAGATCGAATACAATTGCTGTCTATGACGGCATATCCCACAGGAGCAGAGCTCTCGTTCCTGCTAACTGTGTGCTAACGGGAGCACGTCCGCTCGGTGTCGCCAGGCTGCTACACCGGCGCGACCGGCTCTCTGTAGCGATTGAGATAGCGTGTGTGTTGACTTTGGTAGCATTGCCGCCGTGCATAGCTAGCAGAGTGTGTCCACTCAGGCTAACGGAGCCTACGCTAAATCCGACAGCTACCTCCTGTTCCACAGGACCTCGGCCCAAGTAGCGGAGCGCTCTCGCTCAGGCTACTGATGGGCGATTACAGCGCTAACGAGAGCGCGTCGGCTCGTTGCGGCTGGCTGCCACACTGCTACACTGCTACCGGCTTCCAGTGAGCAGAGCGTCCCGCTCAGGCTCACCGGGGGGACGCTAAGGAGGCTATAAGTCGATACTGATGCATACTGCACATGTACCTCCATGACATCGCCGCTGTTACAGCTAGCAGAGCGTCTCCACTCAGGCCAACTAACGCCACGCTAATGCTGACAGACCAGAGGAGTGAAGTGTGTCCTCACTCTCTCACTAGACATGCTGTTTTCTGACCCGTGTTCACGGGATCAGCGTCTACAGTAGCGCAGAGCTCTCGCTCAGGCTTACTGGGAGGCACCAGTAAGTACAGTTGCCATACTAGTGGAGAGGGTCCTCGAAGAGACCTGCCCTCTCACTACGAGTGTTTTCACAGGACCTGCTCCCCCGTAGCACAGTGCTTTCGCCCAGGCTACTCGTGGGATGCTTGTAATTACAGCTACTGTACTAGTCGAGCGTGTCCTCACTTCCTCTCTCTAGAGAGGCTGTTCTCTAGACCGCTTTCTAAACTGTCTCCACGGAACCCGTTTCCACAGTAACAGAGTGCTCTCGCTTAAGTTTACTGATAGGCCAGTAATCACAGCTACTGTATTGAGGAGGTGTCCTCACTCTAGACGGGCTGTCTCCGTCCTGCTCCACAGGACCTGGGCCACAGTAGCGGAGTGCTACTGCTGCGACCCCCAGCAGCTACAGCTACTGTACGAGTGAGGGCAGCGTTACGCTCTCCCCTCACTAGACGGGCTGTCTCTGTCCTGCTCCACAGGACCTGCGCTGCAGTAGCGGAGTGCGCTCGCTCTAGCTCCTGCTAGGACCCCAACAGACAGGTCAGGTCAGCTCCAGGCCAGCCGACCAGTTGCAAGCGCCGGCTAGGAGCCGCAGGGGCTCCCCTAGCAGTGCAATCGGGCATGCTAGCTTATAGAGTAGGTCTGCTGACCGCAGAACTAGCGCAGATAAGTCGCCACCCTAGTGCAGGGAGGACTGAAGCATCAGATCCACCCACGGCTGATCCATTCCCAAGGGAGGACATCCCAGTGGCAGTGTCCACCAATCTCCTTACTGGAGGACGGGGACAAGCGGCCCACCCACGCTTCTGGGTCTGGTTCCCATTCCTCAGGCCAGAGCCCCTTGTAGGGGGCAGTCGACGGCCCCATCGGGTTCGTCATTCGCAGGGCACAGGAACTGCTGGATATACAGCAGCCGGAACCCCACGCACGCTAGTGCATTCTTCAGGGGCATTCCCGGCCTTGCCACCTTTTCAGTCTCCCCTCCAGAGACTGTCTGAGGGGTTACCATCTTACGATAGATCACCGAACCCTGGCGTCCATGTAGGATATGGCCAAATGTGGCCTTCATCCCATGCCATCCATTGAGCTGACTATCGCATCCATCGGTTTTTCCCCAAGGGGACTCCGAGGCCGGATGACCGGTGCCCTCGAGCCCAGTCGGTTCTCAGGTGACCATTTTACCGTGCTTACTACACGACAACTCCCCCTCATATGTCATACTTGACTACAGCCTCAGTGATGCTTCGCTGCAGGCATGTGCACTTACGTCAAGAGAACCTGGGCGCCTAATGCTCTCCAGGGTTCAGACCAGCTGTTTGGCCGGCGCAGGCACCCTTGTCGGAGGTATGTAGGAACAACCTCCTTACTGTCCCAGTGAAATCAGGGGACCTGCTCTACAGGCGCAGCAGCGCACGGTGCAAGCCGGTTAGACCAGGCAGCAGTTATCTGGTCTCGCAGGACCGTGTCCACACCCCGCAGACTCGGGGGCGCCACGTCTTGATTTTCTCAGGCTGAGCCCAGCAGACATCCTTCGTGTGGTCTCCAGAGGAGATCGGCTCATGTCTGTCGACTTAAGGGAGGCCTTTTGTCAGGTTCCTAGAATGCTTCACAGACGGTTGCTCTGTTATGCTTTCCAAAGCCGTTATTCCCAGGCTTCTTCCATGTGGACTTCCCCAGGAGTTTCTACAAAAGGGCATTACTGCCGCCCTGCAATCACCAGGGCGTGAGGAAACTGCCATCCTGGACGATCTGGCTGATATGTGCGCCATACCCATTTAGGGCCACACAGTGCATTACTTGCACTCTCTCACGCCGCCGGTTGGGCCTTCGTGAACAAACAACTGTCTGAGCCATTCTCAGAGCATAACCTTTATTGGTGTAGCTCTAGATGCAGCCACTAAGCGGGCCTGGCCGTCACTCAGACAGGTGGACAGCATCCTCTGCAGCCTTCCCCTCTCTGAGGGGGCAGATGGCTGTCTTTTATCCTCTCTTCTTGCCTATCGGGTAAATTGACAGCTGCATCAGCTGTCTTACACTCTTTCTCACGCTGCCCGGTTGGGCCTTCGTGAACATAAGGAGTTTTCTGAGCCATTCTCGGAGCATAACCTTCATTGGTATAGCTCTAGATGCAGCCACTAAGTGGGCCTGCCCGTCACTCAAGCAGGTAGGTACTCTCTGAGGGGGCAGGCAGTGGTCTTTTATCCCTTTTTTCCTTGCCTATGGGGCAAATGCTTGGGCTGCTGTCGCGGCGCCCTTCGCATGGAGGGCCTAACAGCCTTCGCCAGGGGCCACAGGCACAAGATGGGGGTCACAGTGGTGCCCTCGGCTCTATCCCTGTAGAGGGTGAGAGCATACCCATCAGAGGGTATCCCCAGGGAGGGGGTCCGCCCCACCGGGAGGTCGCCACAGCAGACTCCCGCCTCTCAAAGTGGGGCGCAGTCTGGCAGTACAGAACTTCCAGAGGACAGTCTATTCGCGACACTTGGGTCTGGAGCCACAGGCCATGCACCTAGCGCTCAAACAGTTCCTGCCATACTTGGGAGGGAATATGTACTTGTTGGGCGAGACATCGCCTCAACCACGTGTTGGCTTGAACCTCCAGGGGCCTCTAGGGCGGCAGAGCTGCTACGGAGCTCCCGTGCCCTTCTGATTTTTCTTACTCCGGTAACCCTTCACCTGACCAATTGTCGGGCGAGGTAGCGACCAGGAGAACGGAACCAGGGCGTTCCCCACATTTCCGCTGATCTTGCCAACTACTCGGGGTCTTCAACAGGGCCACCGAATTTTGCTGGTGGCCCCCTTGCGTCCAGCCAGGACTTGGTTCCCCTGGCTGCACAGACTTCGCTGTGAGACGCCACGGTGCCTCGCTGACATGCGGGACCCTAGCACAGCTAGATGGTGGGACCTGCCATCCCGATCCCGGCCGTGCCCAACAAAGGGCTTGGCCGCAGGAGAGCAGAAGCAGCTGAACAGAATCAGTCCAAAGGACTATTCTAAACGCCAGAGTGCTATCCGTCTACAAGACATGTGCAGACCGCAGCCGCTTCCCGACCGGCGGGCGGAGGGACCCAGTACGGTGCCTCGTGCCTACGGTACTCACGCCTCCGTCATCCCTTCTAGTTAAGGGCATGTCTGCCTCTATCCTGAGGGCCTACATAGCTGCCATTTCATGCCAGCATGCTAAAGCCGACAATGATGCGGAACAGCCACAAGCTGGTGTCCCTCTTCATAAGGAGGGCCTCAGTGACTATCCCCTGAGCCCCCGAGGGCTCCTCCAGGGGACTCGCCCGGGGTACTGGACACCCTATGCTCGCCTCCCTTCGAACCCTTGGCAGAGGCAGAACTGTGGTTGCTGTCGGCAAAGACCTTTCATCCTTGCCATAACTGCGGCAGAGCAAGTAGGCAAGCTACACGCCCTGTCGGTCAATGAGCCTTGTCTGAGGGGAACTCAGAGGGCTCGGGTGTCACACTGCGGCCTAAAGCAGTGGCTTCCCCCAAAGGTGCTGGCACGCTCTGGTCTCAACCAGCCTGTCCAGCCTGCACAGCTTGACCACCATAACTAGTCAGTTAGGGTGGATCTAGGAAGGGCTATGCCACTGCAGAACAGTGCCTGTTCCACTAGATAGTGGAGGCCATTGCCTGTGCATAGGTGGTGAACGTCCGTGCTCTGCCATCCAGAGCAGGGTGTTGTTCTACCAACGGCGTTCCCACATCACGGGCGACCCAAAGAGGTATGCCCGTGGGGAATATAGGTGCATATGTATGCAACAGCCTCAGGGGCATCGTTGCGCACATTCACCAGAGACTACAGAGTGAACGGGAACACCCTCCATGCATTGCAGGTGGTCCAGATCCTCTGCTTGAGTCATATGAGGTAGTTTCCTTGGGATTCCTCGTGACTCTGTTGATATAAGTCATCCAGTGCTAAGCACCGCCTCTGGCGGTCAGGAAGGATGAAATAGAACGCAAGTTACGTATGTAACTATGGTTCTATGAATCCTGGATGACCGCCAGAGTTCTTAGTCACTCGGAATCTCGTGAGTTCGCGAGAAGATTCCGAGAACTGATCTCGGGATGACACCGGAACTTATACCCGGTGGGCGGGTCATCCGAGGTCACGGGTGACTTTTTTGTTATTAATACTCGACCTGCTATGCGCAAGACGGAAGATATCCAGTGCTAAGCACCGCCTCTGGCGGTCATCCAGGATTCATAGAACCATAGTTACATACGTAACTTGCGTTTAGGGGTCTGGGAGGCTTTTATTTGTAGAACAGGTCCAAGTGGACATGTGACAAATCTCAAGTCAATCAGACATACTGGGTGAGGGGCGTCGCCGATCAAACTTTGAGGGGACTCTAGAGAGCACTTATTTAAAACAGAATTTTGAGGTTGGGGTCCTACGTCTAGTTTCACTAAGCCTGACAAGCTTGACAAATTTGGTGGGTTTTGGGATATGATGCGTACCCCCAATATGCAGTCAAACTGAAGAAATAAAAAGCGGAATAATAATAAGTCGCTCAGTCGCTCGGACCCTAAATATTCTTTGCAAACAGATTCAGCAATAAGGAAATATTGATGATTTCTGCCAAGAATCACAGATATGATCATCAGCACTCCTTGAAGAGACACTGACGTTAATTGGGAAACAAATGACTGATTTGAGGTTTTTATCTGAATGTTAACCCCTCCTGTGGCTCTATAATTCATATTTCCCTCTACAGTGGCTCTGGTATGCGGGTAAAGAGCGGCAGAGATCAATCTAGAACTACGAGGTTAGAAATCAACAGTGAAGACAACGAGGTGCTGTAAAACACGATGGACGTCCATTTAGAAAAGGGGAGGAGCCTGTACGTACGGTGAGCTGGTCGTGCTGGTCGGTGCAGTCGGCGAGTTGCGTGACCTTCTGATCGATACAGAGCGACAGGCTGCCGGCCGAGCTCATGGCGCTCTGGAGGATTTCATCTCGGCTCTCGGTGTATTTCCTGTGATGTTGGGCGCAGCTGACAAAAGGCAGAATTATTGATTATTATTGATTCTCGGGTTATCCATCAAGCATCTCAGACGTCTAGGTGGACTCGCAGAGGTCTCTCTGCTGGAGACGAGAGAAAAAGAAGGGATACTAGAGAAAGAGAAAGGAGGCTAGAGAAAGGAGGCTAGAGAAAGGAGACTAAAGAAGGAGGCTAGAGAAAGGAGACTAGAGAAAGGAGGCTAGAGGAAGGAGCCTAGAGGAAGGAGTCGAGAAAGGAGACTAGAGAAAAGAAAAAAGAGAAAGGAGACTAGAGAAAAGACACAAGAGAAAGGAGGCTAGAGAAAGGAGCCTAGAAAAAGGCGCCTGGAGAAAGGAGACGAGGGAAAGGAGACTAGAGAAAGGAGCCTAGAGAAAGGCGCCTGGAGAAAGGAGACGAGGGAAAGGAGACTAGAGAAAGGCGCCTGGAGAAAGGAGACTATAGAGCGTACCTGGCGAGGCGCTCCAGCCTCAGGTGGCCCTCGGCCTGCAGCGTGGACATCCTCACTATCAGCCGGCTCAGGACGTCCTCCCGCTGCCGCTTCACCCTCTCGGGGCACAGGTAAGGGTGCGGCGGGCCCTGGTTCTGGAGGCGCTCCACGTGGGTCTGAAAGTCCTGCTGCAGCGAGGCCAAGGCCCGCTGGGTCTCCTCCAGCCGGTCGGCGCAGAGTCCGGTGGAGCCCTGCGGGGGCAGCAGAGAGACCTCCACGTGCCTCAGGAAGAGCGCCGCCTGGCGCACGGCGGCCGTGTAGCTGCTCAGAGACTCTTTGGCCCGGGAGATGTTCCCCTGAAACCCAGAGACACACCTCATCAGACCAGAGCCTAGACTAGAGGAGACTAGAGAAAGAAGACCAGACACAGGAGACTAGAGAAGGAGACTTGAGAAAGAAGACTAGAGAAAGGAGACTAAATAAGGAGACTAGAGAAAGAACACTAGAGGAAGGAGATTAGAGAAAGGAGACTAAAGAAGGAGACTTGAGAAAGGAGATGAGAGAAAGAAGACTAGAGAAAGGAGACTAAATAAGGAGACTTGAGAAAGGAGACTAGAGGAAGGAGACTAGAGAAAGGAGACTAAAGAAGGAGACTTGAGAAAGGAGACTAGAGGAAGGAGACTAGAGAAAGGAGACTAAATAAGGAGACTAGAGAAAGAACACTAGAGGAAGGAGACTAGAGAAAGGAGACTAAAGGAGACTTGAGAAAGGATACTTGAGAAAGCAGAGTAGATAGGAGACTAGATAAAGGAGGCTAGAGAAAGAAAACGAGAGGAAGGAGAATAAAGAAGGAGACTTGAGAAAGGAGACTCGAGAAAGGAGACTAAATGAGGAGACTAGAGAAAGAACACTAGAGGAAGGAGACTAGAGAAAGGAGACTAAAGAAGGAGACTAGAGAAAGCAGAGTAGAGATAGGAGACTAGATAAAGGAGGCTAGAGAAAGAAAACGAGAGGAAGGAGACTAAAGAAGGAGACGGGAGACATTTAAAAAGGACTCAGTGACTCTTATAAAAATAAAAACTTGCCATTTGTGAGTCGCATTCCCCGAGCACCTCGGCCTTCAGGCCGCTCAGCTCCTGGGATCCTCGGCCGGGTCCCTGCTTCTGCTCCAGAACCTCCAGCGCCCTCACCCTGGACTCCACGGTCCTCCTCAGAGACAAGACCCTCTGGTACCGGAGGTCCAGGGCCGTCTCGCTGGGCTCCAGCGGGGGGGGTTCCCAGAGCTCCTGCTGGCTCCTGCGGAGGAAGGCCAGGGTGGCCTCCCGCTCCACGCCCAGGTCCAGCTGCTCCAGCAGGTTCCACTCCATGATGCTCAGGTTGTTGTAGAGCATCACCTCCAGCGTGTCCAGGCTCTCCTGGTTGCACTTCAGCCGCTGCCGCTCGCTGCTCAGCTGCGAGGGGTAGAGGTCGCTGGAGATGGCCTGCAGCTCGCGGCCGGCCTCCTCCGACATGTGCTTGATGAGCGGCAGCCGGATCAGGAGCGTCTGGCACACTTTGTACTTGTCCTCCAGCGCCTTGCTGTCGTCTTTGGTCCGACAGACCTGCTCCTGGACGCTCTCCCTGAGGTCCTCCACGCACTGCCTCTTGGTCAGGTACCGCTCGTGACCGCGGGCTTTGGTCTCCAGCGCGACGATGCTGCCGAGGAGCTCCGAGACGGCGGCGTGCAGCTCCCTCGTCTTCTCTCGGGGAATCCACGGCTGCAGCAGGTCCACCTGGGACTTGTGCTCCAGAATCACGCGTTTCAAAGGCTCCAGAGCCTGAAGGGACTCGCTCGTGATGGGGAACCGGTGTCGACTCAGATCTCCAGACATCTGCCTTAGGCTGGTTTCCACGGCGACCAGCTGCTTCCTGCTCGACTCCACGGTCTGGGCGAGTTGGTCCATCTCCGTCTTGTTGGCCTTCTCGTAGCCGCTGATGGCCCGGACGTCGTCCCGCAGGGCGCACAGCTTGTCGAACAGCTGCAGGTTCTCCGTGATGCTGAGCTCAGAGGCGATGTCTCTGCTCAGCATGAGGAGCGCCTCGCAGACGGCGGCCTGCTTCTCAGCCTCGGCCAGGGTCTCTCGGATCTGACGGGCTCTACGATCGAGCTCCGTGGGGCTCCTGAGCTCCCCGTCCGGAGCCCTGGAGGCCTCTCCGTGCAGATGGGCCAGAACCCACGAGTCCAGGTCGGCGATCTGCGCCGACAGCTTTTCTCTGGTCTGCAGACCCCACTCGAGCTCCCGCACGGCGTTGGCCAGCTCCTCTGTGGTGGACTTTGAGAGCTCCTCGAGGGTCTTCAGGGAGGAGCGCACCACGGGCACCTCCTCATCCTGGTCCAGCTGTGGAAAAAGCTCCGTCACCTCCTCCGCCAGGGACTCCAGTTGGACCTGTTTCGACATGACCTCGGACTGCAGCGTCTTCAGATCTCGGAGCTGCCGGTGCACCTCCTCTGGGAGGAGCGCCACCCTCTTCCTCCTGCCCTCGATGTCGCTCTCCGTCTGCTTGGCCCAGGCGAGGCCGTCCCTCAACACCAAGATGATCTTCTCCATGATGGGGCTGCTGCTGCTCTGCGTCTGAGAGGACACCAGCTCCTCCGTGTGGCACAGCTGGTCCGTGACCCTGCGCAGGCCGTCCTGCAGCCGCGCTGCGTCCTTCTCCCTCGGCGAGCCGAGGAGCGTCGCCTCAGACTGCCGCTGCAACAGGAGGTATCTCTGCCGCGCGGCCTTGACCTCGGCGTTGGCGACCATCAGCCGCTGACCCTTCTTGCAGGTCCACTGAGGAGCCGAGGACGGCTCCAGGTCTTTGCCGATGGTCTCCAGATGTCGGTGGAGGCCCGCCAGCGCCGCCAGAAGGCCGCTGGAGTCGTGAGTGCGGACGTGTGTGTGGTACAGCGTCCTCTCCACGGCGCTCTCCAGGCCTCTCCAGCCCTCCTGCAGGGTCTTCTGCTCCATCTGTGCGGTGGCTCGCTCAGACCAGCTGAGGCTCGGGGATAACTGGGTTTGGGTGAGGAGCAAGTCCCCGAGCAGCGCCCGGTTCTCCTCCATGCTCCTCTGGAGGGAGCACAGGCGCTCTGCCTGCTTGCAGCTGCTCTCCTCCGGGGACCTGAAAGAACAACACAGGCCTTCATGCTTTTACAGTGGCACACGATGGAAGTTTGAGAGGGAAGGTTAACATTTAAACTTGAGGCAAATGTAAAATATGGCTTTAGGAAGCTCGACACCTCCTTTTCTTCTGGTGTCTGACCTCTTTGGTCTTCACTCAGTCTCGCTCCTCCTTAGTTTAATATCACAAAAGATTGTTTAACCTGCAACATTTTAGTTAAGCAGAGAGGAAACTCAAGAAAGGAGGCTAGAGAAAGGAGACTAGACAAAGGAGACTAGAAAAAGGAGGCTAAAGAAAGAGAAAGATGACTAGAGAAAGGAGGCTAGAGAAAGGAGGCCAAAGAAAGGAGGCTAAAGAAAGGAGGCTAGAGAAAGGAGACTAGAGAAAGGAGACTAGAGAAAGGAGGCTAAAGAAAGGAGGCTAGAGAAAGGACACTAAAAAAGGAGGCTAGAGAAAGGAGGCTAGAGAAAGGAGGCTAAAGAAAGGAGACTAGAGAAGGAGGCTAGAGAAAGGAGGCTAGAGAAAGGAGACTAGAGAAAGGAGACTAGAGAAAGGAGGCTAGAGTAAAGGAGAATAGAGAAAGGAGACTAGAGAAAGGAGACTAGAGAAAGGAGACTAGAGAAAGGAGGCTAGAGTAAAGAGGCTAGAGACAGGAGGCTAGAGAAAGGAGAATAGAGAAAGGAGACTAGAGAAAGGAGGCTAGAGAAAGGAGGCTAGAGTAAAGAGGCTAGAGACAGGAGGCTAGAGAAAGGAGACTAGAGAAAGGAGGCTAGAGAAAGGAGGCTAGAGTAAAGAGGCTAGAGACAGGAGGCTAGAGAAAGGAGACTAGAGAAAGGAGACTAGAGAAAGGAGACTAGAGAAGGAGGCTAGAGTAAAGAGGCTAGAGAAAGGAGACTAGAGAAAGGAGACTAGAGAAAGGAGGCTAGAGTAAAGAGGCTAGAGACAGGAGGCTAGAGAAAGGAGACTAGAGAAAGGAGACGAGAGAAAGGAGGCTAGAGAAAGGAGACTAGAGAAAGGAGGCTAGAGACAGGATGCTAGAGACAGGAGACTAGAGACAGGATGCTAGAGACAGGAGACTAGAGACAGGATGCTAGAGACAGGAGACTAGAGACAGGATGCTAGAGACAGGAGACTAGAGAAAGGAGGCTAGAGTAAAGAGGCTAGAGACAGGATGCTAGAGACAGGAGACTAGAGACAGGATGATAGAGACAGGAGACTAGAGACAGGATGATAGAGACAGGAGACTAGAGACAGGATGCTAGAGACAGGAGACTAGAGACAGGATGCTAGAGTAAAGAGGCTAGAGACAGGATGCTAGAGACAGGAGACTAGAGACAGGATGCTAGAGACAGGAGACTAGAGACAGGATGATAGAGACAGGAGACTAGAGACAGGAGGCTAGAGTAAAGAGGCTAGAGACAGGATGCTAGAGAAAGGAGACTAGAGAAAGGAGGCTAGAGTAAAGAGGCTAGAGACAGGATGCTAGAGAAAGGAGACTAGAGAAAGGAGGCTAGAGTAAAGAGGCTAGAGACAGGATGCTAGAGAAAGGAGACAGCGTGGACGAGGACTCACCGTGTCACAGCCTCCAGCTCTGCGGTGAGTCTCTGCAGCGCGGCCTCGGCTGCTCCCGTCTGTCTGCAGTAATCCGTCACCAGCTGCAGCCGGGTCTCTGTCCTGCGGGCGGCGGCGGCCGCGTCCTCGGCGGCGGCGCTCCACTGCTCCTCCACCTGCTGCCGAGCGTCCTCGTCCTCACCATCAGCCGCCCTCAGCTCAGAGAGCAGGGCCACCTGGGCCCGGGCGGTGGCGATGCAGCGCTGGAAACACATTCAGTCAAAGCCCGTCAGAGTGAATGTTATCTTATTATTGCTCAACACAAATCAATCTCTATGAAGTTTGTTTCAACACTTTTTGGCAGCTGTGTTTTTAATATCCGCCTGTGGCAGCAGGTGGCACAGAGAAGCCTTCATTAGAGGTTTGGCTTTATTACCCAACCTGCAGTTCAACTCCTCCAGTAACCACACATCAGCTCCCACGAGCCGTTCCTCCAGTGAGTCCTCCTTTTAAAAACACACCTGCGCCTCCTCCAGCTGCCGGGCCATTGCGGTCGAGTCGAGCTCAGCGGGGCAGCTCTGGCAGCTCAGGACTTTGGACACTAGCCTCTGGAGCTCCAGATTGCTGGCGGACCCCATCAGAGCCTCCGGAGCGTCCTCCAGTCGGCTCCCCTGAGGAGACAGCAGGGTTTTGGTGCATGATCAATGTAAAAAACAATGTTGCTTTAGCTCATTTTGGGCCATTATAAGAAACTGATTTTTTTTTATTCCATGTAATATGCTGAACTTCTGCATTTAGAACACGTGCCTCCATGATTCTGACACCTTACACTTAAATCCCGGATGTGTCTCGACATATTCTAACCAGAGTGGCAGTTTGACTGTTTTTAAAGACCCGCAGCAGTAATGATACCTTGGTGAGCGGACTGCTGGGTACTTTCCCAGAGAGCAGCTGTATCTCTGTGAAGATGTTCCTCATGACGGATCCCTCCGGTTCCTCCAGGAGGAGCTCCTCAGTGTCCACAGCACTCGCTTCCGCCGGAGCCGTGTTCCCCCGAGAGGTCAGACCCTCCACCAGCGTCAGCCCCCCACGGGGAGCGTCAGTTGGGAACTCATCCAGCGCCTGCAGGGATGCGGGCGGCGTCTCGTCGGCCGTGCCCACCTCCTCTCGCTGAGAAAACAAAACCACCAGTGATGATGCAGGAAGAATCCTGATGAACGGGTGTTCACGGCTTCAGTTGAACTCTCTGAAACTATTCACACATTGGTCCTGACTGTTTCTCTAGAGGTGTGTCACTGTCTTTGAGAGAGAATGTTCAGCAGGAAGCTCACATTACAGCCCCGAGGCACTGGAACCTGCTGGTAGCACCGGTATAATGTCTCACACACATATTCTTTACTTGGCATTTCAATCTAATAAAGGGACTCTGTGCACACCTCTTGTACAGCATTACTATTAAAAAGTCTAAATATTTAGAAGTAAAGAGTTAAAGCTTTACAAAACGTGCTAAAAAAAGTAGATTGACCGGTAATCAATACGCCTCTAAAGAATGTTGGAAGGGCAAACAAGTGTAAGTACGAGCCCAATAGAGGCTTTACACAGATAAACCTCCCTGAGGGAGAAGGAGTAGTGACGGATGTGTTTCCTGGAGGTAAAATCAAAGTGTAGTTTAGAGGAGAAGACGTTCGGATGCAGTGAAACACGGGACGGGTTAAACACCACGGGACATGCAGCACAGTGCAGAGTCACTTCTGTTATATTCGTTTCACATTGGCACAAAACACACTGAACACAGAAGCCTCGAGGGTTGGGTACCGAGAACCGGTGCCAATGCGGTTCCTATACGACCGGTGCCGACCGGACCGAAACGCAACGCACTTTTCGGTGCCTGAGCCGATTGAAATTTTAAAAAACAATTATTTTGAACTTCTCTGGTGACTCCGCCCAGTCAGCAGGTTACGATAGCCTATCATTTAACTTTGAAAGTAGAGGCATTCACCGAGTTTGACCGTCTGCATGAGCCCGTGCTGAGCACACCAGCGGTCAGGCTAAGCGCGATGGGGAGACGGTCCCCCTGAAAAGGTGGAGATCGGTGATGACAAGGGCAGCCTTAACTCAGATTAGTACCGTAACATTGATTGCAGGTCCTGTATTCATAAAGGCCAACAAATAATAAATTAGCCATTATAACTATGTTTAAGCTAGCCATGAGCTACGAGCGCGACAGTCTGATATCCGTTTTTTGTCAGTGCTCCATGAGAACGGCTTTTACAGGGAATATGACCGAAGAGGTTTTTAATGTCGTCATTGTCAATCCGGCGTTTACATTTTTTTTTTATACTAAATTTGTAAGTATCGTTTCAGGCACCGCTTAAGGCACCGGTATCGTTTTTAAAGTACCAGTATCGAAAAAAATGTAAACGATACCCATCCCGACTAGCCTCACGTCACCATGAATACTGCCTCTACTCACCTGGGGCACGTCCTCTCTCTGCAGCCGCTCTGCACCAGGAGAGGCCATCTCGGCCGGTGTGAGTGGAACATTTTGTATTGTTACATGCTCCCTCTTCTTTCCCTTCTTGCCGTCTTCCCCCTTAACTTCCTTTGCATCTGTTGTCAGGGCGACGGTGAAACTATCTCGCTCCTCCACCGTGGTCATGTGAAATGAAGACTCGGCCGGCTGGACGTCAGCGGCGGTGACCTCAGTCTCAAACGGGGCACTTGATTCCTTCCTTGCCTCCTTTTCTTTTGTGAGTGTTTTGTGTTGATGTACACTCACGTGGACGTCTCCCAGGCTCTGGGGGGCGTCGTGCACTGTAGCGTGAATTTCTTTGCCGTCCTTGTCCTTTTTGGGTCTTACCTGTGTGGTTTTCAGGAACTCTTGTTCAATCCCTGTTTCGCTTTTTTTGACAGAGTCTTGGTCAGATGAGCTTACTTCTGCACACGGTGTCTCTGCTTCACTCGGCTGCACTGCGACAGGAGCAGCCGAGGGGGGTTTAATGGACTCACTTTGAGATTTAACATTTTGATGGACACTTGATTTAACATCAGCCTTAACTGGAGTTTGTCCGTCACTAACCATCTCAATACTTGGTGCCGTTTCCATCTCTGGAGTTGAAGATGGCTTCTGACTGTCAAGCTCTTCCTTGGTCATTGTCAGCTCCTTGGTAGGAAGGTCTGGGGAAACCTTTTGACCCTCTGACTTTCCCTTGATAGGTGAATGCTCTCCTTGTTCCACAACAGTAATTTCAGTTGGTGATGTTACTATCTCAGGAGTTGAAGATGACTTCTGACTGTCAAGCTCTTCTATGGTCTTTGTCAGCTCCTTGGTAGCAAGGTCTGGGGAATGTTCAAGACCCTTTGACTTTTCTTTGGTAGGTGAAAGCTCTCCTTGTTCAACAACAATCATTTCTGTTTTTGCTGTTACCACATCTGGAGTTAAAGATGACTTCTGTCTATCAAGCACTTCCTTGGTCTTTGTCAGCTCTTTGGTAGCAATTTCTGAGCAAACTACTAGACCCTCTGATTTCCCTTTGGTAGGGGAAACCTCTGCTTCTTCCACAATAGTCATTTCAGTTGTTGCTGTTACCACCTCTGGAGTTGAAGATGGCTTCTGACTGTCAGACTTTTCTTTGGTCTTAGTCTGCTCTGTGACTGCAAGTTCAGGAGAAAGCTGCACATCCTTTGACTTTCTTTCAGTTTGTGAAAGTTTAACCTTTTCCACAAGAGCCATTTCAGTTGGTGCTGTGAGCCCCTCTGGAGTTGAAGATGGCCTTTGAAGGTGAGGCTCTTCCGTGGTCTTTTTCATCTCTGT
The DNA here is from genome assembly GCF_029220125.1 of Pseudoliparis swirei. NCBI lineage: Eukaryota > Metazoa > Chordata > Actinopteri > Perciformes > Liparidae > Pseudoliparis > Pseudoliparis swirei. The sequence continues at coordinate 17,075,015 of NC_079398.1, read as the reverse complement.
GGTAGCTAGCTCTGTGGAAACTGTTAGATCCTTTGACTTTCCTTTCGTAGGTGAACGCTCTCCTTGTTCAACAACAATCATTTCTGTTGTTGCCGTCACCACATCTGGAGTTAAAGATGACTTCTGATTGTCAAGCTCTTCCTTGGTCTTTGTCAGCTCCTTGGTAGCAAGGTCTGGGGAAAGTTCAAGACCCTTTGACTTTTCTTTGGTTTCTGAAAGTTTACCTTTTACCACAACAATCATTTCTGTTTTTGCCGTTACCATCTCTGGAGTTGAAGATGGCTTCTGACTGTCAAGCTCTTCCTTGGTCTTTGTCAGCTCTTTGGTAGCAATTTCTGAGCAAACTACTAGACCCTCTGACTTTCCCTTGATAGGTGAATGCTCTCCTTGTTCCACAACAGTAATTTCAGTTGGTGATGTTAGTATCTCAGGAGTTGAAGATGACTTCTGCCTGTCAAGCTCTTCCTTGGTCTTTGTCAGCTCCTTGGTAGCAAGGTCTGGGGAATGTTCAAGACCCTTTGACTTTTCTTTCGTTTCTGAAAGCTCTCCTTGTTCCAAAACAATCATTTCTGTTTTTGATGTTACCAACTCTGGAGTTGAAGATGGCTTTTGAAGGTGAGGCTCTTCCTTGGTCTTTTTCATCTCTGTGGTAACTGTTAGACCCTCTGATTTCCCTTTGGTAGGGGAAACCTCTGCTTCTTCCACAATAGTCATTTCAGTTGTTGCTGTTACCACCTCTGGAGTTGAAGATGGCTTCCGACTTTCAGACTTTTCTTTGGTCTTAGTCTGCTCTGTGACTGCAAGTTCAGGAGAAAGCTGCACATCCTTTGACTTTCTTTCAGTTTGTGAAAGTTTAACCTTTTCCACAAGAGCCATTTCAGTTGGTGCCGTGAGCCCCTCTGGAGTTGACGATGGCCTTTGAAGGTGAGGCTCTTCCGTGGTCTTTTTCATCTCTGTGGTAGCTAGCTCTGTGGAAACTGTTAGATCCTTTGACTTTCCTTTCGTAGGTGAACGCTCTCCTTGTTCAACAACAATCATTTCTGTTGTTGCCGTCACATCTGGAGTTAAAGATGACTTCTGATTGTCAAGCTCTTCCTTGGTCTTTGTCAGCTCTTTGGTAGCAATTTCTGAGGAAACCCCTAGACCCTCTGACTTTCCCTTGATAGGTGAATGCTCTCCTTGTTCCACAACAGTAATTTCAGTTGGTGATGTTACTATCTCAGGAGTTGAAGATGACTTCTGACTGTCAAGCTCTTCCTTGGTCTTTGTCAGCTCCTTGGTAGCAAGGTCTGGGGAATGTTCAAGACCCTTTGACTTTTCTTTGGTTTCTGAAAGCTCTCCTTGTTCCAAAACAATCATTTCTGTTTTTGATGTTACCACCTCTGGAGTTGAAGATGGCTTTTGAAGGTGAGGCTCTTCCTTGGTCTTTTTCATCTCTGTGGTAACTGTTGGACCCTCTGATTTCCCTTTGGTAGGGGAAACCTCTGCTTCTTCCACAATAGTCATTTCAGTTGTTGCCGTTACCACCTCTGGAGTTGAAGATGGCTTCCGACTTTCAGACTTTTCTTTGGTCTTAGTCTGCTCTGTGACTGCATGTTCAGGAGAAAGCTGCACATCCTTTGACTTTCTTTCAGTTTGTGAAAGTTTAACCTTTTCCACAATAGCCATTTGAGTTGGTGCTGTGAGCACCTCTGGAGTTGAAGATGACCTTTGAAGGTGAGGCTCTTCCGTGGTCTTTTTCATCTCCTTGGTAGCTTGTTCTGTGGAAACCTTTAGACCTTCTGACTTTCCTTGGGTGGGTGAACACTCTCCTTGTTCCACAACATTAATTTCAGTTGGTGCTGTTACCACCTCTGGAGTTGAAGATGACCTTTGAAGGTGAGGCTCTTCCGTGGTCTTTTTCATCTCTGTGGTAGCTAGCTCTGTGGAAACTGTTAGATCCTTTGACTTTCCTTTTGTAGGTGAACGCTCTCCTTGTTCAACAACAATCATTTCTGTTGTTGCCGTTACCACATCTGGAGTTAAAGATGACTTCTGATTGTCAAGCTCTTCCTTGGTCTTTGTCAGCTCCTTGGTAGCAAGGTCTGGGGAAAGTTCAAGACCCTTTGACTTTTCTTTGGTTTCTGAAAGTTTACCTTTTACCACAACAATCATTTCTGTTTTTGCCGTTACCATCTCTGGAGTTGAAGATGGCTTCTGACTGTCAAGCTCTTCCTTGGTCTTTGTCAGCTCTTTGGTAGCAATTTCTGAGCAAACTACTAGACCCTCTGACTTTCCCTTGATAGGTGAATGCTCTCCTTGTTCCACAACAGTAATTTCAGTTGGTGATGTTAGTATCTCCGGAGTTGAAGATAACTTCTGACTGTCAAGCTCTTCCTTGGTCTTTGTCAGCTCCTTGGTAGCAAGGTCTGGGGAATGTTCAAGACCCTTTGACTTTTCTTTGGTTTCTGAAAGCTCTCCTTGTTCCAAAACAATCATTTCAGTTTTTGATGTTTCCACCTCTGGAGTTGAAGATGGCTTTTGAAGGTGAGGTTCTTCCTTGGTCTTTTTCATCTCTGTGGTAACTTCTTCCAAAACAGTAACTTCAGTTATTGCCGTTACCACATATGGAGTTGAAGATGGCTGCTTACTTTCTAGCTCTGGGGAAAGTTTCAGACCCTTTAAACTTACTTTTGTTGGTGAATGTTTACCCTTTTCCTTAGAAGCAATGTCAGTAGGGTCAGGAACATTTAAGTCCTTGTTGTCATGCTCTCTTTCACCCTGGATACTCATTTGATTTATATCAATCATTGGTGCATTTGCCATTATAACGGATGACATATCATGCAGCTTTATCGTGGCCTGGGTACCTGGTTGTAAACTCTGAACTCCGTCCCCTTTGTAGCTTTTTTCCATCTTAACAAACTTGTTATCCATGCTCTGGGATGCATCATGCACATCTTTCGTGGACACTTTATCATGCATTTTTTTCACATCACATTCATTGTCCTCTTTGGGTCTTACCTGTGTGGTTTTCAGTAGCTCTTGTTCAATCCCTGTTTCGCTTGGTTTGACGGAATCTTGGTCAGATGAGCTTACTTCTGCACATGGTGTCTCCGCTTTACTCGGCTGCACTGCTACAGAAAGAGCCGAGGGGGGTTGAGTGGAGTCACTATGAGCCACCTCGGCAGCCTTCTCTGTCTTAACATCAAGTGTAGTACCATCTTTGTTTTCTTGGGCTCTTTCACTCTGGATACTTTTTTGAACAACTATTCTTGGCTCGTTTGTTCCCGTCACAGATGTGTTTTGATCCTTCTCCACAGGGGTCGGTATATCTAGTTGTAGGATGCGTACTTCAGGCCTAATCTGGATTTTCTCAATGCTAACGGTTCTGGTCAAAACCCTAGCGTCCACTTCTTGCACCTCACGATCCTTGACCTTTTTGGGTCTTTCCGGTTCCCCAAGTTGAGTGGGGGACCCTTCAGCAACACCCTTCGTCTCATGCCGATCTGGGTTCATCTCCCATGTTTCGGCAAAATCTACTTCAGGCAATTCCAGGACCAAATATCTCTTCTCAATTTCCCCAGTGTTTTTCCACAACTTGTCTATGTGGTCTGACAAAGCGCAAGGCTCGGTTGAGAGAGGGGGTTGTGTTTGAGGCGCTGTACTCGAGTCCCTTTCTGTAGACAGGGTAGTGGCTTGTTGTGAAGCCTCTTGAGACTCAGAAAGTGAACCTTTACGTATGGTGGTAATGGGTGAAAGGACAGACTCCAGAGGTTCAGGACGAGATCTTTCTGATGGAATGCCAGCAACAGGAACAGGAACCTTCTCACACACTGGACTGAAGTTCTTAACAGTTGTTTGACTCTCCTCAGCAGATTTCACTGGGACACTTGATTGAATATCAGCCTTAACTTCTGAACTCTTGAAATCCAGGGAAGACTTCTGACCGTCAACCTCTTCCTTGGTCTCAGACAAATCCATGCTACTGAAGTCTGTGAAAGGTTTAAGACTTTTTGACTTTCTTTCGGGAGGTGAAAGCTTTCCTTTCTCCACAATTATTTCCGTTTTTGCTGTGATCATCTCTGGAGTTGAAGATGGCTTCTGACTGTCAAGCTCTTCCTTGGTCTTTGTCAGCTCTGTGGTAGCAAGATCGGGGGAATGTTTTAGACCCTTTGACTCTATTGGTGAAAGATCAGCTTCCTCCACAACAGTAATTTTAGTCTGTGGCGTTACCACCTCTGGAGTTGAAGATGGCTTCTGAAGAAAACACTCTTCCCTGGTCTTTGTCAGTTCTGTGGAAACTGTGAGACCCTCTGACTTTCCTTTGGTAGGTGAACGCTCTCCTTTTTCCACAATAGTCATTTTAGTTGGTGCTGTTACCATCTCTGGAGTTAAAGATGGTTTCTTACTTTCAGACTTTTCTTTGGTCTGAGTCAGCTCTGTGGAAGCAGGTTCTGGGGAAAGTTTCAGACCCTTTGACTTTCTTTTCGTTGGTGAAACTTTATCCTTTTCCACAAAAGCAATGTCTGTAGTTTCCGATGGTGCTGTGACCATATCTGGAGTTGAAGATGGCTTCTGACTGTCAAGCTCTTCTTTGGTCTTTGTCAGCTCTGTGGTTACACATTCTGTGGAAACCTCTAGATCCTCTGACTTTTCTTTGGTAGGTGAACACTCTGCTTTTTCCACAACAGTCATTTTAGTCGGTGCCGTTACCACCTCTGGAGTTGAAGATGACTTCTGACTTTCAGACGTTTCTTTGGTCCGAGTCAGTTCTTTGGAAGCAAGATCTGGGGACAGTTTAAGATCCTTTGACTTTTCTTTGGTTGGTGAAAGTTTACCCTTTTCCACAACAGTCATTTCAGTTGGTGCTGTGAGCACCTCTAGAGTTGAAGATGGCTTTTGAAGGAGAGGCTCTTCCGTGGTCTTTTTCATCTCCTTGGTAGCTTGTTCTGTGGAAACCTTTAGACCTTCTGACTTTCCTTGGGTGGGTGAACACTCTCCTTGTTCCACAACATTAATTTCAGTTGGTGCTGTTACCACCTCTGGAGTTGAAGATGGCTTCTGACTGTCAAACTTTTCTTTGGTCTTAGTCTGCTCTGTGACTGCAAGTTCAGGAGAAAGCTGCAGATCCTTTGAATTCCTTCTGGTTGGCACAAGCGTTGCTTCTTCCTTAACAACACTTTTATTTTGATCATTGGTGCTCAACGAAGATTTACGATCTTTAGTTTCTGTCTTTGTCTGACGTGCCTCAGTGGCAACAGGTTTCAGAGGGTCCTCTGTACTCTTGGACTTTCTTTTGGGTGGAAGAAGCTTACTTTGTTCAACAACAGCAGTTGTGGCTTGCCCTTGAACACACTCTGGGGTTGCGGGATCATTTGCAGGTCCTTGTTTTTTCTCCACACCAGTACTTCTACCAAGGGGGGACACTGGATTTGGAACTGTGGAAACCTCAAGACCCTTTGATTTCCTTCTGGGTAGTGGTGTCAATTTAGCCTCTTCCACAACATCAGTTTTATTTTGCTCTCCGGAGCTCAACGTAGGCTTCTGACTTTTAGGCTCTTGTATTCTAACGGCCACCTCCTCGGTAGCTTGTGATCTTCTTTTAGGTGGAGAAAGCTTTGTTTCTTTTGCCACAGTAGTTTTAGCCGGTTCTGTGAGCTTCTTTGAAGTTGAAGAAGACTTCTCACTGGCAGGTTCTTTCTTGTTATCTTTAGGGTCCACGTCAGTAGTTCTAATCTGGGCAACAATTTGCTGCGAAGTTGTGGTCACTTCAGAACTCTTTGACTTTTGCTCGCTTGAACTGGAAGCAGTGCTCTGACTTTCAGGTTCTTCTGGCATCTGTGCTGCATGCTGGTCGGGCGTTGTTGACCTTTGCTTTGGTAGTAACAACTCACTTTGTTCCAAAACATCAGGTGTAGTTGTAGCTGGAACAACCTCAGAGGGTGAAGACCTCTCAGGATTCTTTGCCACACCTGACACCGGCTCTGGAACAGTGGAAACGTCGAGACCCATTGACTTCCTCATGGTTAGAATAACCGGAGCTTCTTCCTTCACACCGGCGGCTTCAGTTTGCTCCTTGGATTTCAGCAAAGATGTCGGACCGTCAGACTTCACCGCGGTCGGTGTTTCCTCCTTCGACTTTCTTTTGGTTGGCGAGAGTTTACTTCCTTCCTCAACAGCAGCTTCTCCTGGCTGTGAGATCTCCTGAGCAGCTCTCTCAGGCTCTTTCTTACTTTCCTTGAACTCTGCATCGTCTTCAGTAGTTATACTCTGGGTAGAAACTGGCTTAGAAGTCGTGGAACATTCAGAACTCTTGGACTCCTGCCTCTTTCCTACAGACTCGGGTTGCTCAGCGTCCGTTTCTGTGATTGCCGCTGAAGTTTGGAGATCCTCAGCGTTGCCTTGGATCTGTGCAGGTTTAGCATCAATAGTCTTCAAGGACACGTCTGGACTCTTTGACTCTTTACTGGTGCCAGTTGTGAACGGCTCCGATGCATCCAGAACAACGGTCACGATTCGCTTCGTTTCATCCACGACGGCGGTTACGATGGGACTTCTGGGTGACCCTTGAGTAAGGACAGACTTCACCTTTTCAGGCTCCACCTGAGTCTTGGAAGTGTCTGTGGCTGAAGCCTTGGACTTCCTCCTGGAAGGTACAGGTGTGCTTTTCTCACCAGCGCCAGGTGCAGACTGCTCAGTGACCTTGTTGATCAGTCCGGGTTCTTCAACAGCGGGTTTCATTGGCTCAGCTGTGGCATCTTCAGAAGTGTTGGAACGTTGAGTTGGAAAAGAGTCTGAAGGACTGGATGGACGCTGAGATTCCTCCTTTTTGGTTTGCTCCGCACCAGTAACCGCTACGTCTTCAACTACCGCCGTCACGGCAGGCTTTAACGCTTCAGCCTCTTCCTCAACAAATGCAGATGTTCCTCTTCCTGTTAAGGGAACGTTCATCTGAGGTTCAGCTTGATGCTCTTTCTCAGGCGAGCGTTTGCTTTTCCGCGGCGGCGCCATGACGGACGTCTTGGGATTCCCGACAATGACATCAGGCAGCGTCGGTTTACTCTTTCCATCGAGTTCCTTGAATGAAATAATGAAGCAGCTATAATTACGACAACCGTTTCTGGAATATAACATGCAATAAAATAACATAGAATATAAATCCTGGTTTAAATACCGTCAAGCTCTGGTTGAGAGCAGCCTTTTGTGCGTCGGCTTTCCTGAGCGTGTCTGAACCTTCGCTCAGCAGCTTCTCAAACATCACCGGCATCAAAGAGTCTTTGAGAAACGGCTGGTGGGACAGCGCCTCCCTCAGGCTCGCCTGCAACCTGTCACCTTCATCCAACGCCGCCTGACACGGAGGAAAAACAATGTTCAAGTTTTGCGGTGATAAAATAAGCCGCTGAAAAAAGCTCAATAAAATCTATTCTTTGAGGAAAACGTATTCTTCTTTTCATTAATTTTGTAGAATTAATGTAGATTTTCCCACCAAACTCACAACATAATTTTACCTGATGATAGTAACAGGTATTATTAGAAAAGAATAAATGAAACACTTCAGTCGTCGAGGCGGGCAGCTCTCAGATGTTTGAAACAAAGCACGAACAGTAACAGTTTTAAGAGCAAGACCTGCACAGCAGCAGTGGACCGTGCTGGTGGGCTGTGGTTCCACTCCTGCAGGGCGTGCACACAGTCCATCACACAGCGGGCCGTGTTGGTGCAGCAGGTTTCCTGATGCTCGCTCAGCCGGGACTTCAGACTGTCGACACAATTTAAAATCACATTTATTGTATGTACGACATTTTGCATGCGTTTTACTAGAGGACGTAAACATGAAAACAGGCTGGAATGCACTTTATTTCTTCATAAAACAACAATAATTCATATTGTTTCGCTCAAGGAGGGAGGCATGAGAGGACAAGGAATGTTTGGCTGCTTCAGTGGTTAATAAATCAGCAGAACTCTGCGTTTCCATGTTTTTAAGAGCAGAGTGATCCCCGACGGCATGTTGCTGCTATGTGGGAGTAATTAAAAACTAAATTGAAGTGGAGGGAAGCCAGCTGAGGATCCGTCATGTGAGCTATATATAAAGTCTAGAGAGCAGATGTGACTGCATGCAAGTCGTATTAAGATGTTTTTACCTGTCGTGCTGCTGGCATAAGGACTTCACCACACTCAGGACCTCCGTTGGCAGCTCGTCAGCGGCCGGTGTGACCTTCACCTCATGGTGAAGGTCACAAACCTTCAGGCCCAAGTCGCTGAGTGACTTCTCACAGTTCTGGCGGAGAGAAAGAGAACAACGCCCCGTGAGTCGCCTGCAGGTTCATACGTGCAATACTCGATCGTGAAAAGAGGAGCGGTGCCGACCTGCAGGCCGCCCCAGTGCTGCTGCAGCAGGGCCACGTTGTTCTGCGGCACGCTGTAGCCGAGCGCCGCGTCCAGCGAGCGCAGCTCCCACTGCAGGGCGGCGGCTCGCTCCTTCAGGCCCCGGCTCCTCTTCGCCAGCTGAGCGTCCTGCTCCTCTAGCCGCTCCTCGAAGGCCACCAGGCGCCCCCTCGCCGCCCGCTCAGAGGAGGCCAGGAGGTCGTGGAGGTGGCCGACCTCCAGGGTCAGGGCGTCCCGACCCCCGGGGGTGCAAAGGGGCACCAGGCCGTCCCGGGCGGAGTCCAGATCCGTCATTTCTCGCTGCTCCCGGTCCACCGTCTGGAGCAGAGCCTGGTGACCAGAGGGGAGACGGGTTACTAGAAAGCAGAAACATCGAACCCACAGGAAGACGTTTGGACTTTTTATGCACAGCTGTGAAAACTACTTTTCATTAGAGATGATCTCACTTCACCTTTACAGAGTCAACTCCAATTTCTTAAAGGTCTGACCTGATTTTATTTCTTTCTAAGAACTTAAATGGCATCATACAAACACTTTGTGTCACTTGGAAAATGTTTATTAAATTGTATGTTTAAACATTAAAAAAAACCATTAACGATTAAATAACTTTACGCCAAAAACTTCTCCAAGCTACAGGAGCTCTTTATTGGTATGGATAACGAGCTTAACATGTGTGTGTGTGTCTGTCTGTCTGTATCTGTGTGTGTCTGTGTGTCTGTGTGTGTGCATCTGTGTGTGGGTGTTTGTCTGTGTGTGTGTGTGTGTGTGCGTGTGTTTGTGTGTGCGTGTGTGTGTGTGTCTGTATGTGCGTGTGTGTGTGTGTCTGTGTGTCTGTATGTGCGTGTGTGTGTGCGTGTGTGTGTGTGTGTGTGTTTGTGTGTGTGCGTGTATGCGTGTGTACTAGACTGATTGGACAGGAACTATCGATTAGTTCATTCCTTAATTAAATATGATGTGAGAACTGAAAATGAATCCACATCTGATAGAAATATTTCTCAGTTTTTTCCCCGTTATAAAGTGTGTTTTTAAAAAGTGTTTAATAAAATAAATAAAATGTATAATTATCGTCCCTAAACGTCCTAGTTTGGTGCAACGTGACTCCTCCCTCTCCGTGTCCTCTGACCTTCAGCGTGTTGACGGCGTTGTGCAGGCCCTGCCTGTCCTCTGGGGGTGGAGCCTCCTGTCTTCTGACGTGCTCCCTCAGCCAATCCTGAGCCACCTGGTGCTGCTCTACCAGCTGCGTGACCTGCCTCTCCGACTGGATGCCCAACTCCAGGTGAACCACCGCGGCCTGGAGACAGCAGAGAGTTTACAGAGCAGCAGGGAGGTGGAGGTGGAGATGGTGTTAATTATTTAAGTGCATTAATAGAGTTTTATGAGCCATAAAGTGTAAAAACAGTGAGATAGTTTTCCTTTGGGTCTCTGTGGACCTGAACTCACCGTGAGCTCCTTCAGCAGAGGAGGGATGGACTCCTCCTTGGCGGACCAGGACGGGTCGGACCAGCCGGGGTCCTGTGTGATGTCGAACAGCTCCGCCGCCTGGAGGAGAACGGGGACGCCGCACCGCAGGTTAGAGAGCAGCCCGATACCGAGCGTCTCGTTGTGAAACAGAACTGAACTCTGTTCTCGTTACCTTGGTGCGCTGGGCCACGAGGACCGGGGCCAACGCGGCGCTCTGGTCCAGCAGAGTGCGGGCCAGTTCCACCGCCTGCCGCCGCTCCCCCAGGCCCGGCCAGGGGAAGAGGCGCGGCAGCTCGGACGTCTGCTTCTGGAACTCGGACAGACGGGTCTCGGCCTGGGCCCGCTGGTACTGACAGGACACCATGAGCTCCACCACGCCCTTCAGTTCCCTGGCGGGGGGCCGGAGGTCACAGATAAACAGATTAGAAATCAGAGATTATTCACCGAACACTGGCCCGATGTACCGTGTTTCACCACTAGGGGTCACACCGCACCCCAGGGAAAAGACTGAAACCTCCTGATCTTCGGCTCGGCTTCAAATTAAAAACGTTGCCAGTTTTAGTTTCCCTTTGAGACCAGCTGGGCCTCGAGTCCTCCTCCACAGTAATGAAACCTGAGCTTCTCCATGTGGCCCGTTTACTTTATAGGAGACATTTTATTCTATTTGCCGTGACGCCTCATTAAGATAAAACTAGAAAATGCATTTCCTGCTGAAAATGCGTTGGAATGCTAACATCCAGCATAAGATTCCCTACTACTTTATCAGAAAATAATGACAGTTAAATAACTATAAGAGCTATGAAAAAAAGCTGAATTATAAAGTTATAGCTCACGATTTTCTCAATATTTTAAAGGTAAAATGGTGTCTGTAGCTAAACGTACGGCGATATTGTAAGCTTTTAAAGTTGAAAAAGTTTAAGCGGATTTGAACCTTTGCTCCATAGGAAACCATTCATTATTTATTCCATAAAAATATTAATCATTTGATAATGTGGAAAGATAAAACATTTCTGAAAATATACAGTAAAAGTTGAAGGTTATGTCAACATTTAAAACAATAAATGATTGAATTAGCTGAAAGTATTAAGATCTTAGAAGCTTTTCAAGTTGAAGACTTTCTCCATTGTGATCCCATTCAAAATAATAACCATAAAATATTTAGAATATGAACAGTTGAAGAGTTAGAAATATGAAAAGTCATAGCAATCATGAGCTGAAGAAGCTGAATATTTTAATATTTGAACAGTTTATGTAGCTTAATATATGAAAAAGGAGAAAGGGTCCAAAATACGTACGGAAGAAATAGAAGAAGAAGTTTCTTAAAGATAACAAGAACATGAAGCATTCCAAGATCAGCCGGTTTGAAAACAAACTCCAGATCGGCAAAACGGGGAAGATGGACCCAACTGACATCACATTGGTGCTGAAGCAGCAGCTTCCTGTACCTCTGGGTCTCCTCGGCTGCCCGGAGCACCGCCCTCCACTGCCGCTCGGCGTCCTCCACCGTCTTCTCCACCTCCACCTTCGTGTCCTGCTGCAGGTCCGCCTGCTCACACAGACCCTGAGCTCGTCTCCTCAGCTCCATCAGCTGAGCCTCGCCCTTGGACCTGGAGCTCAAGGTCGCCTGAACACACGACCACGAGGCGACTGGTGAGACGCAGCGGAGCGTCCTCGTTCACCCGTGATGCGACAAACCACGCCGTGTCGTACCTGAGCCGTGGTCAGCCGCTCCTCTATCTCCGCCCGGCTGCCTCGGGCTCCGCCCCCTCGGGCGCCGGCCTGTTGCCGCAGCTTCCCCACCCAGCCGTCGGTGCCGGCCGCCCGGCCGCGGAACGCCTCCAGCTCCCTGGACAGCGAGTACTGCACCTCGGCGCTCTGCAGCGAGCTCTCGGCGGCCCGCAGCACCGTCGTCCAGCGCTCCTCGGAGTCTCTGACCGTCTGCTGGGCCTCGCGTCGCGCCTCCTCCTCCAGCTCCTCCTGGTCGGACAGACTCTGGCTGTGCCTCCTCAGCTCCGTGAGCTTGGAGTCTCCCTCGGGCTTACGGCTCAGGATGATCTGATGAACCAAGAAGTCCTGGTCACATGCCGGGGAAACAGACTGTGTACTGACTCATGGGGGTGGTCGAGTCCCCACCTGCGCGGTGCGGATGGTCTCCTCCGGATCGGCCTGGCTCTCCAGGGAGGCCAGGCTCTGCTGCTGCTCCTGCAGCCAGGCTCTGGTGTCGTCTCTGGCGGCTTCGTAGTCCCTCCGCCGGCCCTCCAGGGCGCGCTGCCTCTCGGCGAGGTCCGCGGCCTCTTTGGCGTCCTGCAGGATCTTCCTCCAGCGCTCCTCCACGCCGCCGACCGTTTGCTGGACGTGTCGCCGCTGGGTCTCCGTGAGGTCCTCAGCACATGCGCTCTGGCCTCGCGTCCGCAGCTCCTGGAGCTTCGACTCCCCTTCGCCTCGGGAGCTCAGGACGGTCTAGGGGGCGAGAGACGGACGCCGCGGTTACCCTCTGGTGGTCGTGAGCGTCGTTGTGCCCTGGAGGAGGCCGTGGTCTCACCTGAGAGGCGAGCCGTCGGTCCTCGGCGCTGCTCCGGCTCCCCAGAGCGTCCAGCTGCTGCTGAAGAGCCTCCAGCCAGCTGCTGGCGGCCTGCTGCTGGCTCTCGAAGACGCTCAGCTGAAGAGGGAGACACCGTTAACCAAGTGCTTTCAACTGGATCAAAAGAGGGCGGGGTTAACTCTTCTTCATCATACCTTCACTTCTGACTAACGTGATGTTAAAGTTGTTGAATATAAGAAGATAAAGAATGGTTTAGAACAAGCTCTTCTGTCCGTTTCCTCACCTCCGACGTCGTCCTCTCGGCCTTCTGGGTAATCTGGGCGGTGGCGGCGGCCTCCACCTGCCTGGCGGCGAGCAGCACCGTCCTCCACTGCTCCTCCACGTCCCGGATGGTCTTCTGGACGTGGAGCCTGCGGCCCTGGTCCACGTCCCCGTGGTCACACAGGCTCTGGCCCCGCCTCCTCAGGTTGTTCACCGTGCAGTCGCCGTCGGGTTTGGAGCTCAAGATGTCCTGTGACGGACACGCGCAGCGCTCGTTTAATGCAGAACAGTCAAAAGGTCACGTTGGACTTCATACCCAGAAGCCCCGCCCCCTACCTGAGCCGAGTGGCGCCTGTCTCCGGGCGGCGTGTGCCCGCCCACGGCCTGCAGCCGCTGCTGCCGCTCTCTGACCCACGCCTGAGTGTTTCTGCTCTGAGCGTCGAAGTCGTCCGACAGCGTCCGCAGCTCCGCCTGCGCCGCGGCCGTCACGACGCTCCTCCAACGCCGCTCCGCCTCTTTCGCCGCCCGCTGCACCTCCTCCCGCTTCACGCCCTCCTCCAGACGCTCGCACAGGGCGTCGGCCCGCGTGGTCAGGAGGAGGAGCTTGGACTGGCCCTCGGGTTGGGAGGTCAACACGGCCTGAAGGTCACAGAACTGGTTACTCAACAAGGTGGAGAGGTGGTGTTTGATCAAATCTCTCTCATCTTGGACCAAGTTCATCCTCTTAAATCTCTTCTTTTGATTTGTGTCCCAAAAACCTCTGGTAGGTGATTTATTTGAGTTTCCTGTTGTTCTTTATTTACGCCACAGGAGGCGCCACAAGCCCAAATGTTCTGAACCGGACTGAAAGCATCCAGGTGAGTTGTAAAGTCTCTCAACCGTCATGTCCATGAGAGGAAAGCGTGAGTGAAGCCTCTTGTGGCTGAAACGAGTACTACAACCACAAACCGCACCCTTTCCTCCCGTTAATAATACACACAGTGGAAGAAACTGAGACGTCACCTTGTGTCCATGAGCCCGACTCACCTGTGTGACCTTTAACCTTTCCTCAAACGGCATGTGGCCCCCGAGGGACAGCAGCTTCTGCTTCTGCTCCTGGATCCAGACCTGGACGCCGTCGCTCTGGGTTCTGAAAGCGTCCAGGTCCCTCTCGGGTCCGGCCTCGGCGACGCCCTCCTGCTGCACAAGAACAGACCCCTTTAGGAGACCCCTTTAGGAGACCCCTTTGCCTCCAAGCCTTTATGAGCCCTTCTAGCTCAGTGGGGTAAGAGGGCCGTCCTTCCACCGCAAGGTCGTGGGTTCGATCCCCGCTCTCCCCATTAGCTGCAAGTCGAAGTGTCCTTGAGCAAGGCACTGAACCCCCAGTTGCTTCCCGGGCGCATCACTGCAGCCCACTGCTCCTTAATAACTAAGGATGGGTTAAATGCAGAGAACTAATTTCCCCTTGGGGATTAATAAAAGTGTATATTTATTTATTTATTTTTATCTAGTCCACCTTTTAAAAACACACCTTTGCAACCTGGAGCTTTTCTGGAACTGGGATGAGACCACCAGGCGAATGCGACTGGTCGCTCTGCTCCTGGTCTTCTTTGCTCTGCACCTGGTCTCCTTTGCTCTGCTCCTGGTCTCCTTTGCTCTGCACCTGGTCTCCTTTGCTCTGCTCCTGGTCTCCTTTGCTCTGCACCTGGTCTCCTTTGCTCTGCTCCTGATCTCCTTTGCTCTGCACCTGGTCTCCTTTGCTCTGCTCCTGGTCTCCTTTGCTCTGCACCTGGTCTCCTTTGCTCTGCACCTGGTCTCCTTTGTTCTGCACCTGGTCTCCTTTGCTCTGCTCCTGGTCTCCTTTGTTCTGCACCTGGTCTCCTTTGCTCTGCTCCTGGTCTCCTTTGATCTGCTCCTGATCTCCTTTGCTCTGCTCCTGGTCTCCTTTGTCCCCGTGGTCTCGTGTGTCCTCCCCCCTGAGCTGCTCCTCGGCCGTTCTCTGAGCCATCCTCCACTGCTCTTCCGCTTCGCTCAGCGAGCGGTGAACTTCCTGTTTGCGGCTCTTGTCCAGCTCCTCCCGCCCACACAGATGTTCCCGTTGCCTCTTCAGGTCGGTCACTCTGGAGTCTCCCTCCGGTCTGGAGTTCAGGACGGCCTGGGGACAGAAAGAGAGAAAGAAATGTGATGAAAACTTTACGAAAAGGAAATTAAAAGTACCGACATGTGAGTCTGTTGACTGAAGTATGTCAACACAACTCTGCCCTGACAGTCACGGTCCTCAGAGGACGAGGACACATAATGACATCATCTCCATCAGCCTCAAGTGGACTTTGTCTGGAGGCCCCGAGGGACGAGTGAGATATAATCTGGAGGTACGTTTGCAGATGTAAATAATGTTTTTATTCTTCTTCTTTTGGTCAGGATCATCTGTATCTATTTATTCATGCAGTATTCATTTCGACCATAAGAGGCTGAACAGCTCCTCAGAAACATTCATGTGGGTTTAATTCAAATAAACACACAATATATGGATTTATTAAAGTTTATGGAGCATTTCTCACATATAATAATAATAATGGTAATATGATAACATATCCGTCACCATTCTGGTGAGTTAAAAAAGCATGTTAATTAATTATTTTGGTTATATACTAATTAAAGTCCAGAACCCACCTGCGCTTGGTGCTTCCTCTCCTCTTTCTGGGCGTCTCCATCTTTGGAGGCGAGGGGTCGAACAAGGTCGGCTATCCAGGTCCTGGTGGCCTCGGCCTGGCCGGTGAACCGGTCCAGCTCCGCCTCTAGCTCCGCCTCTAGGGCGCTCTGGCTCTGCAGCTTCCTGTAGCGTTGCAGCAGGTCGTCTCCGTCCTTCAGGCCTTCAGCTCTCACGCCTTCACGCCGCACTGACGCCAGGAGACGCTCCAGGCTCTCCGCTCGGCCGCTGACAACCACAACAACAACAACAGGCGAGGTGAGAGGAGGACAATACCGACAGAGAAGAGTGGAAACCAGGATTATTGTATTACTCTAGTTTCTGGTAGATTAGCTAATTATATACATAAAGCCTAACAAAGAAGAAGGAGGAGGAGAAGAACTAGAACAAGAACAAGACGAACAACAAGAACAAGAAGAAGAACAACAAGCAAAAGAATACCAAGTAGAAGAAGAAGAAGAACAAGAAGAAGAACCATAATGTAACCATTTCAGTGGTGAGATGATTGTATGATGATATTGATGCTGGTGTATTTATATATTTCACAGGTTGTTGTTTCATTGTTTATTGTTATTTATTGTTGTTTATTGTTCTTATTTCCTAATCCTTGGTAGTCTTTCACCATCTGTCGAGGATCAGAAGGTTTTATTGAATGTTTCACCTGTGGGCCTGAAGGCCTGTGAGCAGCTTGACGTGGTGGGCCTCCCCCGCCTGTTCCTCCTGCTCCTGCAGCCACTGGCTGAAGCTCTGCTGCTCCTCCTGCAGGCTGGGGGCCACACAGGGAGTCAAACACCTGTTACCACCTCACACGCACCTGAAGGAGGCCCTTACCTGTCCAGGTCTCTGAGGAGCGGCTGCATCTGGCTCTGCCTGTTGAGGCACTGCGCCGTGAACGTCTGCACCTCCTCCTGCTGCTCCGCCAGCCAGGCGCTGAGCTCGGAGCGCTCCTCAGGAGGAACCCGCGGGCCTCCTCTCTCCAGCTGCTCCTTCAGCTGCTGCAGACGTCGCTCTGCCTCCTTGGACTTCAAGAAGCCCTGATGACGGGAGAGAGAGAGAGACACACACCGTGAGCACCCGTTCACCACCAGGAGGAGCACCGCCCCCCCGCCCCGCTGTCCACTCACGGAGAGTCTCTGCAGGCTCGTCTCTACGTCCTCTCGACGCTCTGGGAGCTCGAAGCACTCGCTGACCGACAGCTGAAGGTCCTGGAACCACGACTCAAAGGACTGCCTCTCATCTGGAGGAGGACAAGGAGGAGCATGATACAGTGGGAGGAGGAGGAGAGAGGAGGTGGAGGAAGGAGAGAAGGGAGAGGAGGAGTATGATATAAAGACAGGGGGAGGAGGATGGAGAGAGGAGGAGAGGAGGACAAGGAGCAGTGTGATATAAAGAAAGGGGGAGGAGGACGGAGAGAGGAGGAGGAGGGAGAGGAGGAGGAGGAGGGAGAGGAGGACAAGGAGCAGTATGATATAAAGACAGGGGGAGGAGGATGGAGAGAGGAGGAGGAGAGGAGGTAGAGGAGGGAGAAGAGGACAAGGAGGAGTATGATATAAAGACAGGAGGAGGAGAGGAGGACAAGGAGCAGTGTGATATAAAGAAAGGGGGAGGAGGACGTAGAGAGGAGGAGGAGGGAGAGGAGGGAGAAGAGGGAGAGGAGGACAAGGAGCAGTATGATATAAAGACAGGGTAGGAGGACGGAGAGAGGAGGAGGGAGAAGAGGGAGAGAGGAGGAAGGAGAGAGGAGGGAGAAGAGAAGGAGGATGGAGAGAGGAGGTGGGGACAGTTCATCTCGCTCCTCTCACAGTCCTAAGTGCCTCTGAGGCGTTGGCTGACCTGAGATGACCTTGAGGACGCCCTTGTCCTCCTCCTCCCTCTTCAGGTGGATCAGGTCTCTGGTGTGTGTGATGGCGTCCTGCAGCCGGCTGCCGGCCTCACAGAGACCCTCCAGCAGCCGGGGGCTCGCCACCCGGGAGACCTCGGCCACCTCGCCGAGCGCCGCCTCGGCCTGCTGCTCCTGGGCCTCCAGGGCGGCACAGGCTCGCTGGAGAGGGATCCAACCGCCGGGTCAGAGGCCGCCACACTCATATGAGTCATTATATGTGTGTGTGTGTGTGTGTGTGTGTGTGGACCTGTATCTGCTCTCCGAACGCTGCGTGCGACGCGTCCACTCGGCCGACGGAGCGATGGATGCTCTCCACCGCCGAGCGGCACGCCTCCATCTTCTCCTCCAGGTGCTTCCTCACGGCCAACAGCTCCTCGAAGACGTCGGCGCAGTCGGAGAACAGCTCCTTCACCTGCTCCATCCTCTTCCTCAGCTGGGTCTCTGTCAGCTGGAGGGAGGAGAGAACACGGAGCGTTGAGCGCTGGACGTGGGACAGGAGGAGGAGGAGAGAGAGGAGGTGGAGGGAGAGGAAGAGGAGCAGGGGCAGGAAGAGGAGGAGGCAGAAGAAGAGGAGGAAGGAGAGAGGAAGAGAAAGAAGAGGAGGTGGTTAAGGGAGAGGAAGAGGAGGAGGAGGGAGAGGAGGTTAAGGAAGCGAGAGAGGAAGAGGAGGAGCAGTAAGAGCAGGAGAAGTGAGAGGAGGAGCAGTAAGAGGAGCAGCTCAGGCTCACCTGCAGCCCCAGTGGCTCCTCTGGGCTCTGCAGCATGGTCTGGATCTCTCCTGACTTCCTGTGGAAGCGCTCCAGGTGCTCCTGATTGGTCTGGATGTCATCCTGCAAACACACGATTGGTCAACTCTCCCCTCGACTCCGCCTCCACCTTGTGACCCGTGGGGGGGGGCGTACCCTCATGGCGAGGACCTGCTCCTCGCTGTTGAAGGGGTGGCTCTCGGCGAACGTGGCCAGCGTGGCCCCCGCCCAGCCGTCCAGCTCCTCCCCGAGCAGCAGCTGCTTCTCCCACAGCTCCAGCGCCACCTGCAGGTTGTCCAGGTAGGCGTCCGTCTTCTCCGTCATCTACGAGAGGAGCAACGGCGTCCAGGAAGGTTCAGACTCATGAAGCAGCGCCGGCAACACACACAAATATAACGTTGGCCCTGACGTCACTAGAGGGGCAACGCACGCCCAACAGAACCTCCTCGAATAATTATGATAGCTTAATAACTTTTCTCTCTGTACTTCCTGAACACAAACAAAAATCAATAAATATAATTTTGAATAATAATAATAATAATAAATAAAAATAAAAATTGTTAATACAATAGTTGTTTAAAACAGTGTAACAATAAATAACAACAAAGAAATAAGAATAAGAAAAAGAAGAAAAAAATCTAAGAAAATACTTTGAATCTGTAGACTACTGCCTAATAGTCGTATTATTTCCTAATAGTCTTATTATTGAAATTGTTATGATAATTGCTTATATCATGTAAGCCGAGATAAGTATATTTATTATCTTTGAACAAAGGTTAAATGTTATTTCATAAGTTTAAAAAAGTCCCCCCAATTTATATTTAAATGCCCCATGAGATTAATCCCCTGGCTAAAGTCAGTGGGGGAAACAATTGCCCCCTAAACATCTGTGAATGCCCCCCTGTCATAGATCAAGGTGATGCCTGCGGTCCCTCTATGAAAGCCTCGAGCTCGAGGAGACGCTCACGTCCAGCCAGCTGTCGGTGAGCGCGTCGGCCTCGGCCTCAAAGGGCGGCTCGCTGCAGGCGGGACTCTTCTTCAGCTGGACCTGCAGCTGTCTGCACACGGCCCTCATCACCTCCATGTGCAGCCCGACACCCCCGAGCCCCTCCTTGATCTCACGGACCTGGACACACACACACACACACACAGAGCGTACATGAACACCCTGCGACTGGTCATGTTCCAGAGCGTGTCTGCCCTCAGTTGGTTCTTCACCGGTACTGCGTCTCGGCCTTATAGAGTTCTCTGTGAAAACGAACCCGAGTGATGCTCCTCTGCAGGTTGTCTTTGCTCAGGTAGGACGCCTGGTCCCCGATGGCGTGCTCCGCCTTCTGCACGGCGCCGCTCATCTGAAGGCGGCAGCTCTGGAAGGTCTTCAGCAGCTCCAGCAGGACGCCGCTCTGCTCCTTCCTGCCGCAGGGAGACGAGCGTAGTTTATGTTTACACATGCAGGTAAACAATAACATATGAACAATATAGAAACAACACAAACAGCTGACCCACCGGTCAGAAAAAGCGCTCTGGATCTCCGTCCACTGGGCCTCCAGCTCCTCCAGGAGGTGCTCTCCTCCTCCCTGCTTCTCCTCGAGCTCCCGGAGGTTCTGGAGCTCGGTGTGCTGCGTCTGCAGCTGAGCCTCCAGGTCCAACAGCGCCCGCAGCCTGAGGGCACCACGGGGTCAACACATGTTAGGACTCTGCAGGTTCTCTATGAGATCCAGAGACTGTAAAAACACCTCGTGTCACGAAGATTTATCAGCTTTAGGTTCAGCAGATTCTGTTACACACACACACTCACACATGCAGGATATACACACGTGCATGATATATACACACACACACATGTAGGATATACACACGTGCATGATATATACACACACACACAAACACATGCACAATATACACACACACGTGCATGATACATACACACACACACAGTGGTGTGCTTCCCGCTAGATTTAATAACTTTAAAGACTATTTTAGAAACTTTTCATGAAAAGCAACGAGTGATAAATATATATTAAATATAGTATATTGCAATTTCTCATCAGGATGCTGAGAGTTAAATATAATATAAGACACCTTTACATTAATGTGAATGGATATGGATTTATAAACTGTTTTCTATGAATAAATAAATAAATACATAGTTTTAGGTGTTTAATTATTAGTTGACTCTAACACAGTAGAGAATACATTTGTTTGAATGTTTATGAATAAATGTGTGCGTGTCATTTCTCGTGTTAGACCGAACATTGGCGTCAGCGTGCCACACACACACACC
Organism: Pseudoliparis swirei; assembly: GCF_029220125.1. Lineage (NCBI taxonomy): Eukaryota > Metazoa > Chordata > Actinopteri > Perciformes > Liparidae > Pseudoliparis > Pseudoliparis swirei. Next base: position 17,054,786 of record NC_079398.1, on the reverse strand, counting down.
TGTGCTGCACGGCGGGCGCGGTGGGCTCCTTCAGGCCTTGAGCCTCGATGGTCTCCTGCAGCGTCCTCAGCTCCAGCTGCAGCGCCCTCTTCCTGAGGCCCAGGGACTTGCTCTGCGTCTCCTTGTGGAGGCCCCGCTGCTGGCCGACCAGCCCGCCGTCCGCCTCCTGCAGCCGGAGCAGCAGGGCGGTCACCATGTCCAGGCAGGAGGCCGGGACCCCCTCCCTGGTGACGGTGAGCCGGGCGCCCTGCAGCAGCACGTCCAGCTGCGGCGCCTTCTCCTTCAGGCTGTCCACGCCCTGCCGGATCAGCGCCAGCTTGGAGCGACAGTCCTGCAGCACCGCGGCGTCGCTGCAGGGGGCGCCCTGCACCCCGGAGACGTCTTCGTCCACGGTGCGCAGGGACATGAGGAAGCGGTCCAGGGCGCGGCCGGCGGCCTCGCTCTTCCGGACCTGCTGTCGGAGCTGATCCAGGCTGGCTCTGTGGGTCTCCACCTCCCGGGACAGAGGGAGGCAGTCTCTGGGGTCCAGATCGCTGGATTCGGGGTCTAGACGGGCCAGCTGGTCCAGCTCGCTTTGGATGTTGTCATCCAGCTCCTATCGGAGAAGACATGAGAGAAGATGGCCGTTGAGCGAGATGCTGGTTCACGTCATGATGCATTCAGCCTGAAGAGGAGACGAATACCTTGATGTCCTTCAGGATGTTGGTGTTGGCCAGCGTGAAGGCCGTGATGTCTTTGGGCTGCCTCAGGTAGCGGTCCAGGCGGTCCGTGAAGTCCACCATGTGGTTCTCGGTGGAGTCGATCTGTCGGAGGGCGGCGCCCAGCGAGCTGCCCCGGCTCTGGAGTTTGGACTGCTGGCCACGCCACTGCTCCCTCAGCTCCGCCTGATCCTGGTCGAGGTTAGTGGTGCCGCTCAACTGGGAGCACTGGTTTGAGTACTCGGACCACAGAGACTCCGTCTCCTGCCTCAAGAACTGCGAAAGAAGGAGTTCACTGTCATGGCGACGGATTCTCTGTTTTATTGCATCGAAGTCAATGCTTCATGTGTTAAAGCTGCATTCTCTCTCCTGGCCACCAGGGGGCGACTCCTCTGGTTGTATAGAAGTCTATGCTTCATGTGTTAAAGCTGCATTATCTCTAATGACCACCAGGGGGCGACTCCTCTGGTTGTATAGAAGTCTATGCTTCATGTGTTAAAGCTGCATTCTCTCTCCTGGCCGCCAGGGGGCGACTCCTCTGGTTGTATAGAAGTCCATGCTTCATGTGTTAACGCTGCATTCTCTCTCCTGGCCACCAGGGGGCGACTCCTCTGGTTGTATAGAAGTCTATGCTTCATGTGTTAAAGCTGCATTCTCTCTCCTGGCCACCAGGGGGAGACTCCTCTGGTTGTATAGAAGTCTAACATGGTTACAGCTGCATTCTCTCTCCCGACCAGGGGGCTATTCCTCTGGTTGTATAGAAGTCTATGCTTCATGTGTTAAAGCTGCATTCTCTCTCCTGACCACCAGGGGGCTACTCCTCTGGTTGTATAGAAGTCTATGCTTCATGTATAACTCATGCTCACCTGTATTTCCTGGAGCCGGGTGTGGAGTCCTTTCAGAGACACCGAGTCCGAGGGGACGTCCTTAATGCTCTGGTCATTTTTAGCCAGTCGGGTTTGAAGAGACTTCTTACAATTCTCATATCTGGAAGAAGGTGAAACAAACAATGACAACAAGATAATAATGACCATAACAACGACCTTCTTACAGTTTTGATCTTATAGTTTGAGTTTAGCTCATCAAACCTTTCTAAAGTTTCTTTCTTGGTGGCGTCGTCTTCTCCGGTCGGCTGCTTTTCAACCTCCCTCCTGTCCACGCCGACTGTCCTCACTGTCGCTGGAGGAACCTGAAGACGAAGGAAGAGGATCAAGAGACAGCACAAGTGCACAGGTAAACATGTGTTAGCCTGGTCTGAGAACACACTGTCAATGGGAGTCGTACCTCAGCTGAGACCTGAGGCCTGGTGGGCTCCTTCCGTGCGCTCACATCTTCAGTGAAGGCAACGGGAATCCTGAGATTAGAAACGAGGATGATAATAATAAGTTTCCTTTATCATGTCATCCTTCTACTCCACACATCACATGTAACAGTTCATATTCAGGCTGCTTATGAAGATCTGTGGATGGGGTTTGATGCAGACGCTCCCACTTTAACATCAGACCTGGGATCAGGCAGCGGCTGCGCGACTTGATCTCCGCTGAACTGCCGCTGGATGGCGGCCAGCCTGGTCTCACACTCCCTGAGCTGCGTCTGGGCCAGGCGGTGGGCGTCCTCGGGGCTCAGGGTGTCACACAGCTCCCTCAGGGCCTCGAGGTGCTGCCCCGCCTGGGCGAAGCTCCCCTCCGCCGAGAAGCAAGCCTGGGGGACGTCGATGGAGCCACAACGGTAAGCGAAGAACAGGCTGATAGCCGATGGGCAACACCAGCAACTCAAACGTAAGAACATTTGGTTTTTACAGCTTTTTTTATTTGTTTGTGTTTACTTACACAAACGTTTAAAAGTTTAGGGTCACCCAAACAATTTTTTGCTTTCCATGAAAACTCACTTTTATTTATCAAATGAATTGCAAAATAAATATAAAGTATAGTCAAGACATTGACAAGGTTAGAAATAATGATTTGTTGTAAATATTAATGATGTTCTCCAAACTTGTCGCTCAAAGGAAGGCCAGTTTTATAGCTTCTCTCACCAGCATAACTGTTTCAGCTGCGCTCACATAAAAAGGGTTTAAAGGGTTTTCTACCCCTCCGTTAGTCTTCTAAGGCAATAACACAATGTGCCATTAGAACTCTGGAGATGGGCCTCTATACACCTATCAAGAGATTTCATTAAGAACCAGAGAATAGTCATTTACCACATTAACTATGTAGAGAGTGTATTTATGATTCATTTAATATCTTCATTGAAAAAAGGAAATTTCTAAGTGACCCCAAACTTTTGAACAGTAGTGTATAAAACTGAACAGACTTGAAGGGTTTACTTGTTTTTCCTTCACAGAATCTCATTTCAGATTAGTTTGGACAAACTGCAACACACAGTGAACCCCTAGATGACATGTGACTTCTACTGCTGAGCATTTAATCTCAAGGAGTTTTGATCTTGAATTAGTTACAATAGAAAGCAAGACACTTGAGTCACATGCGACAGAAAAAGCACTCCCTCAGCGAGCGCCCAGAATGATGGATTGAAAATTACCCAAAAGTCCCATGGGCAGAGTGTCCTCGGAGGCATAGAAAGAAGACGGAGGGAAATGAGTTAGTGAAGCAGAAGAACTGGGCTGCGTTCCCATCACCCAGAAGCACACCTGTCAAAGAGTTCTGGCCCCGGGGAGTCGTTTAGCTACCTGCGCCGGGCTTTCTAAGAGCGTCTCACACTGCAGGGCAGCGCTGTTAAAGTCTTTCCTCGTTACTTCAAAGCGTAATTGTTGCAATGTGCCTGAAATATCAGCTCTCACAGCCTGGGAGGTGAAATGAATTCAAAAAACACACAAGCCACACAACACGTTAGAACATATTACGCAATATGTATCATATGAATGCTTTATTCATATCTGAAGCTGACAAGCGAGACACAGCTTTAGGACGTGTATAACTCACAAGCCCAAGCACTCACGTTGGAAGTCAATCAAACCTGTCGGCGATAATTAAAGTCAACAACCACAGACTGAGTGCGTCCTACCTCCCACTGGGTCCGGACGGACTGGGTGAAGGACTCCATGTCCCTGAGCTGGGGGGGGGTGCAGAAGGCCCCCATGCCCTTGGCTGCTCTCAGGAACTCCTCCAGCAGCTCCGGGTCCAGGGTCTTCAGAGTCTCCTGAGGCGGGAATGTATTCACGTTTATTGACTGATGTCAACATAACCCAACACTACCTCACTACACTTATCATGTGCAATATGGGGCATATTATCACTATCTATCATGTAAAACTGTATTCAAACTCTACACACAAGCAGCTTTCTTGTTCATCTACATATTACCACCTTCTGTATTGTATATTCTTTTATATTTTGTATTTTCTCTCTCTTATTATCGTGTTATTTCTAAACTGTTGACTCGGAGAGCCCTGCACTAGATGTCCAATGTGTCTGGACAGATGGTCATGGGGCACAAATGGCAAATAAAACCTTGAATCTTAATTGGCTCCTTTAAAATAGTAAACTTTAGAAAAGAAAGTGTGTTTATGTTGGCATATTTTATTTGTCCATTTTTACCCTTCACCTCCTGCGTGCCATGCGTGTTATTTATCTAGGCTAGATTGTCTTGGTGAGAGCTGCCAGCAGTCGTCACAACCCGGTTACTCAAGATTATCCACCGACCTTTGTTAGGTGAGCAGATTCACGTCAGAACTATTCTTTCTACCGGCTACAGCCGGCAACGGTATCAAAGCGCAGGAGGAGGCGCGCATCGAAGCTAGCTAACGTTAAAGCTCAGCAGAGGATAAACAACCTGTAATGTTTACATTGGCGTCCCACGCCAAGTGCCAAGTGGTTCCAACACTCGGCAACTCACAAATAGAACAAATGGTAGGAGACCTCTACTTGCATAACTTTGCGGATTAAAATCAAGATTACTCATTGATTTGTATATTACAAGAACAGAAGTGAATACATTTACCTCTTTCACTGAGGCTTGCTCGGCAGACACACACTTGTCTTTGAACACGTTGATGGTTTCCAGGATGTGCTCCTGCAGACAGTGCTTGGCCTCCTCAAAGCCGTTTCTGGCTAACGCCTGGGCTTTGGCGTAGGCCTCCGTGTAGGCCTGGGGAGGCGCCTGGGCCAGTGGCGGAGGTATGAAGCACAGGTCTGGTGACTCGGCCGGAGACTGAGGCAGCACATTGACCTGGGAGAGGGGAACCGTTTGGGGCTGTTGAACTTTGGGCTGCAGAGGAGACGGTGGTTGGGCTTGAGGTCTGGCCTGTGGGGGGGACTGGATCTGTGGTGGTGATTGGGCATCGGTTTGGGTTGGAGACTGAACCTTGGGTTGAGTTGCTGATTGAGCTTCAGGTAGTGGTCCTGTCTGGGCCTGTGGTGGAGCTTTAGCCTTGATTGGTGACTGAGCCATGGGTTGAGGTGACAACTGGGGCTCAGGTAGCTGAGGCAGTGATTCTGCCTTGGGTTGGGTTGGTGACTGAACCTGAGATTGAGTTTGTGATTGAACCCCTGATTGTGGTGCCAACAGGGCCAGAGGTTTGAATTGTTGAAGTGCTTCAACTTTGGGTTGAGTTGGTGACTTAATCGTTGGTTGGAGCTGGGCCTGATGTTTGGGCTGCTGGAACTGAAGATTGAGCTGAGGCTGCTGAGTCTGGGCCTTTCCTGATACCGATGACTGCGTCTGGATGTGTGTTTGGGTCTGTGCCTGCAGCTGGGGTTGGAGCTGAGAAGGAAGGTGAGGATAGGCTTGATTAGGTGATTGCAATTCAAGAGGTATTTGAGCTTGCATCTGAGGTGCAGGGTGGCGCTGAGTTTGATGCTGAATCAGTGAAAATTGCTGAGATTGAAGCTGGGGATGAGTCTGGGGCTGAACCCAAGGCTGTTGCTGAACTTGTCCTTGCTGCGTCTGGATCTGAAGCAGATTCTGAGTACTCATCTGAGATTGTTGTTGCATGGAGGTCTGGGCTCTAATTTGAGGTTGAGTTTGAGCCCAGGGTTGGGTTTGTGCTTGCATTTGAGGCCGAGTATACAATGGTCCCATTTGAGAATAGCCGAGGGGCCCGACCTGAGGTCCTTGTTGGGGCCCAGTCTGGAGACACTGCGGCATAGCCTGAACTGCTGGATAAGCCTGAGACTGTGGATCTGGGCCTATTTGCTGAGGGTAGGTTTGAGGAATTGGTTGTCTCTGCTGGGCAATGGGTTGGTTTTGTGGCTCTTGTTTGGGTGTCCAGTGCCGGGATGGGGACTGGCTCTGGGGGTATCCTTGGGGAGGTGGAGGTTGTGCTGAACCTTGCAGATGCTGCTGGACAGACATTGGGGATGATACTCTAACTTGAGTTTGAGGATGGGTTTGAGCCTGGACCACCGTCTTAGGGGTGGGTGGCTCGACAGGGGCCCATGACTGCGGATGACTACAGAGCTGAATATGGGATGGCACTGGAGGCTGAATTTGGCCCCGCAGTGGAGCCTGCATAGGGGAACAAGGTCTGACTTGACCCCATGTCTGCATTTGAGCTACAGCTGGGCCATGGGCTAGACTCTGTGGCTGCATTGACGGCTGAGGTCCAGCTGGGACATGTGTTTCGGACTGAGTCTGAACCTGGAGCTGTTGTTGCGTCTGTGACTTGGTCATTGACTGCGTCTTCATGGGACCATGCGGCTGTGGAAGAACTTGTTGTGTTTGTGACTGACCTACGGTTTTGGACTTGGACTTCAGTGGTTGCTGAACATCTGTGGTAATGTCAGACAACCTTGTAGACTGCACTTTCGCCTCCGTCTGAGATTTAGACTGAACCACAGTTTGGGGTTGCGACTGCTTTTGGGCAGTCGTCTGTGGGCGAGGCTTCTCGGGTTTAGCCTTGGAATCTGGTTGAGCCTGTCTCTCAGTAGGCTGTGGCTGTTCTTCTGGTTGTTGAAGCAATTGTGCTCGACGCGGTTGTTGTTGCTGCGGCAGCTTTGGATTTTGAGGCCGCGTTTGTTTTGGTTGCCGTTGTTGCGGATGCTCTGTGACCTTTGCATGTTTCTCAGTTGACGTGCGCTGTGAAACAACCTGAACCGATGCCGCTCTGTCTGACTGTGGCCGAGTCGGTCTCGTCTGAACGGTTTTCTGAGTGGAAACCTTTTCTGGAGTTTTCTGCTCTCCTGAAGCTGACTTCTGAAGCCAGGGTCGGTTCTTCATTGACTGAGTCTTTCTGCTATGAAACTCCTGGAAGTTCAGAGGAGACTTCTTTACCGGTGGTTGTTGACATGAAGGCTGCTCCTGGATCTCTGATGGTGGTCTGTTTGTTACCACCTGCTGTTGAACGTGGTATTGATGCACTTCTACCTGCTGCGGTTGCTCCACCACTTGTAGTTCCTGCTGCTGTGTTTGCATTGACCCCTGCGGGTGCACTGGTTGTGGTTGTTCCTGCTGCAGTGTTTGCGTTGACCCCTGCGGGTGCACTGGTTGTGGTTGTTCCTGCTGCAGTGTTTGCGTTGACCCCTGCGGGTGCACTGGTTGTGGTTGTTCCTGCTGCTGTGTTTGCGTTGACCCCTGCGGGTGCACTGGTTGTGGGTGTTCCTGCTGCTGCAGTGTTTGCGTTGACCCCTGCTGGTGCACTGGTTGTGGTTGCTGTTGCATGAGTTCTTGCTGCTTCAGCTCTTCTTCCATCTGTCTGGTAAGTTGCTCTTGCTGCTGTATCCATCCATGCTCCTGAGTCTGCTGCTGCTGCTGTCCGGTGGTCTCTACCCAGGCCTGAACCATGCCTTCTGTGGGGGATTTTGTCCCGGTCACAGCCTGTGCGTAGCTATAAGGCATCGGTGGAGAAGGGGATTTTTGGTCACTGTATTCCTGCACCACTATCTTTGGCACAAAGGTTCCATGAGACTCAACTAAGTTGGTAGTGGGCCGCTGAGTTGGCCTTCTGACTGAGTCCAACGGTCTCAGATGTTCAAGCTTTTCTTTGGTCTGTTTAGAAACTTTTGATGGAGGGGACCCTTCTGGGGGGCTTCTGCTCCGATCTCTTCTGGCTCCCAGGCTGCTCAGCATGCCTACAGCTTCCTGGAATGGAAATCACACACATTAGAAAAGCAAATGTGTTCCATTGACCTGCCCACGGCATTGAGTACAGATGCACAACTAAATGGCTCGCTCAGACAAGGTACAAAAAGCAAACTGGCCTGTGACTGTGCAACGGCGGCTCGGACTCGGTCCTGTATGGCGGAGGCGTGGAGGTACTGGATGGGAGAGGTCTTCTGACTCGTCATAACCATCACCTGCAGGTCCTGCTCTTCTGTGACCACCTGACCCTCCAGCTGCAGACCACGGGAAATCAGGACCTGGAGGAACAAGCGGTGTTGAGCAACCATCCTCAATTCCACCGGAAGGTCAATGCGTTTTGGACCTCTTTTGTTCTGTGGATCATCTTACCCTGGCTCGTGGGTCCTGGCCCCCCCGCTGCTGCTGTTGTTGTTTTTGTTGTCGCTCCGCGGCCCTCAGCAGCTGGTAAAGCTCCCGGGCCTCAGACTCCCAGTAAAGGAGTTCAGCCAGGCGACTGTCCAGCCCCGACACACTGTGCTGCAGCTCAGCACACACCTGTTCCGCCTCAAACAGGGTCTGCACCACCTGGTGACGTTGCAAGGGAGCGGATGGTTAAGACTGGATGTGCTTACGGTCCATGCTGTGCTAATGAACTCAGCTGTATGAAGGAAGTCTTAAAAAAGGGAAAGGAACCATTTCGTACTTCAGGTACAGCGAGCTTCAGTTTCTCCACCTGATCCGCTGAGCATTCTGGGGAAGCGGCCAGAGCATCCAGATCCACTGCTTTGAATCTCCTCATCGTGAACTAGAGGAAAGAAAGCAAACAGTCAAGTCCAGAGAGATGCGTCGGCTCGGTTAAAGTCTCATTGATTTTACTTGACAGAAGTTCATAGGCCAAAAAAGAAAAATCTGCTTTATAAAATCTATATTTGAAGTTGTATAATATTGTTCAACGGTAACACCAGACTTGTATATGACTCAACTCCACTCTGTCAAGGTGTGTTTAACCATTCATTAGCAAGGAGTCCTACCTGTATTCTCTTTCTGTAGGTGCGTAAGGGCGCCGCCATGGTCTCCAGAGGCTCTTTGAGGATGAGAGCAGCCTCTTTGATCAGCGCTTGCAGGTCTTGGGATCCGGTCTGGACCTCAGCGCTGGGCTCAGCCACGCCGCCCTGCAAACAGGAGCCAGAACAGCTGTTCAATGTCGGGTGAGGTCAACAACAATACATCGGACAAACAACCGAAATAGAAAACTTTCTTTTTAGAATAAAAGTGTTTAGACGGCTAAGTTTTGAAGATAATACAAATATATATAGCGATGTGTTATACAGCATTTTAAAGGAATACTTACCCCACAAAATTATCAATTGTTTATCAATTAGAAAGAAAGAAAAAACTTTTATTATTAACAGTGGAACTATTCTAACTGCTTCACAAACAAACTGCAGGCTGCTTATCTAGCAGTGTTTAAATACTTTTAGTGAAGAAGTAACGACTGAATAAATGAGCCTTGAATTGCGATGCAGATGTTTTGATATATGTTTGCTGTTGTTAAACGTGCTCCCACTCGCTTCCTGTACTTTCAAACCACAGCGAACATGATGCAACAGTCTGATGAAATACTTTCATCAGCTTGATACGCACTCTAATCCCAGACTATAAGAGACTATTAAAGTAAAAGGTGGAGCACATCTTTCAAACTTGAAGCCAACAGGGTGTGAATAATTACAACAATGGGTCGATCCATAGCTGGAATTCCAAATGTCTGAGACACTAAGTCACCCAAAGCCCTGCTGTCACTCGGCAGCAGAAACGAGGCCACGGCAGGAAGAGAAATCAGTAGATCGAGGTACAGGGGATGCAGTACTTCTATCTTAGAGAGATAAACTAATGACGGGAAAGCCGATGATGCTCTGTCGTCGATTAATTCCCCGTTTCTCACCGAGCAGGTTTTTTTCCCGTGCTCCTGAACTTACGAATGCGTTTCTCTCCACGAACTCGGCCCAGTGCGCGTTGAGTCTGCGCAGCTCCTCCTCCAGGACCCTGCCGGTCTGAGGGTCCGTGTGATCCATCAGGAAGTTCCCCATCTCGTTCAGGTGGGCCTGTCGGGAGCCCCACTCGGCCGCGGCGTCGGACGTCACCTGAACACAACACGAGTGCATTAAAAACATGAGCGTCTGCAAGGGAAGACACATTTTATATACATTTCTTCATTTCTTTGAAGACGTCTGCACTGTTATTTCCACAGACGCAGAGCAGCTGTGGAGGAGCCACGAGCCAGCTGTACCGGAACAATGCATCGTCTCCTTTAGTCACCTTGTGGCCTTGGCTCTGCTCCAGCCACGCCTGCAGGGAGCTGAGGCCGTCGCTGTACGAGTCCCAGGCAGACAGCACGCGGCCCATGGCGCTCTTGGCCGCGGTCACGCCCTCCAGAACCTCGGTGCTGTCGTCCTCCAGCTGCTTCGCCTGCTGGCTGATGTGCTGGAAGTCTGCGGCTGAGGAGAGAAACGTTCAGTCGGTCCAGAAGATGAACGCGCGGCACCGGGAATGCCGAGGAGGAGAGAACTCACCGAGGGCGGACTTGCTCAAGTATTTCTCAGAGACCTGCTTCAGCTTGTGGAGAGACGCTTCCAGCAGAGAAGGAAGATCCTGTGTGTTCACGAGGTCCTGAAAACACAAAATACAGTTCACAGCAGCCAGATTCCCACGCTGATTCATAGGACAAAATAAGAATGCGTACATGCATCTTTCAGGACCTTCCCCTCCAGGACCATGGGAGGTTTTATATCTGTATATTATCCCAACTCTGTATTCTTAATCTCTTTTTTTACCTACAAGAGCCCTTATAGGCTTCACCAGCACCCTCGTCCCACTCTCTCCAAACCTACTCACATGCCACTCTTGCAGCAGCACCCTGACGGCCTCCGGGGAGACGAAAGGTCTCTTCCAGACCCGCAGCTTGGTCCTCATCTGGCCCAACAGGTCCAGGACGGAGTGGCGCTGCTCCCAGAACTCCAGCTTGATCCCGTGGTACTTAGCCGTCACCCTCACGCTGGTGAACCTGGTGAAGATGTCCATGATGAGAAAGACAAACTGCAAACCGACACTCTGGATTTCATCCAATGAACAAACCATCATAGTTACACCAACACAATTGTTCTGCTTTGCCAGCCAACCGCACAAAGACCCATACCGGGTACTGAGGTGACAGCTAGCTGGCTAACTTCAGCTGATGAAGTCACGCGAGTCATGAGTACCATGCAGCCGATGGTTTAATAGAACAGAGCAACATCACCGCCATCGTAACGTCGCTGTTTAGACGCTGACTGCAGTTCACTCAATGACCACCGGGGTCAGTAACAACAAGAATTGTGTGTGACACACACACACACACACACACACACACACACACACACACACACACACACACACACACACACACACACACACACACACACACACACACACACACACACACACACACACACACACACACACACACACACACACACACACACACACACACACACACACACACACACCTCCTCTTCAGTTCGTCCATCTTGTCGGCGGGCACCATCAGGTTTCCACACTCATCCAGGTTCTGGAAGGACTGGAAGGTTTTCAGCTGCTGCGGCATCTCCTCCAGGCAGACCTACGGCCACACGGAGAGCACATTGGTGATGACATGAGTCATCACCAATGTGATGTTGTCTTTCCGTCGCGTTGATTGTTGTTTGTTTGTCATGTCCAAATGTTGCACCTTCCACCAAAAAAAATTCCTCGTTTGTTTGTGAAAACATTCTTTGGCAATAAACCTGTTTCTGACATGCAGAGTCATCACATCTCTTCAAGGTCCATATTTCAATGAGCCCACAAACTAAATGTACTCCAGGAAGTAACTTGTGTCCCAGTTTTATGATGTTTTTTGCCTTTTCCTGAGCTCTGCAGAGGTGATTCCTATCTGACCTGATCTGCCTGGGCTCACCAACTCAGTGTTATTGTTCATAAAGTATTACAGGGTGTTTAGCATGGATTCACTTTGAGGAGCTCCTGTTTCTCCCGGGCGGCGGCGGCAGCGCGGCCGTGATCCTGCGGGTCGCCGTCCTCCTCGCCGAGAGCCTTCTCCGTCTTCAGCAGCCAGCGAGCCACCGAGTCCAACGGGGGCGGGAGACCCGAGTCCAGCTCCTGCTTGTACTCATGGAGCTGCAGGACCAGGTTTGATGGACATGCACAAAGAAACCAGAGGAGACCTGCATGAATATTAACATCTGTGTGTGTGTGTGTATATATATATATATATATATATATATATAAATTATATATATATATATATTATATATATGTATATATAATAAATATATGTACATATATATATTTTATAAATATATAATAAATATATATAAATATATATTTATTTATTTATTAATATATATATATACAGGTATATATAAATAAATATATATACTTATATAGACACACACACGGTAAAATGCTGCAATAGGGATCACAAGTTTTCTGACTCATCATGATACATTTTTATATTCATTTTTAAATAATAAGTATTGGAAATATTCAATATTAGTGGAAAAGCGACCGATCCAACCAACATTAACCAGGTTGAAGCTCGACAGTGTTTTGAAGTTTGAGTGACAGACCTTCACAGCCAGCGAGTCCCACGCCTCCCTGAGAGCTCGCTGCTCCTCGCTCGGCTTCGCCGCTCGTCTCATCGCCGTCAACAGCGGCATGATGTGACGCCGCTGCTCGTTGAAGGACACCAGGAAGGTCTGAAATACCTGAGGGGGGGGCGGGAAAAGTGTCAAGGGTGCACTTGTCTATGCAGGACGTCGATGACGTGCTTATAGGAAATTATGGTTAAAAACATGACACGGCGTCTGCTAAGAAGCAGCCATTAATAACTGAACGATCAGACAGAACTCCATTAAATCCAGAGGGAAGTCTTAAAATAGAAGGAAATAAAAATAGAAAGACATTTAGACTACAGAGAGAACAACAAGTATTAAGTGTAAATAAATAATACCGACACCAGTTTAAAAATATAACAATATTAAAAACAAATCCAAAGCAACCCAGCAGCTGAAGACCCACGTGGTATCTCTCGGAGTAGCTCTCTCCCTCGGTGGAGTCCCAGCCCTCCAGCAGCTCCGCGTAGGCCTGAGCCAGCCAGCAGGTCACTTCCTGGGCCTTCCGGGCCGGCGTCGCCTGGAAGAGAGGACCCACATTTAGATTTATTGTTCTGGACAGAAGACGAGTGACGGGCGTCAGGCTCCAGACGTTGGCCTGACGTTGAGCCTGTGTTCCTGTATTTTGGGTTCACCTGCAAACAAATGACACATTGTTGCATTTGAGTTCCGTGTTTCTGTTCACACGGAGGAGCCCAGAGGAGTATATTTTCTTTTTGGAAAATAATATTTTCAGCATAACAAACTGTAAATGCTATTTCACTACAAATATTCTGTAAAAATAATTTTGTGTTAATAAAAAAAAAAACTTTAAAAAAGAACAGGACGTGTGGGTCGTCATCCTGCTGCATCCTGTGGCTTTATGCATCTTTATGATGTGTATAATGTTTAGATTAGAACTATGAGGAGTCCTGTTGGAGAACTGGAGGAGAGAAGAGTTCTATAAAAACGTTTCTGTTCACTCGGGGCCAAAAGAGACAAAACAAGAAGCTCCCGAGGAGCTGCACACGAAACACGCCGAGCCAACGATGTGTTTGTTGACTTGGACCGAGCCCATTGGGAGGGTGGACCTGGCACCGGGCTCGTTGTTACACAACCCAGGAGAACAGAGGAGCTGGTGGAGCAGCCTCCTCCCGTCGGGCTGTAGGGATCAGGGTGCTATTGTTTCATGTTCTTTAAAGTCTACCGTATGAAGAGCATGCACAATAAAGTAGAACAGCATTAAGCGTCACTTCCTCTCTCTTTGTGCACTATGTGCAGATGTGTTCTTGCATCATTATTGCAGGATTAAACCCAAACGCTGTCTCTCCTCCATGGGGTGGAGCACCAACATGCCACATCCCTGTCGTGCCAGTGTCCCATGTGACGGGTGCGTCCTGCGCTGCAGGGTGTCGGTGGAATGAAGGCCTCGCTGCGCCCTGCGCTGCAGCTTTGGATCGCTTTCAACTAAACCGGCCCGACGAGTTGCTGCACCGCTGCGTGACCCGACGGGAGGTAACCTCGTCTCAATAACACCAAACGGGCATTTAAAGAACATTCCTCCGTCGTGTGTTTACGAGACGGAGCCAGCAGTGAAGCCTGAAGTCATTTGGAGGGGGGGTGGGGTGCTCTGAGGGGTTCTGGGTCACATGACACTAAGGAGGCCGAGCCAGAACTTTGTGTTCATGCACAGGCGTCGGCAGTGACAGGTGGGCGTGGCTCTGGCTGCTTCTTATGGTTCTGTTTTATTACTTGTTTTGTTTATTAATTCATCTTTTGGTGACTGAACATGTTATCATGTGATCCCATGATATTTACACGGTGACGGAGCCTCAGGAGGTCCGGAGGAGGCTGGACGGTGAGGAGGGAAACGGGGGGTGGGGGGAGGGGGGGTACCTGTCGCAGAGGCGAAGCAGAAATGGCGGGAGTGTAGTGAACGGGCAGGTGGACAGGAGAGTGACTTTTAGGAAGAGTCAGGTATTGTGTCTGAGAGGGAAGAGAGAAGAGGAAAGAGGGAAGGAGACAGGAGACAGGAGACAGGAAAGGGTAAACAAAAAGGATGAAAATAGAAAAATATCCCAAAGAAAAAGTTACTTTAACAAGTTGTGTTTCAGTTCATTGCAACATCCAATAATAAATCATGCCTCGACTGACACACACACACACACACACACACACACACACACACACACACACACACACACACACACACACACACACACACACACACACACACACACACACACACACACACACACACACACACACACACACACACACACACACACACACACACACACACCCCGTGACTCGGAGCTGCACAGGAGTTTAAATGTGAAATACTCCTCGACCTCCTGGTCTGTATCTGTGCAGGCTGCATGACTCTTTATTCTCACATATTGATTTTAGAAACAGCCTTTATGGAAACTCAAAGTATGAAACAAATCAATAGAATAAAAAAGAGACCACTGAGCACTAAATGTAGAAAGTTAAAAAGGTAAAAATGATCCAGATAGAAGTGAAACAGAACTTTGTAAGATCTGGTTTGCATGTAACTGTTGTTAAATAAATAAATAAACACATTTTGATGTTAATCTTGACGTCTGATTGTTGACACTGGACTGCAGCAGCTAAGCAGTCCTAAGCAGGACCTGCAGGCCCGGGTCTACACAGTGTGGTACCGACCTGCATGTCCTCCTCTGGCACCGGCAGGTCTTTGGAGTACTGCAGGAACTGGGCCACGTAGGTCATAATGGACTTCTCGTCGGGGTCCCGGACGTCCACATCTGCATCCACATCACAATCCATGAGTCTACAGTTTAGAGTCCAGGTGGACTGTCACACCGAGCCGTGTGTGTAGCTTCTGTCTTTTCAGAAATCAGCCGGCGGAAAGAAAATCTGCTCGCTGATTCACCGGCGGAGAGAAACAACCGAGCGTTTTATACGAGTCCGACGCGAACAGTCAGCAGACCGTCATCCCTCTCGCCCTGAGGATGGCTGGGCACGGCTCCGTCAAAACCAGATACTCAGAGGCTTATGGCACGCACTGCTGCTGCGCAACTATGTCAGTGACAAATCCGGTGAATCATATTTAGAATAGATCGAAAAGGCGTGGAGAGGCAACGCTTTGTTGGTAATTAGTGGAACCGAGAGCAACTGTAGTAAACAGACTGGAAGACAGCGGCTCACACTGGCTCCTCTGGTTGTATAGAAGTCTCTGCTTCATGTTTTAAAGCTGCATTCTCTCTCCTAACCACCAGGGGGCGACTCCTCTGGTTGTATAGAAGTCTATGCTTCACGTGTTGAAGCTACACTCTCTCTCCTGACCACCAGGGGGCGACTCCTCTGGTTGTATAGAAGTATATGCTTCACATGTTGAAGCTACATTATCTCTCCTAACCACCAGGGGGCGACTCCTCTGGTTGTATAGAAGTCTATGCTTCACGTGTTGAAGCTACATTCTCTCTCCTGACCACCAGGGGGCGACTCCTCTGGTTGTATAGAAGTATATGCTTCACATGTTGAAGCTACATTATCTCTCCTAACCACCAGGGGGCGACTCCTCTGGTTGTATAGAAGTCTATGCTTCACGTGTTAAAGCTACATTCTCTCTCCTGACCACCAGGGGGCGACTCCTCTGGTTGTATAGAAGTCTATGCTTCACGTGTTGAAGCTACATTCTCTCTCCTGACCACCAGGGGGCGACTCCTCTGGTTGTATAGAAGTATATGCTTCACATGTTGAAGCTACATTATCTCTCCTAACCACCAGGGGGCGACTCCTCTGGTTGTATAGAAGTCTATGCTTCATGTGTTAAAGCTACATTCTCTCTCCTGACCACCAGGGGGCGACTCCTCTGGTTGTATAGAAGTCTATGCTTCACTTGTTAAAGCTACATTCTCTCTCCTGACCACCAGCGGGCGACTCCTCTGGTTGTATAGAAGTCTATGCTTCACGTGTTACAGCTACATTCTCTCTCCTGACCACCAGCGGGCGACTCCTCTGGTTGTATAGAAGTCTATGCTTCACGTGTTAAAGCTACATTCTCTCTCCTGTTATTATGCATTTCATAATACTGAGAGCAGTAGAGTCGGACCCCTCACCATCAGGGTCCAGCAGTCTGGGGATCCTCAGCTCCCTCTCCGCGGTACTGAAGGCCTCCTCCAGGTTCTGCCTGTTGCTCCGGGTCCTGGCCTTGGACAGGTCCACCAGGTCGGGCCGCAGGGCGTACTGGATGGCCAGGAAGACCACGCCGCTCCTCCAGCTGGCCTTGAAATCCTTCACGTTGATTGGGCAGCCGGCTCTGAGGGAATCAGATCAATACATAAATATATATATACACAACATTAATCATGCAGCTCGAGGGTCTTGTTATGATACATTAAATTAACACTTTAAAAAGGGAAGTGCTCCCACAGTCCATCCTGCTCCTAAAAGACATTATAGAGTGAATATCAGTTGAAGGGCATCTAATCTTAAAACAAGTGTTCTTGTGAATGAAGTCTTTGAAGAGAGCGTAGTAAAGATGAAAAGCAACGTAAAGACGTGATAAATACTCTAAATATAGCAATCACTTAAACAGATATTGATTCTTTTCGGGGTCTGACTTGTCCCTTTACGAACTAGAAAGCGGACCTGTCCCTTTAAGAACTAGAAAGCAGACCTGTCCCTTTAAGAACTAGACAGCTGACCTGTTCCTTTAAGATCTTTAAAGCTGACCTGTCCCTTTAAGAACTTTAAAGCTGAGCTGTCCCTTTAAGAACTAGAACAGGCTGGCTGAAGCAAAAGATAACAAATATATTTATATCAAGATGAAAAATAAATGAGAGTAAAAATAATAATAATATGCCAAATAAATACCGATAAATAATTCTTTGGTTACAACATCTCCATATAATCGAACGGCCAATACAAAGGCTGTTTTCAAAAGTACGTCACGGACTTCTCAACAGAAAAACACAAAATATGAAAGAAAAATGGGATTTTAAAAGATTGAACTTATGTACATATATATATATATATATATATATACTGCAGTGAAATATGTCACAATAAACTATTTAAGCCCCTGATCAGGTGAAGGTCTTCAGCCCAGACCGGTAGGAGAGTTCCCCGTGTGAGGATCCATCCCATACTTGAGGCTTTGACCTAACACATGAAGCAGAGACTTCTATACAACCAGAGGACTCGATGTATCCGCGTTCCCCTAAATGAACCTGACCCCTGACCCCTGCTCTTACTTGTGGCACTGCTCCCGGACCCAGAGCAGCAGGGCCTTCTTGGCGGACACCCTGAAGCGGGTGTGCAGCGGCGCTCCTCTGGGTGGAACCGGGCTGCTGGCGCCGGAGCGGCCCGACAGCGTGGAGCGCGAGTCCAGGCTGGCCAGGGACTCCATGGAGGACTGGCGGGAACTGAAGGAGAGGCCGCTGGCTAGCTCCTCGATCTGAGACCACCACGGAGAGGTAACGTTTGATTTGAAGCTTAATTTAATGAAAACATCCCGGATAACACAAATCATCTCTCTCTGCTGTGGAGCGTCATAAACGTGTTGCAATCGGTTTCTTTGCTCCCAGAACTCTATCCTGAAAAAACAGCCCCAAGGAAACCCATTTAAATGTAATAAAATAAATATTAATTATGCAAGCACAGGACATTCCTGGAGGCTTTTTCTTTATTTTTGTTATATTACACAAGAGGTTTTATCTCGGAGAGTTGAGAAGAGTGAAAACACCCAAGAAGAAGAAGAGGCAGCATGAGTCTCACGTGGTACTGCATGATGATCGTCCACACGAGGCCCAGGATGATGGACGGCCTCCCGTCCATGACGTCAGGAATGTTCATGTTGACCAGTTTGATCTGGAGAGGAAACAAAGCCCCAAATCCCACGTGACAGATCACCGGCTAGACCCACGGCTGAAGTGTGAATTGGTACAATGAGCAGAAATTACTGAATTATAGCCCGAAAAAAGAAAGAAAAAAAAACCACCTATGACCTCCAAATTCTAAATCAATGCCGGCCAAATAAGATTGAGAATATTCGCAACGCTTCACTCGCGGGACTATTTGTGTTTGATTCACGTCGTTCGCACCTTAGACGGGGAGGGGCTTATCTCCGTGGAAACAGTTATCATTTCCTTTATCCACCATGAAGAGCGAACCACTCGTTCTGCTTCATACTTGTTGAGGACGTCCCACAAACGTCTGAAGATGTAACGCCCTCGTGTTCGGGTTCATAACATTAATATCATATATTTATATTTATTCATGACATCACCCGTCGGCTCGCTCACGACGCCGGTGTTGACGGGCGAAGCTTCTCGACGCTGATTTCTCACGGCGAAAATGTGCGTCATTCGCAACGATTGCCGTCTGTACGTTGACTTTGCGAGCGGGATCTACTCGAGCAATAATGTGCAACGCTTAGGGTGTGAACGCAGCTTTAATGGTGACCCCCCCCCCCCGCCGTCAATCGTAGAGTTCTCGTTAGCGTCCGTCTGACTCACCGACTTCTTCTTCAGGAAGGAAAGAGCTTTCTCGATGTTGCTCCTGTGCTGGAACATCCCGCGGCCTTTCTCCCGACTCTGCAAACAAACAAACAAACAAACAAACAGCAGAGAGTCGGTCGGTCGGCTGCCGGGTCGAAGGCGGCGGCTGCGTTTGGTGTTTTTCGGGCGGTGAACTCACGATGCGCTCGCCGCTCATCACCTCCAGCAGGTCCAGCAGTTTGGATCCGTCGCGGAAGTCGCTGAAGAGGTCCAGGACCGCGGAGGGGGGCCGCCGCTGCACACAAGCTGAACTTTAGCTCCTCACGCGTTAGCGTGCTTTACACTGGGCTCAACCTTCTCAAGAAGAAGCCACGCTAACAAGAACCTGGGAACAATCCAACTTCTAAACGTTATATTTGTTAAACATGAACACTTTCTGGTCAAAGAAGACAAGTGACCGCTCCTCGGTGACGTGGTTCAGCCGACGGATGACTCGCTCCTTGTGACCAATCACAATCAGTTTCACACGTCCGTCTCGCTCAGAGCGAGCGGCGTCTCCTCCTGACGGAGATCATTATTCTAGTTTTACAAGCGACCGAGACGACGTCATGAATGGAATCGCTCCGCCACGCGGCGCCGCTCGTGACGACTCTTTACATCCGAGTCCAAGCGGTTTGGTTCCGAGAGGAGAAATAAAACCAGATCCCGGTGAGCCAGAGGGAACCGATCCGCCGGAAGCATGTCGCACACAACGCAGAGACCAGGATGTGAGGTCGCCTGTGAAGTGTCTTATGGATTAGTTCCAGCTCGGCTCCTTGAGGTCTCCGTTGAAGAGTCTCGGGCCGACACGCGAGCGCTTCAGTTTTAATGCGTCGCTGTGATGAAACTTCAACCTACAGACGGTGAAATGGCCCTCGAGCTGTGAGCTCAGCTTCAATCGGCCCGTTACGAGGGAAACAGTCAAAATATTAGCGCTGAAATCCACACGCAGTTACAATCATCACAATGACTTTTTCTTCATTTCATATTAATTATCTGATTTATTTGATAATATTAATTTAGGATAGGAATATATAAGTATTTTTGCTTCAACCTATACCTTTTCAGTCTTTCTGTTTTGTATTATATATTGTATTGCAATGATTCACTGAAAACACACAACAACAACAATCTTCACAGATTTAAGTAAACATTTTAAAATATTGCATACAAGTGAGGGAGAATATTCTTTATGAATACAAAGTAAGGATTCCCCTGCAGGAATCGTGACACTGTATTCATACGACACACAAAGTCAGTCAACCAAATGACATGATTGACGCATTCTTTTAAAAAGGTCATTTTCACGATGTATATCATTTTAGAAGTATGTGTGACTGACATGTCCCGCTTGTGAGAGCATATGCACAAAGAGAGGCTTATGCACCATCATTTTAAACATGTTAAAGACTTTAACCCCCCGGGCCAGCCTGGTGGATCAGACCCAACAGAGCGAGCTCACCTTTGCCAGCTGAGCGTTGACCCAGTTGGTGAAGGTCTTCTTCTGGATCTGTTCCTGTTCCACTGTGGAAGGAGAACAAACGCACAGCGGTTCATTTCTACGTCCACAACCGTTAAAGGAGGCGCAGACTCAAGAGGGCCTGATGCGTTTCTCCGGTTCCTCGACGCAGACATGCGGTGCGGTTCATGGAAGCGTTTCATCCGCTCTGGAGGCGCTGAAGCGGGCCCGGTACTTTAGGATTAAGACGGGTTTGATGCGCCGATAATATTCATGTTCTATGAGCATTCTTTGGGCTTAAATACAACAATATGAATGATTGAATTTGCACACGGCCTCTTTCCTGGTGACCTGCAGCTCGCTGAGCAGGCTGTAGGAGGAGAGGAAGGAGAAACACTCCTCCCTGTAAACATCAGGAGGACTTGGTGTCTCACCTTCATGGAGATCAGGAGGAATATCGCTTTTACTATTTATATATTTGGTCCAAGTAAACGTTGTCACTGTAAACTAAATATCTCCATTCTAGTCACACAGGTGTCATGGCAGCCATTGAGAAAAGTAGCCAGGTGACCACAGACAGGTGGGCGTGGCCACCACAGACAGATGTGAGTGGGCGTGACCGCCACAGACAGGTGTGAGTGGGCGTGACCGCCACAGACAGGTGTGAGTGGGTGTGACCACCACAGACAGGTGTGAGTGGGCGTGACTACCACAGACAGGTGTGTGTGGGCGTGACCACCACAGACAGGTGTGTGTGGGCGTGACCACCACAGACAGGTGTGAGTGGGCGTGACCACCACAGACAGGTGTGTGTGGGCGTGACCGCCACAGACAGGTGTGAGTGGGCGTGACCACCACAGACAGGTGTGTGTGGGCGTGACCACCACAGACAGGTGTGTGTGTGGGTGTGACCGCCACAGACAGGTGTGAGTGGGCGTGACCACCACAGACAGGTGTGAGTGGGCGTGACCACCACAGACAGGTGTGAGTGGGCGTGACCACCACAGACAGGTGTGTGTGTGGGTGTGACCACCACAGACAGGTGAGTGGGCGTGACCACCACAGACAGGTGTGTGTGTGTGGGTGTGACCACCACAGACAGGTGTGAGTGGGCGTGACCACCACAGACAGGTGTGAGTGGGCGTGACTACCACAGACAGGTGTGTGTGTGGGCGTGACCGCCACAGACAGGTGTGTGTGTGTGGGCGTGACCACCACAGACAGGTGTGAGTGGGCGTGACCACCACAGACAGGTGTATGTGTGGGTGTGACCACCACAGACAGGTGTGAGTGGGCGTGACCACCACAGACAGGTGTGAGTGGGCGTGACCACCACAGACAGGTGTTAGTGGGCGTGACCACCACAGACAGGTGTGTGTGTGGGTGTGACCACCACAGACAGGTGTGAGTGGGCGTGACCACCACAGACAGGTGTGAGTGGGCGTGACCACCACAGACAGGTGTGAGTGGGCGTGACCGCCACAGACAGGTGTGTGTGTGGGTGTGACCGCCACATACAGGTGTGAGTGGGCGTGACCACCACAGACAGGTGTGTGTGTGGGCGTGACCGCCACAGACAGGTGTGTGTGTGGGTGTGACCGCCACAATTCAATTCAATTCAATTCAGTTTATTTGTATAGCCCAATTTCACAAATTACAAATTTGTCTCGGAGTGCTTTACAATCTGTACATAGACATCCCTGCCCCAAAACCTCACATCGGACCAGGAAAAACTCCCAAATAACCCTTCAGGGGGAAAAAAAGGGAAGAAACCTGGATGAGAGCAACAGAGGAGGATCCCTCTCCTAGGATGGACAGATGCAATAGATGTAATGTGTACAGAAGGACAGATTTAGAGTTAAAATACATTCAATGAATATGACAGAGTGTATGAATAGTTCATAGTAGGCATATTCCACGATGGAGACCTCCACGATCCATCAGGCAGATGGCGGTGGGGAGGAGGAGTGGGCGAGTCTCAACAGGACAGTGGCGTAGTCATGAGCAGGAATTCCACGACCCAGGCGATCCATCAGGCAGATAGGATCTATGCCGTCTCATAGGGTCCGATGACCCATGAGGCGTAAAGTCAAAAGGACTTCGGGAGAAAGCAGAGTTAGTAGCGTGTGATTGAGAGATGAAAATTCATCCTTAAGGAGAGAAAAAGAGGAGATAGGTACTCAGTGCATCCTAAAACGTCCCCGGCAGCTATAAGCCTATAGCAGCATATCAAGGGGCTGGACCAGGGCAAACCTGATTCAGCCCTAACTATAAGCTCTGTCAAAGAGGAAGGTCTTAAGTCTACTCTTAAGCGAGGTGACTGTGTCTGCCTCCCGGACTGAAACTGGAAGCTGGTTCCATAAAGAGGAGCTTGATAACTAAAGGCTCTGGCTCCCATTCTACTTTTAAGACTCTAGGAACTACAAGTAGTCGCATTTAGTGAGCGTAGCTCTCTAGTGGGCAATATAGTGCGACAAGCTCCTTAAGATATGATGGAGCATCACCAATCAAGGCTTTGTAGGTTAAGAGAAGAATTTTAAAAGTGATTCTTGATTTTACTGGGAGCCAGTGCAGAGCAGCTAGTGCAGGAGTGATGTGATCTCTTTTCTTAGTTTTAGTGAGAACACGAGCTGCAGCATTCTGGATCAACTGGAGGGACCTAAGAGATTTATTAGAGCAGCCTGCTAATAAGGAGTTGCAGTAATCCAGTCTCAATGTGACAACGTGAACCAATTTTTCTGCATCTTTTGAGACAAGATGTCCCTGATTTTTGAAATATTACGTAGATGAAAGAATGCAGTCCTTGAGATTTGCTTTACGTGGGAGTTAAAGGACAAGTCCATCAAAGATAACGCCAAGATTCTTTACAGTGGTGTTGGATGCCAGGGCAATGCGTCTACAGAATCCACATCACCAGATAATTGATCTCTGAGGTGCTCAGGGCCGATTAAAATTACTTGGTTTTGTCTGAGTTTAACATCAAGAAGTTGCAGGTCATCCATGTTTTATGTCTTTAAGACATGCTTGAATTTTACAGACCACCACAGACAGGTGTGAGTGGGCGTGACCACCACAGACAGGTGTGAGTGGGCGTGACCACCACAGACAGGTGTGAGTGGGCGTGACCACCACAGACAGGTGTGTGTGTGGGTGTGACCACCACAGACAGGTGTGTGTGTGGGCGTGACCACCACAGACAGGTGTGAGTGGGCGTGACCACCACAGACAGGTGTGAGTGGGCGTGACCACCACAGACAGGTGTGTGTGTGGGTGTGACCACCACAGACAGGTGTGAGTGGGCGTGACCACCACAGACAGGTGTGTGTGTGGGTGTGAACCGGGAGCAGAGTTGTAGTTTAACACCCTTCTCTGCTCTTCCATTCGAGCAGTTACCCACCCTTGACTTTAGAGTAGAGACTGTGTCTGTCCCACGGCCACTTCAATTAAATAAATCAAAAGTAAGCAGAAGAGGAGTCGTACACAATAACCTTATACAAGTTAACACAATTATTTCAGCAGTGCAACAAAATAGGTCTATTAAATGTGGTCTCCTAAATATTCGATCTCTGTCATCTAAAGCTGTGTTACTGAATGATTTAATATCAGATAATCACATTGATTTATGTTGCCTAACTGAAACCTGGCTGAGCCATGAAGAATATGTCTGCCTGAATGAATCGACTCTCCAAGTCATATTAATACTCACATTCCTCGAGGCACCGGTCGAGGAGGTGGAGTAGCAGCCATCTTTGAATCGAGCCTATTAATTAATCCTCAACCAAAATTACACTACACCTCATTTGAAAGCCTTGTTCTTAGTCTTTCACATCCAACCTGGAAAACACTACAGCCAATTCGATTTGTGATTCTGTACCGGCCACCAGGTCCATATTCACAGTTTATATCTGAATTCTCAGAATTTATATCAAGTTTGGTTCTTAAAACCGATAAAGTTATTATTGTTGGAGATTTTAATATCCATGTGGATGTTGATAATGATTGCCTTAGTGCTGCATTCATCTCCTTGTTGGACTCGATTGGCTTCTGTCAGAGAGTACAGAAACCGACTCACAGCTTTGGCCACACGCTTGATCTTGTTCTTACTTATGGCGTTGACATTGAGCATTTGAACGTCTTCCCACAGAATCCTCTTCTGTCAGACCACAACCCCATAACTTTTGAATCTATACTACCGGTGTACTCGTTAGTCAAAAGTTTTACACTAGATGTCTAACTGATAGTGCTGTAGCTAAATTTAAAGAAGCGATTCCTTCTGTATTTGATTCGATACCACGCCTCAATATAACAGAGGACTCCTGGTCTAACTTTAGTCCGTCCCAGATTGATCATCTTGTTGACAGTGCCATAGGCTCTCTGAGAATGACACTGACTCGATAGCCCTCTGAAGAAGAAGACAGTGAGGAAGAGGAGGTTTGCTCCTGGTATAACCTCAGACCCGCAAACTGAAGCAACACGTAAAGCTTGAACGCATGTATGCTCAACTAATCTCAAGAATCCCGCTTAGTTTGGCGAGATAGTCTTAAAACATATAAGAAGGCCCTCCGTAATGCCAGAGCAGCCTATTACTCATCAATAATAGAAAATAAAACAACCCAGGTTTCTCTTCAGCACTGTAGCCAGGCTGACAGAGAGTCACAGCTCTGTGAGCCGAGCATTCCTATAAACCTTAGTGGTAATGACTTTATGAACTTCTTTAATGAAAAGATTTTAACTATTAGGACAAGATTAATAATCTCTTGCCCATAACCAGTGCCAATCTGTCCTCAAGTGGAATGGCCTTGGAAACCGCCATGCCCTGGTGTATATTTGAGGATTTTCTCCTATCAACCGTGACCAATTATTTTCAACGGTTTCTACTTGAACACGCCTACCTGTCTCTTGGACCCCATCCCGACGAGGCTGCTTAAAGACGTTTTGCCTTTAATTGGCGGCTCTCTATTAGATATTATCAATGTGTCTCTGCTAACAGGCCACGTACCACACTCCTTCAAGGTGGCTGTTATTAAACCTCTCCTGAAGAAGCCCACTCTGGATCCAGAGGTATTGGCTAACTACAGACCGATCTCTAACCTCCCTTCCTCTCCAAGATCCTTGAGAAAGTGGTCGCAAATCAGTTGTGCGACTTTCTACATCATAATAGTTTATTTGAGAAATTTCAATCAGGATTTAGAAAACACCACAGCACCGAGACGGCACTGGTGAAAATTACAAATGACCTCTTAATGGCAGCAGATAAAGGACTCTCTCTGTCCTGGTCTTGTTAGACCTTAGTGCTGCATTCGACACCATTGACCATGACATCCTGTTACAGAGACTGGAGCAGTCGATTGGCATTTCAGGCACGGCACTAATTTGGTTTAAATCTTATTTATCAGATCGATCTCAGTTTGTATTTGTAAACGATGACGCCGATAACCACCAACGTTAATCACGGAGTTCCACAAGGTTCTGTGCTTGGACCAATTTTATTTACCTTATACATGCTTCCTTTGGGCAATATTATCAGGAAACACTCCATAAACTTTCATTGTTATGCAGATGACACTCAACTATATTTATCGATAAAACCAGAGGAGAGCAACCAACTCTGTAAAATTCAAGCATGTCTTAAAGACATAAAAACATGGATGACCTGCAACTTCAGACAAAACCGAAGTAATTTTAATCGCCCTGAGCACCTCAGAGATCAATTATCTGGTGATGTGGATTCTGTAGACGGCATTGCCCTGGCTTCCAACACCACTGTAAAGAATCTTGGCGTTATCTTTGATCGACTTGTCCTTTAACTCCCACGTAAAGCAAATCTCAAGGACTGCATTTTTCATCTACGTAATATTTCAAAAATCAGGCACATCTTGTCTCAAAAGATGCAAAAAATTGGTTCACGTTGCTACTTCGAGACTGGATTACTGCAACTCCTTATTAGCAGGCTGCTCTAATAAATCTCTTAGGTCCCTCCAGTTGATCCAGAATGCTGCAGCTCGTTCTCACTAAAACTAAGAAAAGAGATCACATCACTCCTGCACTAGCTGCTCTGCACTGGCTCCCAGTAAAATCAAGAATCACTTTTAAAATTCTTCTCTTAACCTACAAAGCCTTGATTGGTGATGCTCCATCATATCTTAAGGAGCTTGTCACCATATTGCCCACTAGAGAGCTACGCCACTAAATGCGGACTACTTGTAGTTCCTAGAGTCTTAAAAAGTAGAATGGAGCCAGAGCCTTTAGTTATCAAGCTCCTCTTTATGGAACCAGCTTCCAATTTCAGTCCGGGAGGCAGACACAGTCACCTCGCTTAAGAGTAGACTTAAGACCTTCCTCTTGACAGAGTTTATAGTTAGGGCTGAATCAGGTTTGCCCTGGTCCAGCCCTTGATATGCTGCTATAGGCTTATAGCTGCCGGGGACGCTTTAGGATGCACTGAGTACCTATCTCCTTTTCTCTCCTTAAGGATGAATTTTCATCTCTCAATCACACGTTACTAACTCTGCTTTCTCCCGGAAGTCCTTTTGACTTTACGTCTCATGGGGTCATCGGACCCTATGAGACGGCATAGATCCTATCTGCCTGATGGATCGCCTGGGTCGTGGAATTCCTGCTCATGATGACTACGCCACTGTCCTGTTGAGACTCACTCCTCCTCCCCACCGCCATCTGCCTGATGGATCGTGGAGGTCTCCATCGTGGAATATGCCTACTATGAACTATTCATACACTCTGTCATATTCATTGAATGTATTTTAACTCTAAATCTGTCCTTCTGTACACATTACATCTATTGCATCTGTCC
Organism: Pseudoliparis swirei; assembly: GCF_029220125.1. Lineage (NCBI taxonomy): Eukaryota > Metazoa > Chordata > Actinopteri > Perciformes > Liparidae > Pseudoliparis > Pseudoliparis swirei. Next base: position 17,027,598 of record NC_079398.1, on the reverse strand, counting down.
ATCCTAGGAGAGGGATCCTCCTCTGTTGCTCTCCTCCAGGTTTCTTCCTTTTTTCCCCTGAAGGGTTATTTGGGAGTTTTTCCTGGTCCGATGTGAGGTTTTGGGGCAGGGATGTCTATGTGTACAGATTGTAAAGCACTCCGAGACAAATTTGTAATTTGTGAAAATGGGCTATACAAATAAACTGAATTGAATTGAATTGAATGGGGCGTGTGAGTGTGTGTGGCATGACACAGACAGGTGTGTGTGAGCATGACTACCACAGACAGGTGTGAGTGGGCGTGACCACCACAGACAGGTGTGAGTGGGCGTGACCACCACAGACAGGTGTTAGTGGGCGTGACCACCACAGACAGGTGTGAGTGGGCGTGACCACCACAGACAGGTGTGAGTGGGCGTGACCGCCACAGACAGGTGTGTGTGTGGGCGTGACTACCACAGACAGGTGTGAGTGGGCGTGACCACCACAGACAGGTGTGAGTGGGCGTGACCGCCACAGACAGGTGTGAGTGGGCGTGACTACCACAGACAGGTGTGTGTGGGCGTGACCGCCACAGACAGGTGTGTGTGGGCGTGACCACCACAGACAGGTGTGAGTGGGCGTGACCACCACAGACAGGTGTGTGTGGGCGTGACCACCACAGACAGGTGTGTGAGTGGGCGTGACCACCACAGACAGGTGTGTGTGGGCGTGACCGCCACAGACAGGTGTCAGTGGGCGTGACCACCACAGACAGGTGTGTGAGTGGGCGTGACCACCACAGACAGGTGTGTGTGTGTGTTGCCTGAACAAGCAGAGCACTTAATGGAATAAAGAAGATCATTCAAACAGAGCCTTAAGCCAGTCATCTTTATTTACTATTTGGTTATTCCATAATTAGCTAACTTACGTCTGCATTACTATATAAAACTCTCAGAAACAGATTTTAAATAAGATTGGAATGTATTTTTTCACATGTTTGAGTCATTTCACACATGTGATGGTGTGGTTGTGTGAATGAATCGCTCAATTTATTTGCTAATTGAAAGTTCTTCCTCTGAAGAACGAGATCCATTCATACATTTAAACTAGAGATGCACCGATCAGGTTTTTGGTGCCGATCACCGATCACTGAAATCAGTATCTGCCGATCCGATAATACCGATCACCGATCACGGTGTCGATTGAAGCATTCTATTTATTGTGTAGCATTATTGCCTAGGACTATGAGGAAATACATATATAAAGCAACTCAAACATTAAAGAAATTACCGATTTCTTTAAACATTTAGGACTTTTACTTTGAAAAATGTCCTAATTGATACATTAAAATTGTTTGATTGCTATTGTAGGGGATTTCAGATATGTATGGAACACATCTGCATTATTCATTTCCTGGAACTCTTGGGGAAATCTATTTACAGGACTTTTTTTAACATACAAAAGTCTGACTTATTTTTATAAACTCTTCCTTGGTACAGTAAACATGTTTTAATGTTAGCATAATTTAAGCTAAATCTCAGAAACGATCTATAAAGATACCAAATCAGTTCATTGTTTACTATTATATGCTAGTGTATGATTTGTCGACATCTTATTTTGATAAACGGATGTTGTTTCACGTGGTTCTTTCCGCTAACTTTGCAAAACCGGATGTTGTCACTTAAATCCTTCCGCTAACTTTATCAAAACCCTCGCGCTCCTGATCGAATGCGTTTACCGTGAGCATCAGTCTATAGGGGCAGACATGTGAGAGTCGGCTGAGTCGACCCAGTGATTCAACTCTGGGGACGGGGACGCCGCTCGGTGGTGAGGATCCCCTCGTGGACCTCTCACTCTGCGGCCCTCGCCGGGCGCATCGTCTCCGTTGCGGTGCGCCGCGATTGAAACGTCTGATAGTTCTCGCAGATGTTACGTCATCTGATCGGCCGTTTTGAGAACGCCGATCAAAACCGATAATGGGAATATCGGCCGATATGGATCGGCGCCGATCAGATCGGTGCATCCCTAATTTAAACCGACTGTTGACTCATTTTATATATTTAACTTCTTTCACCTTCAAATGAACTATTGGCCTCTTAAGAGCTGCTACTTGTACTTGTGTGTCATTTAAACGGCTAATCTTGCATGCCGCTGCACCAAGTATTGCGCAACATCGTGGGTGCGCTCGTTTCCGGCTGCGTGCTCAGGGACCTCCTGTGGCGGCGGGAACTCTCACTTTCTCCTCACTCGCTCTCCACCGGCCTCGGGCTGGTAATGGCCGACAAGCGAGACGGCGTAGAGGAGAGAGCGGCTTCGTGGTTGGGGTCGGCGTGCTTTGTCATCGGCTAACGGAACTACAGAAGTCGTAATAAACGTCAAGGTTACGGGCGTGACCCGGAGCAGACGCCTGACGACCATGTTGAGTGTCTGCTGTGTGAGACGAGCGAGGGGGAGACAAGGCCGTCTAGACGGGGGGTGAGACAAGGAGCGGTTGTATTCATCCAATCACACACCACGCTACCGAGTGAGTGGATCCCCCTCCAGGGAGACATACAGACCAGTGGAAGGAACAACAGTGCTGACCATCGTAAAGCTCCATGAAGTGGGAGGAGTCTATAAAGTGGGAGGAGTCTCACATACAAGACTTCCTGTCTCAGTGGACATTTCAGCTTCTCCCAACATTCAATACTCTCACATTAAACTGCTTGGAGTATCGCCAATGCTTGTATTTTTTGGGGGGGTAATTAACGTGTTGCACAAGTCTGACTGCTTCACGGTTACTCGTGACGATAAAACATCTTGTAAAACATCTTTTTTTATGAGGCGCCCTGAAGGATGTTCCCATCAACAAGGAAGCGTTACAACTATTCCTTCAGATTGACTCAACATTCAGAAACACACACACACTTAAATGTGAAATACTCCTAGACCTCCTGGTGTGTATCTGTGCAGGCTGCATGAATGTTTCCAGTGACGCGTGTTTCCTGTGATCATGGGTCTCACATGTAGCAACAGCGCTCTGCCTTCAGGGCGACGCTTCATTATTGTCTCATAACTAATAATAGAAAGGAGCAGCCATTGGTCGGGAGCCAAGCCCTCGCTTTGTGTCTCTTTATTTTAAGAGGAAACACATTATTAAACTACTGGGTGACATAATATTTGTATTATTTCCAATATGTTCTTCCTATTAAACATTCACTGGCCCTAATAAAGCTTATATTAGACGTATTTGCTTAGAAGACACTGATAAAGCTTCCCAGTGTATGATCTCTTACATGTAACACACATTACTTTCACTACTTCCATGTTACAGCTGCAGAAGACGCACTACTCATATCCATGACAGTGCCTTTAAAGAAGGTAAACAACAACACTCACCCATGATGGGATCACTCCTGCCGACTCAGCAGTGAATGTTTCCAAACAAACTGTGGTGCATGTCAATGTAAAGCGAACTCCTCTCGTCTAGCGCACTGTAAACACTGCAGATCCATGAAGGAGAAACGAATTTATGGACTTAGTTTGAGGGAAACTCCTGCCTAACCAGCATCCAGGCATCATGTCAAGCCTACAGGGAAGCAGGTGAGATCAGAGAGGCTCCGCCCTCTTTTTTAAAATCTCACTCATGAAGGATTCAGGCCTGCAGAAACACGACAGGCAACAAGCTCCTGCGGCCTTCTGGGTAATTTATGCTTCATGAGCTGGAAAATGTGTGTCAAATTAAAAATGTTACAATGCTGAGAAAATGTAGATCTCTCACCGGATTTAACCCGACGACACTCCTGACTTAATGTGACCTGAAGCTGCATTCTCTCTCCTGACCACCAGGGGGCGACTCCTCTGGTTGTATAGAAGTCTATACGTCATGTGTTAAAGCTGCATTCTCTCTCCTGACCACCAGGGGGCGACTCCTCTGGTTGTATAGAAGTATATGCCTCATGTGTTAAAGCTGCCTTCTCTCTCCTGACCACCAGGGGGCGACTCCTCTGGTTGTATAGGAGTCTATACGTCATGTGTTAAAGCTGCATTCTCTCTCCTGACCACCAGGGGGCGACTCCTCTGGTTGTATAGAAGTATATGCCTCATGTGTTAAAGCTGCCTCCTCTCTCCTGACCACCAGGGGGCGACTCCTCTGGTTGTATAGAAGTCTATACTTCATGTGTTAACACTCCATCCTCAGGGGATGCTTTAGGGGCGGGGCTACACAGTGATTGACAGGTCTCTAGAAGGCCTCATGCTCGTGTGCCCTCAATCGGCGACAGTGAACTACAGTGAGACGTGATGATGATGATGATGAATATTTTTGGGGCAATCTCACTGGACAACCTAATTAAAAAGGTTTAAAGTCTGCATAAGAGTTGGAGTAGATATGGTGCATCACTTCAATCCGCTTTGACACACATAATCATGTTAGAAGCGATATTTCTAAAAGCCACATTACACGTCCTCAGAAGAATGCAAACACTCTTTGTTGACATTATTTCATCATCGCCACTTGAAATAACACAAAACAAGACTTAACAGTCTCTTTTTTGGGCTTCTCGTGGAGCCGTTAGGACGACATCATCCAACTAATTCCAGTTGGGAATTACATAATTGGGGGAAAATGTTTACGAGGCTTTAATAAGACGAAAAGTCAAATAAAAACACTGTTTTAAGTGTGGGGAGCCATGTGCCCTCATGTAAAACTGCACAACCTAAAAAGGGCATCCATCGGTGGCAACCGTGTCACGCCAGCTCCAAAGTTAAGTTAACAAACTCCCATGAGTATATTTGAATCTTTCAGTTTTGCAGGTTGTTTATCATTAATCGTCGTAGAGCTAGAATATGTCATCCTGCAGCCCACTGTAGGATATGGTACATTTTTCGGGAACTCATTTTACAGATTGCTTTGGATCTTTTTTAATTCCCCAGAGCCTCAAGTGACGTATTCAAGTCTCCCGATACGTCCGAGCAGCAGTCTCACCTGAAGGTTTTCACTTCACCACGACACAAAAACTGAGAAAACACATTTTATATCCTGAATTTGATAATTGCATTAAAGCGGTTCATTTAAAACTTTCTGCGAATCGTCAAAATGTACTACGTTTCAACTCGTGGTATTGAGATCTGATTATTATCATCATGTTCAGTGACAACAGGGTCTCCTCCACCCTCCTGCTAACAATACAGGATGTTTGGCTTAAACAACAACAACAATCCAGAAGTGTCCAAATCTTAAGCTTTGACATTACCTGTTGCATGCCTTTCATTTCTGTTTGCTCTTTTTACATCGAACGTTATTTCCAGCTCTTCATAAAATGCCTCTCATCTCTCCGAGAGCGGTTCAAGACGAGCGTGAACTAAAATCAAATAAACAAATAAAATGACGAAAGTGAAGCCGTCAAACCCGCTGCGTTGAGTGAGACGCATGAGCGAGGCTTAGGCGTTATGTTGCCGCGGTAACCAAGATAAAACATCGAAATCAAGACTGAGCTTCTTTTTGTTGCAGTAGCGTGACCTCAGTCGTCTCTCAGGGGGCCGAGAAACAACGAGCCTTCACTTTACTCAACAATCTGGACGCGCCGCAGTCGCCGTTATGACCTCACAGCAGAGGAAGCAGCTATTTGAGAACCACACGGCTCGGCACTGACCCTGCAGCAGCATGTGGACGTTGTCGATGTCCAGGGGGATGTGGCCCCGCTCCACCGGCTCATCCCCGCAGCACCAGCCCGACGACATGCTTCCTCACGAGCGGCCTCCCGGCAGCATGGCAGCCCTCTGGGAGACGAGACAGAAGAGTTATGAGGTCATCCTTTTGTTATGAGGTCATCCTTTGGTCATGTTCACAACCGCACACTTCAATGACGTGGAGCGCACACACACACACACACACACACAGGAGGAGCGACGCACAGACGCGGCGAGGTGGAAACCGCTTTAGAACGACACTTAAAGGCTGAGTCACTCAGTGAGCACAACAACAAGCTCAACCTAATGCTGATGTCTAGTGAACGATCACATAGTTCATGTTTCACAGGACTTGCAAACAAAGCTCAGATGAATCAGTTTAATAAAAACTGTAATTGCATAACCTCGGAAATATTCCGTGTTACCGATGGATTGACGGAGCAGACCAACCGGAAGACGTTTCATATGATATTGTTTTGTGCATTTAAGAGCATGCATGATATTTATTGCATGTGTAGTCACATCATCATCATCATCATAACAATCATGGAACATCTCATGGCAGAGCAGCTTTTTATCTTCTGCACCCACAAAACAGGCCAAAGTGCCAGGATGTAAACTGCTTTTATGGGGAAAAAGAAGAAAAAAAAGAGTCTAAAAGAGCTTTAAAAAGAAATGAAGGGTCAAAACCAGGTGAACTAAAACGGATCACACGAAAAGGAAAAGGCCCGACAACGTCCCGAGACCTCGGGTTGAGAGCTTACATCACGGAAGACAAAGACACACCTCGGATACAGTTTGGGGCGAGTTCATCAGGTTTCTGACAGGGTGCTGCAGGGTGAAGGGTGCTGTGTTCTCTCGTGTTCCGTCTCGCCCTGGGTCATGAATACTTGAACCGAGAGGAAGAATGTGTGACATTTAGACATCTTTACAAAATCCGCCTGCCTAAACAAATCAGTGTGGAGAAAGAATAGAAAGGGGCCTCTGATGTGACTAGAGTCTTTACTTCTTCTTCATCTTCATCTTCTTCATGAACAAGAGTGACAGCTCCAGAGAACAGACAGGTGAGCGAGGCTAAAATAAAACGGCATGTCGGAGCAAAATGTCAGAGCGGCTCAAACAGGAGCTGCCGGTTTGGTTTTAACCTGCGAGTTCTGGATCTCATTCAACCAATCAGACGGTTACATGTGTTATCGGCTTCCCGACGCCTCACTTCCTGTTGCAGGGAACGAGTGCACAGCATACAAGGAGTCTTTGAGAGTGGAGGACAAGCACGGCCCGTTAACAACTCTAAAGGGTTTTACAATTCTATGAATAAAAACTAAGGAAAAGGCTCAGGTCTGGATTTAGAAGTGTGTTAACGTAGAGATGACGTGTCCGATGCTTCAGAAGCAGACAGCAGCAGCATGAAGACGTTCAGGACCTGCACACTAGAACAACACAACGGCAGCTACAAGGTTCAAGGACACTTTCAGTCTTTACATTTAGACTCCGGACCACGTGTGTGAGGGAAGGCTCGGCCCTCTGAGTCCTGAGCGCCGGGTGGAGCGGAGCCAGGGGCGCATAAATACTTCATAAATACTTCATAAATACAGGTTGTGTCCAGTGGCGGCTGGTGAAATTTTTTTTGGGGGGGGGCGCAGTTTAAATAGCACTCAACAATGAGAAGAAAAGAGGTTTTGAGTAGAATATTGTAAAAAACAAAGCTTTATTTAAAGAACACAGCGTGCTCAACACTGTCCAATAACAACTATCAACACACTGTAACTTTGGGCATGAGAGGTTCAGAGCAGCTTTAAGGAACATTGGGCTGGGTTTCAGAGGTTTGCAAAATAAAAGAGTTTCACCCTCACATGAAAGAGGTTCAGAGCAGAATAGAGTCAGAAAGAGATCACATGTTACATTGGGTGACAGAGCAGACCCACTACTGTAAAGACAAGTAGCCTCCTCTCTTTAAAGTTGGCAAACTTCTCAATAACTCTCTGGTTAAAGTCAATCATGTCTGTAACCAGCCTGTTTCCATTATTCTTGAGGGAATGTGTTCCTTTTTTCAGAACTTCTTCGTTGTGTTTCGATGCCAGTTCGGTCTCCTTCTGCTGCTCTGTAAACAGGGTTAGCTTCATGCTGTTAGCGAGTTAGCTTCATGCTGTTAGCTAGATAACTGCGGCAAGATTTGTGCTTCACGTCTGCAGCTCTTTAGATCCCTCACCCCGTTGTAGTCCAGAGAGTTTCAGTCCCAGGACTTTGGAATAACAGACAGGGGAAACAAAAAACGAATTACTCATGGAGCATTCAGCTAACCAGCTCCGGTTAGCATATCGGCTTGAGGAGAACCTCCGGGTGTACGTCCTCCCGCGGTCAGCGCTTTGCTGCAGAATTTTTAAATCCGGATGTTCGGGTCCCAACTCTTTCAGCCTCTTCTTGTCAATATCTGACCGTCGATTGAAAGGTGTTTGGTGTAGAGATACCAGAGTTTTCAGTCGCCGACGCCATACTAACATAAAGCTTCTGCTAGCTATGTTGCTCGCGTACCTCCGTGGAGCTCTGGGCAGCAGGGTTGCCAGGTCTGTGTGACACAACCAGCCCAAAAACCAGCCCAATATCAGAACTCAAAATATGCCCGTGCCAAACCATATACACTGCTTTTAAAGTCCAACAGCATTGCTATCATTGCCAAATGTATTGTAATATCTACAAAGTAACAACATATGTTTAGTTTGCCAGCATTAAAAGCAGGTTTCCCGAAACAGTTATTTCACATAGGTCCTAAAATGGCCTTGTGTAATTAGATACAGTATATTATCATAAATAAAATGTGTGTACGTGCTGATCTGGAGTCAGTTTGGTAGGATTTGGGTATGAATACATTATTTCATTTAAAATATGGATTTTTATTTAAAGATATTCATGTAATTTGCATGCAAAATAGGTCTACCCGAACCAACGGACAAACAATTCAACCCGCGCAACACTTCAAAAGTCGCCCGATTCCGCAGGAAAACCGCGGACCTGGCAACACTGCTCTATGGGCTGAGGGAACATACGGGTCTCTGATCTGCCGAATAGTCCAATCACATGACCAGTGGCCATGGCGCACATTTTTGTGACCCAAGATTCACGTTTCATCCGCCAATGAGAAGCCGTCCTTGCAAACGACTGAAATGTTTTCTCGATGCGTACACACATTGGGCGTTGTCCCGAAGAAGGGGAGGGGCTTCTCTCCGTGATAATGGCGATATATTATATTTTTTCACATTAACTTAAGTGGTTGTTGACAGGCTGACGGTCTCCCACACACATTTAGCGCGTCAACACGGTATATTTACTATTTAAATGATTTGGCATATAATGTTTTTTGACAGGATTTTTTTTTTTTTTTTTTTTCATCTCAACATTTTAAGAGGGGCAGCGCCCTAGCGCCCCCTATGGACGAACCGCCACTGGTTGTGTCGCTTAGAATCAGGTGAGTCATCAGCTAAACCTGGGAATTTGAACAAAATTAAATATAAACAAGATACAACAAGATCAACTTGGTCTGGTATGCGCAGTGGGCTCAAAGTCACGATTAAATACCTGCAGAACATATGAGATGAAAGAGAGTTTACACTCGTCAAGAGTTACACGTCAAATGTGTCACACAACTAAACTGCTTCATAACATTAAATGAATTCATTTCACGTGTCCTTCAAGAGCTGCAACACAGTAGAAGTTTGTGGACGACGTGCCTGTGAGGGGGGGGGGGGGGGGCACGGCATTTGAGCCATCCCAAGGCTTCATGTCAGCTGCTGACGGCTGGGGGATGAGAGAGTCAGTGGACAGGGAAGAGCGAAAGAGAGGGCGGAGGTGGTTACACTTTTGGGAGGGGGGGGATCAGCAAGTGGACCCAATCAGGAGGATTTATCGAACATATAAACATATGCCTCAGTCATCATCCTCGTCCCCGGAGCTTCAAAATACACGTTTAAAAAAAAGAAAGCCCACAAAAACAGGGTTATACTTATATTGTTAAGAAATAGTATTAATATGTTGATCATCCATCTAACGGCTATACTTCAATAGTACACGTCTACTACTGCAGGTAGGAAGAGTAACGGGGGGGGGGGGGGGGGTCACATTGAGGAGAGTCAGCGTGTGACTCCAGAACATAACTCACTGGGAAGAGCACCAACAGCTCCATTGTCTGTAACCATGGAGACGGTCGTTAAACATTAATGTGCCAGTCATGATTCGTGAGGAAGAAAAGACAAGCAACCTTTAGAGACTGCATAGAGTCCGACTTTGTCAAGTGCACCTTCTAGTTTGTAATGTTTAGTTTGTCTGATAAACAAAACAACCACAAAGAGACACACATCAACCACAAAGAGACACACATCAACCACAAAGAGACACACATCAACCACAAAGAGACACACAACAACCACAAAGAGACACAAATCAACCACAAAGAGACACACAACAACCACAAAGAGACACACATCAACCACAAAGAGACACACATCAACCACAAAGAGACACAAATCAACCACAAAGAGACACAACAACCACAAAGAGACACAAATCAACCACAAAGAGACACACAACAACCACAAAGAGACACAACAACCACAAAGAGACACACATCAACCACAAAGAGACACAAAACAACCACAAAGAGACACACAACAACCACAAAGAGACACAAAACAACCACAAAGAGACACACAACAACCACAAAGAGACACAAAACAACCACAAAGAGACACACAAAACAACAAAGAGACACAAAACAACCACAAAGAGACACAAAACAACCACAAAGAGACACACAACAACCACAAAGAGACACAAAACAACCACAAAGAGACACACATCAACCAGAAAGAGACACAAAACAACCACAAAGAGACACACATCAACCACAAAGAGACACACATTAACCACAAAGAGACACAAAACAACCACAAAGAGACACACATCAACCACAAAGAGACACAAAACTTTTCCAAATATATACAAGATATCGTTAAACACACAGAAGCTAAATAATAAAACTACATTTCCAAAACTAACGACAAGAGAAGGGGGAAAGAGAGAGAGAAAGGGAGGGATAACGCCAAATGAAGAGCTCCAGAGATGAAGTCAGAGGGTGAAGGGAGAGAGATAGTCAGAAGGAGACAGAAGAGGACATAACTGAAGGAGACGAAGAGCGAGGGACTGAAACGGAGTCGGTCACAAGTCTCTCCGTCAGCGCTAATTGTAGCAGCAAAGCCGAGGGCAGCGAGACACGGAGGGGGAGAAGAGCACCGGGAGGGCGACGACACCACAGTGAAGACTCTTCAGATGGATATTCATACACTATTGTTTACAGCTTTAGTGTGTGTGTGTGGGGGGGGGGGGATGCATTCAATGGATGGCCGCACCTGCAAAGCTGCACAAGTCGGCTGGGTCAGAGGTCCAGATAACCAACATGAGCTACAGGTGTCATGTTAGGTTTGTTATGTGGATTCAAAGACAAAGAAGAGGAGCCACCACGGGGCCACCCGGCCCTCAACACCCTGGAGCCAATCTTCCTCTTGGAAAAGATAAAGAATGAAATGGAAGTAGACGGAACGGACTGAAACTGAAGTGAAGTATTAAAACTAGGGCTGTCAATCGATTTAAAAAAATTAACTAATTAATCGCACATTTTGAAATTCATTAATCGCGATTACAAGTTATTTTTTTCTTCTTTTTAAAGACAACACTTCACACAGAGCTGTGATTTCAAAGAGGCTCCTACCTATAAAGTGCCAGTGAGGTATTTAATATCGTGGATGATAAATTGTTTCTTCAGTGAAACATCCAGATTAGTTTAAAAAAAAGAAGTTTATTGAGACCCCATTGGTCCTGTCATCTTTAACATTGAACAGCAGCAGAACCAGTGGCCTTGGTAACTGACTGACATTCAAATATGTAATGTTAACCCTCTGGAGGCTGGGGGCATGTTCTCCATTCTACAAAAAAATGTAAATTCACCTTTTAAAGTCTTTTGCAAATGACACATACCCACGTGTTATACATCAAACATTCCAGAACAATCTCATCTCTCTATATAATGAGGCACATTGTCCTCGCGCCGTGATCTCTGGCTTCTCTGACTGACAGGTTGCTAATGAGCCTCACCTGTGAGGTGGGAGGTCCTTGTGATTTACTGAGTGTTCATTGGTTGTTTTTTTCGCTAAATGTTGACAGTCAAACGGATTGACAAATCATGGTGAAGGTTTCTGTGTATCGGAGGGGGAGACGGGAGGAAGGAGCGGAGGAGGAAACCCGACTGATTAATCCAGGAGTTTAAATTGATTTCTGCTCTGTATTTTCGCGGAGAACTCATAGTTTTAAAAACGGAAACAGTGTCAAACCGCACTGCCGCGGTTTGACACTCAGGGGAGTGAAAAAACTTCAACGCACACCGGAAGTAAACAAAGTTGCGTAAATTGAGTTAAAATATTTTAGTGCGTTAACCGCGGCCAAATTAATCGCATAGATTAACGCGTTAACGCTGACAGCCCGAATTAAAAACTAACGGGACGCGATCCAGACACTGGTTGAAGTACCGGTGATGAACGCTCGACACCCACGGTGTGCACGGAAGATGTAAACAAACACCTGTGAACCACATCAACAACAACAACTTCCTCTGTCGATGGTTGCTTCCTTCTCAATGTCGTGACTCCTCCTTTCCAACAACAACAACAACTCTCTCTCTCTCTCCCTCCCTGTCTGTCTTTATGACTTGCAGCAGTCTTCATCTGAGCCTGGGTAATAAATCCATAGCGAGTCACACACAGTGTTCCCAGACACACCTTGGAAGATATGATAATGAGGAAAGAGGGAGAGGCCATCTCTGCTTTCATGTCCCTGTCAACACACCACAGTGTGTGAGTGTTGGACAGGCCGGCAATACATTTGAGACAATATCTGGACTTGATCCTGAGGTTCACTGAGACATATACGTTGGGGGAGCTGCACACAAGCCAGCATCTGTCTTGAGAAAGAAATAACCAGGAAAAGGAAATAGGATAGGGACGATGCCTTGTGCCATTTCTCAGCCTCATTTTGGATGGATTCTTATCATTATTCACACACAAAGAAAGTGAAACTGCGTGCAGAAAGGCCGGAGTCGGTCCCTGAACGCTCTTCACACCTTCTGGACTGCTGCTCCGACCTTTGGGCCTTTGGAGCGTCACCAGATCCCCGAGTATCAAACCGGGTCACGCCACCATGCATTTTCTCATCCAGTATGTTGAGCACAATGACTGTCGGGTCATGGCCGTTACCATCTGCATCGGTGGGTTGTGTCACATGGTTCATCTGCTTTACAGCTGCAAGGTGTGGAATAACGGGATCGGCTTCCACGGCTTCTCAGGCCAGAACACAACCTCTGGTTACACTGGAAGAAACGTAAACGCCATGCGGTGCCGAGAAGAAGATCCATTTGACTATCGTAGTCGTCCCGTAACCACAAGGTACCCGGTTCGATCCCCGCTCTCCCCATTAGCAACCCCCAGCTGCTCCCCATCTTCACTGCTCCTTAATAACTAAGGGTGGGTCAAATGCAGAGAATAATCTACCCACGGGGATCAATACAAGTGTACATATCTTTTCTTTTAGTAACTGAGAAGGCTCTCAGGTGGAGGACCCACAGTGTGGACTTCCGCCCTGGCACCAGGAGCCCTGCGAGCTTAACGAGTGCAGCAGGCTGTCCCAATAACAACTCTGTCCAACATGCTTGGTCAACACTTTGAGTTTAAAATCAGCACCATGATGTCTAAAAACACACAACCTCAGTCACTATTATAGAAGTGATTCTCAGCTCACAGTCACAGCACTCGGAGTGGGGAAGCTCTCCTCCTGGTCAGACTGAACCTTGGATTCAAATAATCTATTATTACATGACATTAACATCTCAATATTTCTCATTAATATGACCCCTATCAGTGTTGTACATTATTATAAGTGCTACAAAGTGCCCCCCCCCCCCCCCTGTGACTGCAGGAATGTGAAATAGTGGAGCTGTGTGGAGCCAATAATAGCAGCGAGGGACACGTGTGTGTGGCTGCTCTCAGATCAGTTCAACTGAGCCCCGTAACGAGTCCTTGAGGGAGAACAGAGGACTTGTTTTATTGCATTTAATAACACAGCTAACAAGCAGCAACCCCTGCAGGTTTTATTAAAAAGACTGTAATGAGAACTAAAGTGTTCGGGGTGGGAATTAACTACCATGAATCCGTTTGATTGTGTGTAAACCTTCACCACAGATAACAGACAAGAGCCATTAATGCACGAAGTAAAGAGACGAACACCTGTACTTACACGCAGAAGTGGATCTGGCTGTGTGGGGACGGTGGACGTGATGCGGGTCCAGTCAATAGAGGGGTCCGGTGTGGAGGAACAGGTTTTTGCTCTGTGGTGGTTCGGTGGTGGAGATGAAACCCGAAGCCCGGTCTGACGGATCTGCAGTCCGCGAGAGCTGCAGAGGGCCGGCCGGGCTGTCACCGGAGAGCCCGGAGCCATTACCGGGGCCGAGCGAGGGGAGAAAAAAGAAAACATGTATAAATAGACTAAATATAGAACCCGGTCAGGGTTCAACACACACACACACACACACACACACACACACACACACACACACACACACACACACACACACACACACACACACACACACACACACACACACACACACACACACACACACACACACACACACACACACACACACACACACACACACACACACACACACACACACACAGGTGTAACCCGAAGTTTAATGTCAGCTGAAACAAACCTTCAAACCCGGGAACCATGTTCTCTGCTCTTCATCCCCGTGGTACTTCTCTCCACCGGTGCCGTGATGTTTTTAAACATGAGCTTTAACTAAACAATACAAATATTTGTAAATAGTTCGCCCAGTTTACTTGAAGTCACGAGTAAACGGTTCTTTTTTTCTGATTGTTGACGCAGCTAGCTAACTAGCTAGTTAGCGAAGGTTAGCCGACCGGAAGTGGTTACTCTTGGCCAAAAACGTAAAAAAAGGTCTAAAATCAATATTTTCCACTTTATTGAAAAAATAAATTTACAAACAACATGGCCGGTTAAGCATTATGTATGAGTAGTATATATATATATATATATATTAAAAATTAAAATATATTTAAAAATAAAAGAGAGAGAGAGAAAGAGAGATTTAGATGAAAACAGAACAATGAAAGAAAAAATGAAAACGATAATCTTTTGTATCTTTTAGATTTTAAATTGCATGTGCTAAATATTATTTTGGGGAATTTTTGTCATACAGGAAGGGGGTGATGCATTTTAGGCTAAAACTCTAAAAAATAAATGATGGCAAACTGTTTAGCGCTGTTATATAAACTACTTGTCAAAAACGTTTGCCCTTTGGTCCCTGGGTTTCCCAGCGTGCCCTCGCTTGGTAAAGAGCTGTCACGGAGGTCAAAGTTCACACAGGCCAGTTCAACAGTTCAGAAAGCATATTTGTATTGTACAGCAGTCACTTCAGGCATTACTGTATACATAAAATATATCTTATCTTATACATCAGATGTTTTACCAATGTCCACAATGTGAACATAGTGAACCTTAAAACAAATATAACAATTATTAAAATAAGAATAAATATCCAGCAAGATTTATATAACAAGGAACACACATACACAATTCCAATAAGGAGCATGTATAACAAAGTATGCAGCATTAGAAGAAGAAAAAAGGCATTAAAGCAAGAAGTAATTAAACTGGGGCAACATGTGACATGCCTTGAATGTGCAGTCCTAACGGTCACAGGTGAGTCTCAATTCTACAAGTGGACACCCGAGGGCAGCACAACATCATAATGCTGCTCAGGCAAATGCAACAGGACGTCTCAGTGTTTTAGCCTTCATTAAAATGTTTGTTCAACATTATGTTTCATGAGTACTGTCCTTTACTTTCCTCAAAGAAACAAGTATGAGTTGTAAACCCTTAAATTGCCAAAGATTTGAAGATTTACATTTCAATGACAAGTGAGTGAGCTTCATCTCCAGATGAAGGTATGTGTCACGGTCAAAAGCTCCAGAACAAGTTAGTCAGTGGAGCTTGAGAGTGTGGACGGGTTACTGAATGGGCTCCTGGGCACAGAGCCAGGGGCCAATGAAGGGAAACAAAGAGATAGACAACTACAAAAAGAAACAAAACAACTACAAAAAGAAACAAAACAACTATTTAGAGCAACAAAATGACTTCAAAGAGATACAAGACAAATACAAAAAGAAACAAAACAACTACAAAAGGAAACAAAACAACTATTAAGAGCAACAAAATGACTTCAAAGAGATACAAGACAACTAAAAAAAGAAACAAAACAACTATTAAGAGCAACAAAATGACTTCAAAGAGATACAAGACAACTAAAAAAAAGAAACAAAACAACTAAAAAAAGAAACTAAACAACTATAAAGAGAAACAAAATGACCACAAAGAGATACAAGACGATGACAAAAAGAAACAAAATGACTTCAAAGAGATAGAAGACGACCACAAAAAGAAATTAAACAACTATAAAGAGAAATAAAATGACCCCAAAGAGATACAAGATGACCACAAAAAGAAACAAAACAACTAAAAAGAGCAACAAAATGACCACAAAGAGACAGAAGACGAACACAAAAAAACACAACATGGCGACAAAGAAACACCAAACAGCTCTACAGTCTCAGGTGGAGGCGTGACGAAGAGTTTCTGGTGCCAGCCGATGGACGAACCCCTTCCTGAGACAGGTGACGGTGTTCTTCCTTTCCTCCAGACGAGCTGCTCGTCAGCTCACATTTGGGCTTCGGTGGATTTCCTTGTCGAGTTTTTAATTTAATTAAGTAATGACGATTAGAGAATATTTTGTGTAATTGCCCCATGGAGCTCCAGAGTGGACATCAGACATACGCCCTGGATTACACCCCCCTGTAATCCTCCTGTTGTCCACTGGCACACGTCCTGTGGCCCCCGCCCTGTGGCCCCCGCCCTGTGGCCCCCGCCCTGCACATTGTCCCAGAGTGGCCTCCAGGGAGGTGATTGCTACCCGACAGCGAGGAGGTCTGGAGAGGCTCATC
Organism: Pseudoliparis swirei; assembly: GCF_029220125.1. Classification (NCBI taxonomy): domain Eukaryota; kingdom Metazoa; phylum Chordata; class Actinopteri; order Perciformes; family Liparidae; genus Pseudoliparis; species Pseudoliparis swirei. Next base: position 17,010,846 of record NC_079398.1, on the reverse strand, counting down.
CTCCTCAAGTTGTTATTTTATTCTTCTTTCCTCTAATCTAACTTTAATTGCTCGGTCTCAACTTTCAAATGTACTTTTAGAAAGATTAATTTCCTGAGCTGCTTGAGAGCGGCGCTGCTCCGGCGGCTCCGCGCTGCCTGGAGGGCCCTTTGCACGCAGGCTAATTTCATGATGAGGTGCTTACTCACCCGCATCAATCCTTCCTCATATACCCACACCTCCTCCTCCTCTTCTTGTCATCGTCTCCTGCATGGACTGACACATCCCCCCCCCCCCCCCCCCGGGCTTTACTCGTGCCGGAATAGCTGCAGCGTTCTCTCTCTTCTGTGCTTTTAAGAAGAAGGCCCTAATGAAAAGAGTGAGATACACGGAGTGTTGGAGTCACCACAGTGGGCATGTGGGAACAGGAGCAGGGTCTGGCTAATGGAGCTTGAATGATTGAGTCGACACAGGTAGACACAGGTAGGCACTGTACCCCCCCCCCCCCCCCTCTCTCTCTCTTCCGGGTGGATGAGCATGAACAAAAGGGCAGAATCTTTCCCCCCTAATCAAGCTAATGGAGCGGTGGGTGAAGTAGATGGGCAGCGACAGGTAGAAGGGCCTCTGGGGGGGAGGGGGGCGGGACTTCACCCCTCTGAGTGACAGGACACAAGATGATAAAAAGCCCCGACTCGCCCCGTCAGGACCATCAGCAGGGGGTTCAGGTCCGAGGAGCGTTCAGGGACTAGTTCTGGTACCACAGGACCACTTGAGTTGTTCCTGTAGTCCAAACATTCAGATGGCCGAGCAGAGGAAGACATCTCAGTGGTGAGTGGAGGTTCTGGTGGAGGTTCTGCTCCTGGTTCTGGTGAAACTTTAGTGCAACGTAGAGTTTTTTTGTGGAGATTTTTTCCCCAACAGCTGGTTCCGAGGTCAAGAATGGAATCCTGTCTTTCAGAGGCAACAAGTCCTCGACTGTTTCATTGTATTTATGTTTATTTTGCACTTTGTCGACGACGTGCTGCAAAAATAAACTTTATAGAAATATTTTTTTAATTCGATCATTTAAACCCAAAACGCTGCAGAACTGCCACCGAGAGCATCTCGTGATGAGATTTGGGTTTGCATGTAAAAACCTGTGGAGCACTTTGTTTGAACGCAGCATGTTGGGCGGCGGGCCCGGTGCTGAGGGCCCAGTGCTGAGGGCCTGGTGCTGAGGGCCCGGTGCTGAGGGCCCGGTGCTGAGGGCCCGATGGTGTAAAAACTCGTCTTCTGTGTTACAGATCGGACCTAAAACATGCAGCTGTATTTAATTTATTATACAGTGAAACAGAAAATTAGGAAATGAAGTCAACACTAATGATCTTATTGGTTAATATCCTGTTTTCTAAAATATTGTTGGTTATAAATATATATTTTTATATATTTTATAATATATTTTTCACGAGAAGAATTCTATTATTTTTATCATTTTAAAAACACAGTATATGCTTTGGTACATTTCAAAAGAAATTCAACTGCATATCAATATATTATTATATTAAGATGGAGATTATTATCAATATTTATTTGATCTTATACCATTGTAAATGTAATGTTTAATTGGCTGTTGTTGTTGTTGTTTTGTCTGTCTGATGTACACACCAGCCGCTAAGTCAAATTCGTTGTGTGTCTAACACATGTAGCAAATAAAAAATGATGACACTCCTTTCTTTGAGGACTCTCTGCCCTGCTTTAGTGCCTTTGAGCAAGTCCCTTCACTTTACCCCCCCCCCCCCTCCTCCTCCTCCAGGAGGCCCGGGCTGCTCCTGCTCCTGCTCCTGGTCTCCCTGGAGCCGGGCTCCTCCCACCGGGCGGCTGCCCTCCACCTGCGGCGCTTCGTCGGCTGCGCCGTCCGTGAGTTCACCTTCCTGGCCAGGAAGCCCGGATGTGGGGCGCTGCATGTCACCACCGACGCCTGCTGAGACCTGGGAGGTGAGCGGGGGGGGGGGGGGGGGTGAGGCGGGTGGGGGGGTTACAGTAGATATGCATTCATATCAGATCTCCTCTTGTGAGGAATCAACAGTAAAACACTTTCTGTCTTGAAAAATGTGTAAATCCTGCAGGAGGAGGGGGCGGGGGAGGGGGAGGAGGACTGGAAGAGGAACAGAGGAGGAGGGCAGGAGGAGGAGAGCAAGAGGAGGACAGGAAGAGGGCCAGAGGAGGAGGGGTGGAGGAGGGTAGGAGGAGGGCAGAAGGAGGGCCGGAGGAGGGTAGGAAGAGGAGAAGAAGGGCCGGAGAAAGAGGAGAAGGAAGAGAAGGAGGAGGCCAGGAGAAGGAAGAGGAGGAGGAGGGTTGGAGGAACAGAGGAGGAAGGGTTCTCCCTCACAGCCTCATGTTGTGTTTCATGAGTTCAAAGCAGAACTCTGAAACCTCCAGTTTCTCTGCTTTGTGTTCAGGCGGCAGGAGGAGGCGCATGACTCCTCTCCTGCTTTGTTATTGTGGTGGATTCCCCTCGGGGAGGACACTCATCCTCCTGTCGGGAGGTCAGGTTGGGGGGGGGGGGGGGGATAGGACTCTCTCTAATTACTACAACCCAGGTTATGATATATAATTTATACATCCCTGCAACCGCCGAATGAAATGGAGACGTGAGGAGGTTCAGGAGGTTCAGGGGGTTCAGGAGGTTCAGGAGGTTCAGGAGGTTCAGGAGGTTCAGGAGGTTCAGGAGGTTCAGGAGGTTCAGGAGGTTCAGGGGGTTCAGGGGGTTCAGGAGGTTCAGGAGGTTCAGGGGGTTCAGGAGGTTCAGGAGGTTCAGGGGGTTCAGGAGGTTCAGGAGGTTCAGGAGGTTCAGGGGGTTCAGGAGGTTCAGGAGGTTCAGGGGGTTCAGGAGGTTCAGGAGGTTCAGGAGGTTCAGGGGTTCAGGGGTTCAGGGGTTCAGGGGTTCAGGAGGTTCAGGGGTTCAGGGGTTCAGGAGGTTCAGGAGGTTCAGGGGTTCAGGGGTTCAGGAGGTTCAGGAGGTTCAGGGGTTCAGGGGTTCAGGAGGTTCAGGAGGTTCAGGAGGTTCAGGGGGTTCAGGGGGTTCAGGAGGTTCAGGGGGTTCAGGGGTTCAGGAGGTTCAGGAGGTTCAGGAGGTTCAGGGGGTTCAGGGGGTTCAGGAGGTTCAGGAGGTTCAGGAGGTTCAGGGGGTTCAGAAGGAGACCTTCTTAATAAGGGGGGTCAGTTTCGACTTCAGGGTCACCGTGACATGAGAAACAGTCACTGAAGTAACCTTTTGGACCACTAGGGGTGCCAGAGAGCAGATGTTTTTCTCTTTATTTTATTCTTTCCGCTGAAGCTCCTCTCATGTGTGTCTGTAGAAGCCGGTCCTGGACCCGCCCTACATCGAGTCCCACCAGAGGGTCTGCACCTACAACGAGACCCGCATGGCCTCCGTGAAGCTGCCCGACTGCCTGCCCAGCGTGGAGCCCACCTTCACCTACCCCGTGGCCCTCCGGTGCGACTGCACTGTCTGCCTCACCAGCACCACCGAGTGTGTGACGTCTGTCTGACCTGCATTAAAGAACCCCTGCGTATATCCTGGGGAGACCCTGTTAATCCTATGTCCAGTTATTATCATGATACATATACAAGTGTATTCCCAGGTGATGTGATGATGTCACATGAGGCTAATCTATTGGTTTGAATAAACAAACATTAAAAAATAAGTTTCTTTAATGATGGGAGTCGTGTTTTACTTATATCTGATTTTTCTGTCAAATATATTGCTCAGTAAATGTAATTTTAAATCAATTTACAATTATAAAAAAAGTAAAAAGTAAAAAATATATATTATACACCAGTTAGTTGAGTAATAGGGTTGATTGTGTAACTTTTACTGTACTTTTTGTTACTTTAATTACTAAAATGTTGTCAGTTTAAAACTCACAGATGTGTTTCTGAATTAAAATAAACAATAAACTGTTGACAAAAACATGCAGTTTGTGTTTAATTGACTGGATCTTTAAATTCATAATGCTAATAACTAGCATGAGCAGATTCTTGTTCACCCCCACGAGCAGACACTCATGGCTTCTCCTCACACTGGTCCACACAGAGGTCAGAGGTCAAAGGTCAGGCTGCAAGACAACGTCCCAGAGGCTCGTCTGGATTCAGCTGAGGTTCTCTGTCGGAGAACCCAAGAACCTTCTGAGCCGTCTCTGGTATCCAGTGTATCTTTAAGATGTGCTCCTCCTTCATGCAGCTCCTTCTCTTCCGTCAGAACGGATGTTTAGTCTTTGGGAGAACAATCGGTCAAGGAGGCTCCCGGTGGTGACCTGTGAGCACCGGGCCGAGGCCCCGGGGCCGAGGGGTGAGTCAGAGAGCCGTGCTGAGCACCGGGTCCGTTGAGGGTGTTTCAGGTTCTGCAGGCTGCAGGAGGCCCCTCCCACCAGAGACCTTCATCTGTTCTCCCACCAACAGAACAACAAACCAAAAGGTTCAGAGAACAGATTTATTTTAAATGAAGTGAAGATTGGATAAAATAAATAATTACACTTTTGGTGCATAACGATCAGCGTTTTCGTGTTTTCTCTGTATTTTTATCATCATTTTCTATTATTTGAAGATATTTCTGAGCTTCACGAGATAATCTTGTTTTTTGTAAAATGTTGTAAAAAACAGTATACGTGATTACAGTAGTAATTACACTATACGTGATTACAGTATACCTGATTACAGTAAACCTGATTACAGTATATGTGATTACAGTAAACGTGATTACAGTATACGTGACTCCTATGTGATCGCCCAGCGTTATAGTTTAATCTCCTGCAGAGGAGGTGAGCGTACTACACACACATACAGGACTGTCTCAGAAAATTAGAATATTGTGATAAAGTTCTTTATTTTCTGTAATGCAATTAAAAAAACAAAAATGTCATGCATTCTGGATTCATTACAAATCAACTGAAATATTGCAAGCCTTTTATTCTTTTAATATTGCTGATTATGGTTTACAGCTTAAGAAAACTCTAAAATCCTATCTCATAAAATTTTAATATTTCCTCAGACCAAGTTAAAAAAAAGATTTATAACAGCTGAGTGTTTGTCAAGGCTCAGGAAACCCTTGCAGGTGTTTCGAGTTAATTAGACAATTCAAGTGATTTGTTTAATACCCTACTAGTATACTTTTTCATGATATTCTAATATTTAGAGATAGGATATTTGAGTTTTCTTAAGCTGTAAGCCATAATCAGCAATATTAAAAGAATAAAAGGCTTGCAATATTTCAGTTGATTTGTAATGAATCCAGAATGCATGACATTATTGTTTTTTTAATTGCATTACAGAAAATAAAGAACTTCATCACAATATTCTAATTTTCTGAGACAGTCCTGTATATCATAAGGTCAATGGAATTATAGACTGTATCCAGTGGAAGGGTAACTAAATGAAATTAATCCTAATTATATATTTAATACTCTCTTACCCCCCCCCCCCCCGTGTCTCTGATTGATTCAACTTATGTTATTAAATTAAGGGCAATTTATTAATTGACTTTATTTGCACTGAAGCTTTTTGTCGTCTATTTTTCAAATATAATCCGACTTTAACTGACTTTATTTCCCTGTTTAATATGTTATATAAATTGTTCCATGATTCTTTCCATGATTCCACAGCTGAAGCGAGTTCATCAATCCGGCTTCACCCGCTCCGCCTCCGTCACTGTGCATGCCGATGTTAATCGAGGCAATGGAGATCAAAAGGCACCCTCGGGGGAAATCTCACCCACCGGAGGCGCTTCACTATTCTCTCTCCTGCGCAGGAGCTTCGTCGTCCTCACTGATCCTCCTTCTTCATCCTCCCCTCCCCCGCAGGAGCGACTGTATAATTCATGATCACGGTGGTCGGTACCCTGCTGCGGAGGGGAAGCTGCCCTTAACCTGCACTTCATTAGTGAGGGAAGAAGGAAACTGACCCTCTTTTAAAGACCTAGACTCCTCTGGTTGTATAGAAGTCTATGCTTCATGTGTTAAAGCTGCATTCTCTCTACTGACCACTAGGGGGAGACTCCTCTGGTTGTATAGAAGTCTATGCTTCATGTGTTAAAGCTGCATTCTCTCTACTGACCACTAGGCGGAGACTCCTCTGGTTGTATAGAAGTCTATGCTTCATGTGTTAAAGCTACATTCTCTCTACTGACCACCAGGGGGCGACTCCTCTGGTTGTATAGAGGTCTATGTAATGACTCTACTTCTCTCTTGATGTATTCCCTCAGTAAACATTGTAAACATAAGTTTATGTCTCAGTCTCTATAGTTTCAAGTCTTCTTCTATACAGCATGATACTCTGAAGTCTGAATAGATGGTCTCCGACGATTCATTGTTTCTCCTTCTGAGGACGTCATAGATACGACGTCATAGCTGAAGGAGGAAGTGGTGGAATCAGGAATGATTAGGGCGGCGGGTGTCATCGCGGTGACTCTCCTGTCGGGTCGTTGAGGATAATGGAGGTCTCAGGAGAGCGACGCTCCCGACATTTAAACTCTCCTCGGCTTCTCAATTAAAACTTTTTTTTTTCTGACACATTCCATCACAACACAAGTTATGAACATTATGATGCTCTGGACCAATTAAAAATACCCCCCGATGTTGGAAAACCATGTAGGGCAGTAAGACCGTAACAACCCTCTCTAGGGGCAGCATTTGGTTTGTCCACTCTGGGCCACCGTAGAAACCCGGCCCAACATGGCGGACTCTGTGAAGAGGACCCGCTGCTCGTGTCGATAGGATTGTCTTACTTGGAGGCCTCAGTGGGCTTCAGGTCCTGGACCGCGCTCCCAGTCTGCTTTGTCTCCTCTCGGTGGTGGAATCGGCCGAAATCAGACACATGTAAGCAACAGAGCCAGGCACTGTAAACACACACACACACACACACACACACACACACACTCACATGAACACACACACACTCACATGAACATGAACACACACACACACTCACGTGCACAAACAAGAGTCACGACTACATGCAGTTAGGCAAAAGCTGCTTTGTCACATGTACACACATATTGAATACCACGCACACACACACACACACACACACACACACACACATGCACAAAGACATTATTTCCTTCTCCTGCCCGGATACACACACTGGCTGACTTTCACAGAGGATTCGTTGGCGAGCCGATGATGCAGAAGCCTCGTGGAGATGAAGAATAAAAGACGTGCAGTTATTTAAAGAACAATCGAATGACCACGATTATTTTAAACACTGGAATTAGAGAAAAGTGGAGATTTTAATTGTGGCCACGAAACAAAAGGTTCAATTATAACAACCACACAACACTTTATATTTGAGTTTTAATGTGTTAGATTGTATTTGTCTTTGTTCTTCAGCAGACACGTCGGTATTTCTGCCTCCAGGGACCAATTAAGTTTGTAAATCACATCTTAGAAAAACCTTAGAAGATTCTCCTTCAGTGTTCCTGCTGATGCTTTAAGCTGCTCTAGCTGTGTGGATGACCACCAGGGGGCGACTCATCTGGTTGTATAGAAGTCTATGCTTCATGGGTTAAAGCTGCATTCTCTCTCCTGACCACCAGGGGGCGACTCATCTGGTTGTATAGAAAACTATGCTTCATGTGTTAAAGCTGCATCTCTAACAAAAGAAAAACAGACCATCTAAACAGGACTGGACTCATCCTGTGGATCTGGTTTCACCTCCAGAGACCCGGACAGATGATTTTCTTCTCAACCCTCCACCTCATCTTCTCGATGTGCAGATTTAATTTAGAAGGAGGAAGAGTCCAGGAGGAGACATGTTTCCACCTCAACGGTCCAATTTCCCAACTGTCTAAAACTGATTTTCTTTCACAAGATAATTAAAAGTTTGTTATATAACCCCACTACTCCCTCCACTGAGAGTGTGTGTGTGTGTGTGGTGATGGGGGGGAGCAAAACATGTTAAATCCTCATGAAGCTCTGAAGGGCAAAGCGCTGCGCAGACACATCGAGATGTTCCAGATCCTCGTGAAAGACTTTCAGGGGACAACTTTTGTGATTTTTAAAAACAGTTTTGTTTTTAAGTAGCTGTTGACTCCATCAAAAATAATGGTGTGTTCACACCGGACGCGTCGAAATTTCGACACGCGTCGAGATTACATGCAAAGTCAATGCACAGCTGCGTAGAAGCTGCGTAGCTGCGTATTTTCCAGCGAGCAGCGCGTCAGACGCGTTTGAAGCAGCACGAACAGAGGGTTTGCCGCGGGGCGAACTGAGCGAACAGACGCAGCTCGTCGACGCGCGAGTTGAAATTTCCCAACTCCGGCAGCAAAAACGCGTGAGTCATAGTTGCGTCAGCCAATCAGCGTTGAGCAGCTCCGCTCGTCATCGTCCTGCTGGTTTAGAAAGTGGAGGAAAAGATTATTGTCGCCGTCTGTGGGCACCCCGAACTTTATGACACGACTCTTTTTACTTACCGAAACCGTAGCTATAAAGATGAAGCGTGGAAGAAGGTCGGAGAAGCTATTTGTTGTACTTTACTATGAACCAACCGCCGGCATATGTGTTTCATGGCAGAGGAGATCTGCCGCTGGAGGTGGAAAAGTCAGAGACACGTAGCCTATCAAAGAGAGAAGAAGAGAGAGAGCAGCGAGAAGCGCAGTGGGAGTGCAGCTCAGTCCACTAAAAAGTGGAAGTACTCTGCGGTCGCGACGCGTCTGGTCTGAACACACTTTTTTCGACGCGTCCGGTGTGAACGGGTGCGTTCACGCCGGACGTCTGACGCAGCAGTCTCGACGCGCGTCGAAAAAAGTGTGTTCAGACCAGACGCGTCGGGGGCGGAGCAATAAATGGGTCGAGGAACGACAGGACCGCAGAGTACTTCCACTTTGATTTCTTTTTAAAAGCAGCAAAAACGTTTTTAAAAAAAAATTTTTTTGAAAAAGAATCCTAAATTTGAGACATTTAAAGATGAATGTTAATCAGTAATTTTGCCTAAAGTGTACTATATAATCTGCATTCAAACACACTCCCTGATTGAGCTGTGATGAGTCTTTTGGCTCTAGATGCATGAAGGAGAGAGTGAACTCCTTTGTTCCCACAGAGACACAAAGACAGAGTCGTCTACGTCGACTCGACAAAGAAACAATCCCGCAGCAAATTAGCTTCAAAAGCAACTTTCACGTCGACGGCAACGGCAGCCAGAGAGGAAACGTGTCCGCCGGCTGCCTTTAAATATGTTTTCCACGAGAATGTGTCGGCTCATCCCGAGCTGACGGGTGTCAGTTTGGTGTAAGGAGAGCGTTGTCTCTTTGAAAAGAGGATGAGGCCTCATGTATCTGCAGCTGGAGCATCCACCAGCTCATCTCTCCTCTGGGTTTCCTCTCTCTGTCGCTCTGTCTCTCTCTCTCACCCATCGTTCTGCTGTCTGACACTAATCGGCGGCAAAGATTCAGAGCTTTTTTTCCGCATCACAAACGAGGCTGGAGGGCGAATACGTCTGAACGACGACCCGAGATTCAAAACGTAGAGGTTCACGAGCACTTCAGGGTCGATGGGTTTGATTCTCATATAGAAGTCTATGCTTAATGTGTTAAAGATGCATTCTCTCGACTGACCACTAGAGGGCGACTCCTCTTGTTGTATAGAAGTCTATGCTTAATATGTTAAAGATGCATTCTCTCTACTGACCACTAGAGGGGGACTCCTCTGGTTGTATAGAAGTTTATGCTTCATGTGTTAAAGATGCATTCTCTCTACTGACCACCAGGAGACATAACTCCAGAGTTATTTGAACCCCCCCCCCCCCAAAAAAATCTCACTCAGTTTATGTTTGTTGGGAAATGCCCGTAAAGTTCATGTTTTCAGGGTAAAGATTCCGGTTTGCATCGTTGTTTATTTTTGTTTACTTCCAGGCAGCAGCACCGGGTGCCAATAACAGATCAATACACTCATCGATTACTTAATGCTCCTTCCAGAAAGTGAGTGAAGAGGGAAATCTGACAGACAGGAAGTGAGAGAGAGTTAGTTTATTATTCTGACGCTACAGTTCAGGTGTGCGACTGTAAAACAATACATGAGTCAGTGCTTCAGTAGAAAGTTACAACATTCCAGTAGAAAAGAGGGAGGAGCTTAAAAAGAGACCAAGTTTATTAAAAATCATCCCGACTTTGAGGTGGAAATTAAAATGGGAACGACTCGCGTTTTGCTTTTGGCGTCGTCTTGGATGAAATATGAAATATGAGGATCGAATCAAGCCAAGAGGATGATTTTTAATAAATTAGGCCCCTCCCCCTCCTCCTCCACCACCCTCGTCCCCAGAGAGGTGGAGACACGGTGTCAGCCGGCCGGGCACGACGCACACAGACCGCACGCCATCGGCATGCCGAGGGGAGTGTGATGGAGATCGGGGGGGGGGGAAGAAGAGGAGGGGGGGAAAACCAAGATGCTGAAAGAGAGAGGAGGAGGGGGGAGAGGAGGTGGACTAGGAGGATGAAGAGGAGAAGGAAGAGGAGGAGGGGGTGTACATTCAAGTGGCAAAGCCGAAAAATCCTGCGTTAAAAGGTGTGTGTGCATATGTACATGTGTGTTTGTGTGTGCATGTGTGTACATGTGTGTTTGTGTGTGCATGTGTGTGTGCGCAAGGCTCAGATCTCAGGACTCACAAAGAGGACGTTTTCTTCCCCTCCTCTTCCTCCTCCTCCAGAGCCACGAGTATTGATTTAGAATCAATCTATAAAATTACACGTTAAAAAATATGTAATTCTTTAATTCATAAAATTATCATTTAATGAAATGATATATTAAACATTTATAACTCTGTTGGTTGTTCGGTGTCTTTCTCTTTTCCTTTTCCATTTTCAACGAAGGTTCTGATTGGCCAGATTCCTGTTGACACAGCAGCAGCTGGCCAATCAGAGCTCTGCTGCTACGTGACTTAGAGTCTGTAAAAAAATAAAACAATAAAAGATACCAGACAAAATTAAAGCAAGAAACTAATCATGGGATGTTCATTTATCTGGGCGGATATTTAAAAAAATAATTTTTTCAGAGTAATTTAAAAAAATGTAATTATTAAAGAGTTTTTAGCTTAATCTAAATAATTACAAATGTTCAACTTTTAGTTGGACCTAATTATTAGGATGAATTATTACAACCGATTAATCTAATATTTGTAAATCTATGAAATGATTTAAATAAAACAAAGAAAATTTGAGAATATATGTTTTTTAAGTTTAGAATCAGATATTAAAGACCTGCCTGTAAGTAACCAGATATTTATACTATAGTGTTATATTGTGCTATTCATAAATATGTGTTCAATATGCTAAGATAACTTTTCTCTATAATAGTACAAAATAAATATATTTCCACTCTGGTGAAGTTTATGTTCAGATGTTTTTGTGGATTTGAGGAGCGGGGGACGTTTATACTTTATGGTGCGTTCAGGACCCGCTCTGTCAGTTCATTCGTTCGTGTTGTCGAGTTCGACCTGAGGGTGAAAAATATAAATAAAAAAGAAGGCAAGTCCACATCATTGAAAGTGTGAATCTAATAGTTATTATATTTACTTTAAATTAAAATGTATGCATCAGCCTGTTCCAAACATTTTGTTTTAAGTTTTCCCGCCAATAAGTTTCTGATGTGAAACGTCCTCTGAAGGTGTCGAACTGAAACTTAGAAAATAGACTTTCCATTCAGAATTTCTGAGATATAAATAGATGATGTCATCTGTACAAAGAGAGCTATTAATAATCATGAGCGTGATCCTATAAAAGAGTCCTGGAGCCTCTTTACAGCTGAGAGTCAACTGTTGCATAGCCACGGGGAGAACATGCAAACTCCACACAGAAGGACCGCCCCGACCGGGAGTTGAACCCACGGCCCTCTTGCTGTGAGGCGACAGTGCTAGCCACTACACCACCGTGCAGCCCCATATATATCAATATATATATACATAAATAAATATAAGATATATATATAAATATATAAATAAATAAATATAAATATACAGCATCCGAATCTAACAAGACCTGAAAAAACTTCAGACAAAAACAACTCATCTGCCTTCTGTGAAGAAAATAAGACTCTGCAGGTGTTTGTGTGTGTCTGTGTGTGTGTGTGCACGTGTATTACTTGCGCTGAAGTTGCTGTGGTGTGTGTGTGTGTGTGTAGCAGTGTGCTGTGGGATTACATGTCACTGTGCTGGACTTTTATGTGACATAAACTCTTAAACAATTGTCGCCCAAAGTGCATTCTGTCATCCCTGATTCATGCAGAGGAACGAACAGAAGAAGAAGACGAAGAAACATATCATCATCATCATCATGTTCCAGCGGCGTAGCGAGTGATGCATAGACAAGAGGAGGACTCTAACTCGACGACTCACTGAGGACATTTCCATCCTCAAAAATATGAATTATCATTAGAGGCAAACATTTACGATTAATAAATATAAAACATAAAGAACATCTCGCTTCACCGAGGGGAGAATCTCCGTTCATAAATAATCCATGCACAATCCCTTCTGCTCGTAGTGCTACCAGTAAACCCTGAAGGCCCACATAGTGAATCATCAATGGAAAATATCAATAATCAATAATCAATAAAACGTGTGTTTGCAGTCAACTGCATCACATCAGGCGGCGAGGACGCAGGCCAGAATCCAGCTGGACGTGCATAGAGAGTCTGTACAATCACAAGAACCGGGACCCGGGTCCCTGGGGACCGGTTCTAGGAGTCAGTGTGCAAATGTTAAAGAAGCCCCGCCCCCTCAAACAAGAAACCCAGGCGTGACCTGGAGTCCTAATGGCGCCCGCTCCTCAGAGCCCGTCGTCCTTCTCCGAGTCCGGAGAGACCGGCCTGGAAACGGTGAAAATGTCCTGACGTCGTGTTTTGGTTTTGGGCGCGGCGGCGGTGGAAGCGGCCATCTTCGGCGGCGCCACGCCGCCCAAAGATGGCCGCTTCTTGTCCGAGAGCAGCTTGATGATCTCCGCCACCTGACTCTCCAGGGCGCCCATGCGGCCCCCCAGGGTCCGGATGTCCTCCCGGAGCTCCAGCCGGGTCTCGTGCAAGGCGGCGTGCAGCGCCTGATCCGGAGAGGGGCAGAACAGGTGGGGGGACCGCGGCCCCCCTCCCCCGGGGAGGAGCGGCGTGACGGCGGCCGGGGTCCGCGCCTCCCCCGCCCGGTCGATGCGCAGCTCGCTCTCGGTGATGCCGCTGTCGCAGGAGTCCGTCTTGCGCAGCGGGTTGTTGCCGGACACCATCTGCCCTCTGCCCTCCTGCGAGAGCATCTCCACGGAGACGGCCTTCACGCTGTTGTTAAGCCCCTCCTTCCCGGCGCCCGGCGGCGCCGTGTTGTTCCTCAGGCGCATCCAGCCGCTGGCTTTGACCGCCGGCCTCGCCGCCACGGCGCCGGGGCTGATCTGGACCCGCACGGTCTGCTCGCCGGGCTGCAGCTCCATGGCGTCGCAGTTGTTGGGCTTGGCGGCGGCGGGCGGGGGGGAGGGGTCGCCGGGGGGGCTGTAGGCCAGCGAGCCGCCGCGCATGGGCGTCACCTGAGACACGGTGAGCACGCTGCTGCTGGGCGGCGCCCCGTTCTGCATGGAGCACGGCGGCGGCGGCGGCGGGCGCTGCCGGCTGAGCGGCAGCGAGTGCTGCAGGCTGGAGTGGCCCAGCTGCAGGCTGCTGGGGTGCAGCTGCTGCTGCTCCACCTGCAGCTGGTTCTTCTCCAGGTCCGAGGCCCCCGGGGGCCCCGTGGCGCCCTGGTTCCGGAGCTCCTTCTGCTGCTTGAACTTCTGGAAGAGCTTGCGGACCGGGTGGTCCTGCGGGATGGTGAGCTGCACCTCGTTCTTCGCCCGCTGGCGCTCCTCTTCCTCCTTCTTCACCTCGCTGATCTTACGGAAGACGATCTGCAAACAGGAAACAACGACATGGAGGTCCGAGTTATCACCAGCACCACCACGCTGGACCTCCACCCAACCGACTCTTCCTACCTGCTTCCCACCTGCTTCCTACCCACTTCTTACCTGCTTCCTACCCACTTCCTACATGCTTCCCACCCGCTTTCTACCCGCTTCCTACCCGCTTCCCGCTTCCTACCCGCTTCCCACCCGTTTCCCACCTGCTTCATACATGCTTCCCACCCGCTTCCTACAAGCTTCCCATCTGCTTCCTAACCGCTTCCTACCTGTTTCCCATCCGCTTCCTACCTGCTTCCTTCATGCTTCCTACATGATTCCTACCCGCTTCCTACATGCTTCCAACCTTCTTTCTACATATTTACCACCCACTTCCTATCCGCTTCCTACCTGCTTCCTACCTGCTTCCTACATGCTTCCTACCTGCTGGAAGCTTCCTGACCATTTTATTTGACTTAACTTGAGTGCGGTGTGATATAAAGGACGTTTAATGTCCTTGTCTCCTCTGAAGGGAGCGATGAGGCTTCTGTGTCTCTGAGTATGAATCAAAACAAAAGATGCCGCCGACGTGAGCGGATGAAAACCAGCGAGCCTCCATTAGCCGACGATCACTTCCTATCAACGTCAGCAACGACAAAGTGCATCCGAACCGGAAGTGAAGAGCACTTCAGCGTCGCTCACCTTAAAATACATTTTAAAAAGCAAAGAATAGACGATGTTTGGCCATTTCCCCCCTTTATTCTTCTTTAGAAACATCGTTTCCAATATGAATAAAAAAATAATAATATTAATTTAAGTCGAAGCGGAAACAAATTCGTAAAAAAATATTTAATCAAATTAATAAAAATAAAAGCAGGCAGAAGTTACACTAAATGATAAAAAGGAGTTGAAGTGAAATCGAGTTTCCAATCAAGAGTTTTAAAAAGCTGAATCAGGTGACGTGTCCGTTAACCGGCGGTTGAGGATCTTAAAGATCCAAAAACAAACCTGCATCTATTATTTATGGCCGTTGGCGCTGCCGAAGAGAAGCGGAGACGTCTGAGATTTGTAACCTCGAGATAATGGAAGATAAAATGTTTTAAAGTCCTTTAAATTAAACGCGGCACAAAGTGTTAAAGAAACGGGAGTCAGAAGTGTTACATGGCGGTAACGGTAAACACGGCGGTAACGGTTAGCATGGCGGGAATGGTAAACATGGAGGTAACGGATGATTACTCCAAATGTCATGAGTCATGCCATCGGCTATATTTTGCTTCATCAGTTATTACAAACTAGCTGAAGTCACAAATGTTTATTCAACTATTAGAGTTATTTCATCCTTTGAGAGACTTTTTACAACGCACCACCGATGTGTTTGTTCTTCTTCTGACCACCAGGGGGCGATTCCTCTGGTTGTATAGAAGTCTATGCTTCATGTGTTAAAGCTGCATGCTCTCTCCTGACCACCAGGGGGCGATTCCTCTGGTTGTATAGAAGTCTATGCTTCATGTGCTAAAGATGCATTCTCTCTCCTAACTACCAGGGGGCGACTACTCTGGTTGTATAGAAGTCTATGCTTCATGAGTTAAAGCTGCATTCTCTCTCCTGACCACCAGGGGGCGACTCTTCTGGTTACATCACTTCCAGCTCTACCAACGTCTTCACATTTGTGTTGTTATAACTTCTCTAACTCGTTTGTATTCATCATGAAAAAAAGCATTTTCTTTAAATTTTTTTTTTTAAATAAAGCAAGTCTCTCTCTCTGCATTAGCCTTTGAGGAATTAATGTGCAGCAACATTAAAACGTCAACCTGATTTACGGTATTATTAATAAATGGATATTGCAAAATTAAGACGGGTTGCAGTGTCAACAGCCGGTGGCATTTTTGTCGAGTCATGCAGCTTCCTCCTCCTCATCATCATCATCATCATCTTTTTCTTCTTTAAACAGAAGAAAGATGAGAGTGCGTAACACTCGTGTATTTTCTGATCCCTCAGCTGTGGATGCGAGGCACCAAAATAAATAAATCTATTTCTGTCTCAGACTTCAAAGCTCTAGTTCTAAACATAGCACCCGGCCTCAGACAGAGCAAATGAAACTCTGTGCTTACGAGATGCCCGAATTACGGCGATTCCCGTTTAAATAATTCAGGATCAGACGCAGCGCATCAGGGTTTATTTAGGGCTTCACAGAGACGCTGAGTGACGGCTTCACTTCACTGAGAAGAGGGGGGGGGGCATTATGTAATATCACATGTACAGACGTTAGAAGATATTCAACATGATCTGTAATGTTGTTCATGGCTCCGTGCTCACGCTTTATTGAGACGTCTACAGAATGGGACGCGCTGTAATGTGACCACGAATTCAGGTCATCATGAACGAGGAAGTAAGAACAGCAATTTATTTAACACAAACCATAAACTTAGACAATATTTGATATATTTGACATATGTGAAGATGAGTGAAGTGACCTCTGTGTGATGGAGTCCAAATTCAAGGTGTCATGATTTGGGACTTCTGTTTTTGCCACTGGGGTCATTTGGCGACCTCTGGTGGTCGAAAGACATTATTTCAGTCTTTCTGGTCCACACCTGTTTTCACTTGAATTAACTTTGTTTGACCAGGGTATAAATACCTGGCAGTGTGCTAGACACGTCATCGCGAAGTTTGATTATACTTTGTGATCCTCGTTACCCTCTCGTAACGTTTGCTAGTCCTCTGTGTTTTGGATTTTGACTCTTTGTTGGATTATACCATTTTTGGATTGTGACTTGGTTTGGAGGATACCATTTTTGGATTTGACTCGTTGTTGGGATTATACCCTTTTTGGATTTGACACTTTCATTTGGATTATACCTTTTTGTGTTCGCATTATTGCTGCGTCAAAGACACGTTTACATTCTTTGAAACTCCGTTGTGACGGAGAGGAAATAAAACAATCTTTTGACTTTACTCTGCATCTGGGTCCTCAATCGCCCACTGGGTAAATCGTGGGTTACCACTCCAGCGACCCGGGTTTTTTCCTGACTCCGGGTTCCTGACTCAAGGTCAACAAGTCGCTTCTCTTTAAAGATTCTCAATCTTTCCCTCCTATACATCTAATATATATTATATACACACACACAGCCCTAAGCTGGACCGCCGGCTCGCGTGTGTTGCATTCTGACTGCATCAATTTGAAAGTGAGAAAAACAAAACAATAAGAGCTTGTATCATGAAGCAGTTAACAATAGAGAGAGGGAGAGGTGCTTCACGGCCTCTAACAAGTTTTGGTGGTTATTAGACGCTCGTATCAGTCGGTTTGGTTTAATAGACCACGGGGACTCGAGCAGCTCTTCTCCTTCTTAAAGGAACAGTACGTAGGATCTGTCAGTTTTGGCCCCTCCCCCTCCGACTCACTCTCTCTCTTTTGTGGAGTGAGCTTCGTCATATTACATATATATTCGTCATTCAGGCACTTTGGTCTCTATGTTTTTCCTTTAGAGGTCGATTCCCATAAATGTCAATGATGAAGCAGAGAGCAGCCCACACACACTCCTAGAGGTCAGGAGTTGTACTGCATGTTCATTACATTTATAATTATTCTTGTTCTAAAACTCATTTTAAGGCTGAATCTCACGCTGGGGCAACGAGTCCTTAACAAGAACTGTGCTCCCCCAAAATGAACCCAGTGTTCTCAGTATTTAACTGACGTGTTTCTTGAGAATAAATGTTTGACCTGCTCATGAAATAAAACTTCAGGCTCAGAGTCTCTTTGCTTATAGATGAATAATAAATAAGATCAGACGGCTACTGCACTTAATACAAGGTTTCTATACTGACTGATGATTAAGGCTCAGGGTCACTTTCCAAGTTAAATGTGTAAGTGTATATATATTAAAAAATATATATGTATGTATATATATATATACACTGAGCACCTCTCTCTCCTTATGGATATATTTACATCTGGTTCACACATTATTAACTCTCCTTCCTCCCTGAGTCCTTGTCCCTTCACGTCTCAGAGGGTCCATTGGGCCTGGCTGTGTCTGATGCGCTCTAACTCTATCCCTAGAATAAATATTTGTTTATGACCTGCATTCCAAAAAAACAGGTGAACAAAAGCAGCAAAGTGTAAAGTGTTTGTGTGCAGCACGTATGAGCTCACCCAGACGAGAGGCCGGCTGCATGGAACACACATCAATAAATAATAATCGATGAACTTTCAACAGTAACGCAGCGAGAGGAGCTCAGAGCGACTTCCTGCCAGGCCGGCAGCAGGGCACGAGGACTTAAGGAGGCGGCCGCCAGCCGATGTATAATGTATTGTGTGTTTGAGAAAAGACCCATCGAGAAAAGACAAACAAACACGGGGACGAGTAAACAACAACAGACTCTTAAAGGAGATTGAGAGGTGGTGTCAGGTCAGATGTCCTCGGCATGTGTGGGTGCTCGAGCTTCTACTTTTAAAGTCGGCTGTGCTCACGAGGGAGAGATGAGATAAAACCTTTACCGGTTTCATTCCCACAATGCACTTTGTTTTATCAGAAGAAATGCAAAAATCCTGCAAAAAGTTGGCTGAGCGAGTTAACGCAGAACAAGCGTCGCCTGATATTATTCAGAGGAGATTGACAGCAAGTCTATGCTTCATGTGTTACAGCTGCATTCTCTCTGCTGACCACCAGGGGAGACTCCTCTGGTTGTATAGAAGTCTACGCTTCATGTGTTAAAGCGGCATTCTCTCTCCTGACCACCAGGGGGCGACTCCTCTGGTTGTATAGAAGCCTTTATAATGACTCTACTTCTCTCTTGATGTATTCCCTCAGTAAACATTATAAACATGAGTTCATGTCTAAGTCTCTATAGTTTCAAGTCTTCTTCTATACAGCATGATACTCTGAATCAGGGGTCGGGAACCTATGGCTCCTGATTCTCATAAATGACTCTTCCGGAGCTTTACTGAGGGAATATATCATGAGAGACTTGAAGTTATTTTCTTATAGACTTCTCTACAACCAGAGGAGTCACCCCCTGGTGGTCAGGAGACAGAATGCAGCTTTAACACAGCGTTAAGTGTACTTGTGTGTACTGTAGGTGTGTACTTGTGTGCTGCGTGTGTGTACTGCGTGTGTGTACTCATGTATTGTGTGTGTGTGTCCACAGTGGTCGATACCTTACCCGCTTGCGCAGGTTGCAGGTGAGGATGAGGTTGCGGGAGAAGGAGTTGGCGAAGGCGGTGTAGAACTCGAGCACCTTGAGCAAGGCCTCCCTCTTGATCACGTGGAGGTCGCAGTAGGTCAGCGCCCGCACGTTGGCACACGCGTGTGCCAGCGTGGTCTCCTTCCAGAACACGTCGCCGAACACGTCGCCTTTACCTGAGGAAAAGAAAAGAAGGTCAGCAGAGTCGTTCAGTTAGAGCTCACAGCAATACTCCATTAATCATTCACAATAAACCACACGCATCTTGGCATGAAGCAAACAAACATCCTCGCTTCTTTTTCAGTCCTTAGCAACCGTTTTTACCTGGCCAGGTCCTTAGCAACCAGAGCTGCTGACTTCACCATGTGCACCACGCAAGAACAGTTGGAGCGAATACTCAGTTCCAGCTCGGAAAGGAGCAAAATATAGCTAAATATAAATATATATATATATATATGTATATATACATATGTAAATATATATATATTTATATATACATATATTTATAAATATATATAATTATATATATACGTATTTATATATTTATGAATATATATAAATATGTATATATTTCTGAATCTATATATATGTAAGTATGTATTTCTTTTTTAACTTGTGTGTTTCAGAATACTTTGATGAAAAAAGAAATTGGTGCAAATGAGGGGAAAATGCAGGTGACGAAATTATATACATGTTTCTTCAATAATATAATAAATTAAGAACATTGTGCTTTAAAATGAGGGAAAGCACGCCATGAAAACAACATGCTGGTGTTTAGGATAAGCCTGATCTTAACTCATCGATATATATATACTGTGTATATATATATATATATATATATATATATACAGGACTGTCTCAGAAAATTAGAATATTGTGATGAAGTTCTTTATTTTCTGTAATGCAATTAAAAAAACAAAAATGTCATGCATTCTGGATTCATTACAAATCAACTGAAATATTGCAAGCCTTTTATTCTGATTTATTGCTGATTATAGCTTACAGCTTAAGAAAACTCAAATATCCTATCTCTAAATATTAGAATATCATGAAAAGTATACTAGTAGGGTATTAAACAAATCACTTGAATTGTCTAATTAACTCGAAACACCTGCAAGGGTTTCCTGAGCCTTGACAAACACTCAGCTGTTATAAATCTTTTTTTTTACTTGGTCTGAGGAAATATTAAAATGTTATGAGATAGGATTTTAGAGTTTTCTTAAGCTGTAAGCCATAATCAGCAATATTAAAAGAATAAAAGGCGTGCAATATTTCAGTTGATTTGTAATGAATCCAGAATGCATGACATTTTTTTTTTTTAATTGCATTACAGAAAATAAAGAACTTTATCACAATATTCTAATTTTCTGAGACAGTCCTGTATATATATATAAACGGTGTTGGTTGCAGACTCTCCACCTCCCCTCACTCAAAGAGACAACATGCACAGTAAACAAAGTTAAAGATGAATATTATCATCTTTCTTTTCCCCTCTCCAGTTTTTATTTATGAAATAGAAACTTTTCTCTTTTGACCATAATCGTGTGAACCGGATAATGTGACGGCACTGAAATGAACTTAAGATGCGTGATGGACTGTTTTAATAAATGGAAAATATGATGGGGAATAAAACACAGTTAAATATGAATGAAAATCAGAGTGTGTGTTTGCACACCAATAAACCTGCAGCAGCACACACACCTTTGCTCTCTGTATCCTCGTCTTATACGGGAAGATTTTAACTTTTTGGGTAAAGTATTTCTCCTCAAGTGCACTCCTAATAGAATGTGAATATAAAGTTATTGTGCGTCTCTTTTCCCCTGAAGACACCCAGATGCATCCTGGTTGTAACAAGCACAAAAAACAGGTCAAACAGGTCAAACCGTGGCTAATAAGGACGTCCGTGTCAGAGCTGCCACATTATATATTTTTTACATATATATATTATATATATATATATATATATTTTATACATATATATATATAAGGGGCGGGACTTATAAAAGGGTAAAATGTGAATATGTGATTTTTATTATTTTATATTTATTCAAGTTTTTCGCAATATTAATAAATATAATATTATAATATATTGTCGCGTTCTGTTTTTTTTCAGTAAAATTGAAAAAAAATACTAATAATTGTGATTATCCACACGAATGCAGGATTTGAGATAAACTCTGCTGGATGTTCAGTTGGTCTCCACATCAGCGGAAAAATAAATTGCATGCATCTGGATGTATGGGTGGGGGGGGAGAGGAGAGGGGGTTTATCTGGCGCTGCAGCTCGCCACCGGCCCATCAGCCATCTCAGGCCGGCGTGCTGATGCTGCGCTCATATCTCGGCCCACCGGCAGCAGCATCAGAAAGGTCCTTATTGGATTAGAAGGACTCCGATCAGCATGTGGAGCCCCGAGTTTAATTATTAAAAGAGTTCCACACTCTGCACAAATATTGTAAAATAGGTACTTTGCAAAATGTCTGACACTTTGTTTTTTTTCAGTTCCAGATGTGAACTGAAAATTTAAAAAATTGCAATAGAGAAGTTTATTGAGTCAACAAGAGGAAGTAAACGCCCCAACATGATCAGCAGCGTGATATTAAACCACTGAGCAACGACATCATTAATGAAGATAAGAGATGTGTTCATCGTTTCCCTCCAGTCCAGAGGAATTAAAGATGAATCTTCTGTGAGAATCAGATAGTTACGTTTAAATTTGAGGAAACTAACTCGTGCATTATGTTATAAGACAGTTAGTTGCATTATTAAAAACAATTAATAATTCCGATAAAAAAAATGAAGTTAAAAGACGTTCCTACAACTCGACTCTTGTAGAACCATCATGTTGAAAATGGAGCTGAACAACTGGAGAAAACTCAAATATAAAACCCCGAAAAAACTATAAGACCAAGTGAAGAGGACTTCTCCTCCAGCCGCCACAAAATCAACTGAAGGAAAATACACTGGAACATCTTACATTTGTACAGGTCCCTGAACATGAACCTCCATGAACCTCCATGGACCTCCATAGACCTCCCTGGACCTCCATGAACCTCCATAGACCTCCATAGACCTCCCTGGACCTCCATGAACCTCCCTGGACCTCCATGAACCTCCCTGGACCTTCATAGACCTCCCTGGACCTCCGTCACCACCGGTCCACAAACTCGTAGTGCTAGCTTTAGCCTAGCCGCTGAGCTCGATGGAGATTGATTGACAGCCGTCTCAAACGGGTCTTCCTCTGGTCTGAGTCCACGGAGTCTGGATCCTTTGAGAGGAGATCGGAGTCTCGGGATGCTGATGAGGAGGTGCTCGTTTCTCCCTTTAACCTCCACATGATTGATTCCTCGGGAGCGTCCCACATCTAAAGCCCGGTTCTGGTTCCTGGTCCCCGTGGTGCAGCCAGACTCCCGGCCTCCTCCCGCTCTCCACCGGGCCAGAACGTGTTATTGCTTTTGGAGAATGAGAAGTCACGACTGAATCTCCGTCTCATAACCGAGCATGAATAATGGATTCAGAAAATTAATCAGCTCATCGTTTTTGGCGAAAACAAACAAAGAGTGAGAAAAGAGAGAGAGAGAGAGATAGAGAGATGTTCTGGGAGCAGAACCCACGGACAGATCTCTGGCGGCGTGCGGTCTACAGAAATAACCCAAATGAAACCTGCTCGGCAACCCAGTGAATATTTATATAATATATAAATATATGATAATAAATATACAATAATATATATATAATATGAATCACTTTCCATGAAAATCTCTCACGGACCAGAAGCAACAACATGAACTCTTGAGTTTGTCTCAAATCACAACAAAGAGCAAAATGAAGATCATATTTCTACAAGTTTAACTTTGTTAAACTCTGTCAGTGGACCTCCTTTAAGCCCCGCCTTCATGATTAGAACTTCCTGTTGCCTCGTCTCAAACTCGATGTGTTTTTTACGTGTTTCTGGTTAAAATAAAGTCTTTAAGACATTTAAAGGTTTCGCTAAAGAGTAAAGGAGACGACTACGCTCATCTCTAATAACCTGAAACAAAGCGGAGGGATCCCATTGGCTCCCTGCGGGGGAACCAGCGATGCTAATTTCCTGTTGCACCACAACAGTGAATCACCTCCTGCTGCACTCTGTGGATCATCATAAAAGACTTCGACGACAACTCTTGACTGACACAGGAAGCCAGGTGCATGATGGGAAATGAGAGGGTTATTATTACTGTCATGAGCATCCACAGGATGGCCTTGTTACTGTGGGAAAATAACTTTGTTGTTGTGGGTTTCTCCGCGCTGGTGTATGAGATGTGTGAGATGTTGTGTGTGTGTGTGTGTGTGTGTTCAGATGCTTTATTGTCTTCTCAAAAGAAAACTAATTTTCCTCGGCCGCTACATGGAGACGTTAAGGAGCCGTAACAGGAAAACACACACCGGCAATCCCACATCCTTACCTCCGCTGCTGGAGTGTGTGTGTGTGTGTGTGTGTGCGTGTGTGTGCGTGTGTGTGTGTCCGGATGCCATTGGACACTAATGAGAGCAGAGTGTGTTACCACCTCACTCCTCAGCCTGGGGAAATCAGGGGCTTTAAAAACCTGCAACCGAGGAGGAGGGCACACTCTCCCTTCATCCTCTTCTTCTTCTTCCTCCTCCAACGTCTCCTGAGCCTGACCCCCCCCCCCCCGTCCCCGTCCCCCACCTCCACCTCCTCATCCTTTGATTCTCTCTCGAATTCTCGCAATCTCTTCCTCCATCCTTCAGACATTGCCCGTCTCTATTTTCTCGTTATCCTCTCTTTTTTTCTTTCTTCCCCCTCTGTTCTTTCTCCCGAGTCGGCGTCTCCCTAAACTTCTCCTTCCTTTTTGTTTCCTTTCTTCCAGACATCCTGACTAACTTCACTGTGTTTTTGTGTGTGTGTGTGTGTGTGTGTGTGTGTGTGTGTGTGTGTGTGTGTGAGTGTGCGTCTGAGAGTTCCCGTGATTTATTGACTCAAATGCACCGACTGTATATTGTATGCGTGTGCATGTTGCCTTCTAATAAAACAAACGTTGCGATCCAAGCACTGGCATTTAAACACGCACGCGATGTTTAAATATATCAACACGAAATGACATCACACCTAAAATGTTATTTTTTTATTTAGCGCATTTTATATAAAAGGTTTGCGTGTGCAATATATATATATATATAAATAAATATTTTATATTCATATATAAAAATATATATATATATAAATATATATGTAATATATATATACATACATGTAACATATATATCTATATGTTTTATATATAAATAAATAAATATACATATATATATATATGTATATATATATGTATGTTTAAATATATTTAAATATATATGTAATATATATATATATGTAATATATATATATAAATATATTTATATATATATATATACCAACAGAAAGTCATCAAAGCAAATGAAGGCTCTTACTAAAACTCTTAGATAAAAGGAACTTAAGAAGAAAAACAGTTTTGAGAGGACTCGTTGTGTACGGTGGTCTGTTTGGGACATTTTGAGGACATTTAATTAATGTTTGAAAAATAGAAGAAAGAAAAGAAAAGTATTTGCATCAAAATATACCAAAAAGTACCAAAAGTAAAAGTACACATCATGTAGAACTTCCCATTTTAAATAATATATTAACAGTAGGCCTGAAAGGGTAAAGCTGGAGCTAAGTTACGACTTTATAGAGTTAACACACCTTCTTTCTTTGGAGCCATGTGGCCACGACATCTTTCACCTTTTATGGAAACCAGCAGATAGCACACAATATTCATCTCCATGGCAACAGCATCTCCCGATGACAACGATATGTATTGATTAATGTCCTCGTGTGAGGAAGAGATTCATCACACGTCTAATGCTCTCTTTATGAAGCGCAGGCCTCCGCCTCCTCCTCCACCGCCTCCTCCACCGCGCCTCCTCCACCGTGCCTCCTAATGAAGTGAGGAAGAGAGGAGGAAACACCTGGAGGAGGGCTCACTCGGTTTTATTTTAGTCTGCCTCGTGTTTTTTATTGTATTTTTCTTTACTTTTATTCCTCTTTTTACATTCTTTTTTTTCTTCCAGTTTGTTTTATTTTCACTGATTATAAAACTGGAGCTGATTCTCACTATTTGCCCAAGTGGATGTTTGGCTCTTACGTAATGGATCACTATCTTGCATGCCATCGTAATGAGCAGATCACAGTCCTGCAGACGTTTCTATGGGTACAAAAAACAAACAAAAAAACTAATACCAGTATGAAGCTAATAACTACCCTGAAGATGTGTGCCCCTCCTCTTATTGCGTCATAGCTTCACCTGGCATTGCCGCGGTAACGAGGACGACGGAAACTCAAAACCGTTTGACGTCGACACTTTGACACAAACGAGCTGAGCGGCGTTCAGAACAGAAACCAGAGAGAAGAGATGAAGACACTGGAGGGGTTTGTTCTGTAATTACCGGAAAGTTCTTTTAAACCCTTTTAGAACAAATTATAATTATCATAAAAGTTCAGAAATGAGTCACAAGAAGAAAAAAAGAGAAACGAGGAGTTCTCTCTCTGAAAACTAGACACAGGATGATGTTTTATATTCATCTACATTTAATGTATCTAATGTGCATCTCTGTGACATCAGAGACACACACACACACACACAGAGACAAAGACACACACACACACAAAGACACACACAGACACACACACACACAGAGACAAAGACACACACAGACACACACAGACACAGAGACAAAGACACACACAGACACAAAGACACACACACACACACACACAGAGACAAAGACACACACAGACACACAGAGACAAAGACACACACACGCAGACACACACACACAGACACAAAGACACACAGAGACAAAGACACACACAGACACAAAGACACACACAAACACACAAACACGTAGACACACAGACACACACACAATACACACACACACACAAAGACACACACAACACACAGACACAAACACACACACACACATCTTGTATCTATGATTCTTGTCCTGCATGAACTAAAGGTTATTGATCTCTCGTCTGTTCTTGTTTCTCTTTCCTCGAGTCAGAAGCTTTTTGTTTTTTGTTTTCATGTTTCAACAAAAATTATGAAAAATAAAACATTGCAAATTCCCAGAGTCCAAGAAGTCTTTTAAAGTCTCGTTAACCGTCCAAAAACCTGATTCACCATTTATATTCTCACGGAATCATATCACCATTTGATTTTCTCTTCTATAATCCAATCAATCGATCAATCAACCAATCATTGACACGCACATCCGGGATTATTCAAAAGCACCAAAAAAGACAGACGCGTCCACGTACCCAAGATGGCGATGACCTCGTCGTCCTGGATGACCTCCAGTGACCCCGACACCACGAAGCACAGCGTGTCCACGCTCTCGCCGGCGTGGAAGATGAGGTCGCCGGGGGCGCAGTGCGTCGTCTGGAACTCCACCGCCAGCGAGCGCAGGCAGCCGTCGCTCGCCAGGCGGAACGCCGGGTGTTCGTTGAACACCTGCAGGAGAGGACGACACATGAAGCATAGGCTTCTATACAACCAGAGGAGTCGCCCCCTGGTGGTCAGGAGAGAGAAGGCAGCTTTAACACATGAAGCATAGACTTCTATACAACCAGAGGAGTCTCCCCCTGGTGGTCAGGAGAGAGAAGGCAGCTTTAACACATGAAGCATAGGCTTCTATACAACCAGAGGAGTCGCCCCCTGGTGGTCAGGAGAGAGAAGGCAGCTTTAACACATGAAGCATAGACTTCTATACAACCAGAGGAGTCGCCCCCTGGTGGTCAGGAGAGAGAAGGCAGCTTTAACACATGAAGCATAGACTTCTATACAACCAGAGGAGTCGCCCCCTGGTGGTTCATAATCACCATCTTGGTTCATTACTTTGGTTTATATATTTAATAAATCATTAAACTTTATCAGACTAACTTATAAAAGTTTTTTTTGGCTCCATTTTGCATTTATTTTTGGAATATTTACTCACTTTTTAATTACGAAATATCTTTTGATGTGATTTTTTCCTCCAAAATAAAATAATTAATGCCTTAAAGGACATCCGTCTATAAATGTGATTTCATGATAAGATGATGTAATGATGATGTAATGATGATGTGATGATGACGTAACCGTGTTCCCTTCATTTAACATCAGTGGTATAAACACCTATTCAGGAGATACACACCTTCCTGTTGAGGTGCACACAGATGTCAGCGCGCATGTCCTTGGGACAGATGGACAACACCTGGAAGAGAGAGAGAGAGAGAGAGAGGTTGGACGGAGGTCAAGACATGAAGAGGAGAAGAGATGAAGAGGTGAAGAGGTCAAGAGGGGAAGAGGTGAAGAGGTCAAGAGATGAAGATATGAAGAGGTCAAGAGGGGAAGAGATGAAGAGGTCAAAAGATGAAAAGGTCAAGAGGGGAAGAGGTGAAGAGGTCAAGAGATGAAGATATGAAGAGGTCAAGAGGGGAAGAGATGAAGAGGGGAAGAGGTGAAGAGATGAAGAGGTCAAGAGATGAAGAGGGGAAGAGGTGAAGATATGAACAGATAAAGAGATGAAGAGGTCAAGAGATCAAGAGATCAAGAGGTCAAGAGCCTGATCGGAGCGGTGGACGGACATTGCATTTCCTGTTAACTCTTCACAATAAAAGCCCCTGGTTAATTGTAGCTGCTTCCTCGTTACAATATAAATAAATGTGTTTAATTGAAGAATTTGTTGCCTTTTGCTATGTGTAACCTTGGAAAATAAATTATTGATATAATAAATCTATAAATGAAGAGTCAAAAACTACTAAATGAAATTAATCATATCTTATTTTCGACATAGGCATGTTGATAAGCCAAACCTCTATATGATGACGTTTATGCGTCCGAGCTGTTGAATAACTGGGGTTTGGGCCAATGGGCTCCAGCCTTGCTGCCTCATTCATTTCCTGAGGACACTCATTCACGCCCGTCTGTAAACTGTGAGTCTCTTTGTCCAGCTCATTACACCCTGAGGTGCAGCCCCAACTAGAATACAGGTAAATAAAGCTGATCATTCTCCGTCGTTCACAAGCCGGCCTCATGAGACAGGAGCACACCAGGAGGAGGAGCACACGCCGGCTGAAGGCTGTGCTCCCTTTAAAGTGGAGCATGTTAGTCCAGAAGCCCCCGGTCCTCCTTCTGGTGCGTCCGTGAACAGCTGACTGAGTACAAGGCAGCGGCTCCCGGAGTGACACCAGACGGCCACTCACGAGAGGTATTTATACACAGGGCCCATGTCTCGCTAAGGGGGGATGACTATCTCAAGAAAAACAAGGGAAGTGGTTATTGATAGGAGTGTGTTGGGGGGGGGGGGGGGGGGGGTTATCGTCTATAAAGAAGAAAAGAAGAAGGAGAAAGAGAGCCTGGAAGTCAACTCGAGAATACTAAGAAAACCAATTAGACTGAGAAAACTGGGGAAAAATATGACGAGATTCTACGACATAAAATAACATATCACGAGGATGGCCATTATTATCTATATAAATATATATTTATATAAATAATATATATATATATATACATTTTATATATATAAATACATATATAAATAAATATCTTTAAATACTGTATATATATGAATTATATATACATATATGAATTATATATACATATATGAATATATATAAAAATTATATATATATATAAATATATAATATGAATAAATATATATATATATATATATATATAAATATATATATATACATATTAACTTATCAGAGTTTTCACAGTGATACAGCCGCAGTAGGAGAGAGTTTTTGGAGCACTTGCACCATTTTATATATACAATTCAAATTATGAAATTACATTTATATTTTATTGAATATTTATTCAATAACTTTTTTTAAAGGATTTTTTAAAATGGATGCTAATTTGAAATATATATATTTTTTAATCTAACGTACCCCTGGAGTGCTTTCACGTACCCTATTTAGGAACCACTGCTTTATTATTATTGCAACACAGCGGAGACAGCAGCAAAGTGGACATTTAATAAAATATAGAATCTTGATAAAGAAAAAAAACCTCTGTGTGACCCCCACAATGACCTTTGACCCCTCACCTTCTCAGTGTCGATGCCCTTGGACATGGACCAGGTGGACACGATGTAGTCCATGACGCGCTCGCTAAGCCCCGTGGGGACCTGGTAGAGCTTCAGGAAGTCACGCACGTTGTTGAGCATCTCGTGGTAGCGGTTGGTGTTGGCGTACATCTGCTGGAAGATGGTGGTCACGTTTCCAAAGATGGTGGCGTAGAGCAGAGCTGGAGGGGAAGACGAGGGGGAGGGGTGAACACACAACAGTATATATACAGGACTGTCTCAGAAAATTAGAATATTGTGTTAAAGTTCTTTATTTTCTGTAATGCAATTAAAAAAACAAAAATGTCATGCATTCTGGATTAATTACAAATCAACTGAAATATTGCAAGCCTTTTATTCTTTTAATATTGCTGATTATGGCTTACAGCTTAAGAAAACTCTAAAATCCTATCTCATAAAATTTTAATATTTCCTCAGACCAAGTAAAAAAAAAGATTTATAACAGCTGAGTGTTTGTCAAGGCTCAGGAAACCCTTGCAGGTGTTTCGAGTTAATTAGACAATTCAAGTGATTTGTTTAATACCCTACTAGTATACTTTTTCATGATATTCTAATATTTAGAGATAGGATATTTGAGTTTTCTTAAGCTGTAAGCCATAATCAGCAATATTAAAAGAATAAAAGGCTTGCAATATTTCACTATACACCAGAACATATTCTGTGAATATCTATGGCCATGGTGTATATTTTTATTACATTGTTTTATATATATATATATTGTATATACAGGACTGTCTCAGAAAATTAGAATATTGTGATAAAGTTCTTTATTTTCTGTAATGCAATTAAAAAAACAAAAATGTCATGCATTCTGGATTCATTACAAATCAACTGAAATATTGCAAGCCTTTTATTCTTTTAATATTGCTGATTATGGCTTACAGCTTAAGAAAACTCTAAAATCCTATCTCATAAAATTTTAATATTTCCTCAGACCAAGTAAAAAAAAAGATTTATAACAGCTGAGTGTTTGTCAAGGCTCAGGAAACCCTTGCAGGTGTTTCGAGTTAATTAGACAATTCAAGTGATTTGTTTAATACCCTACTAGTATACTTTTTCATGATATTCTAATATTTAGAGATAGGATATTTGAGTTTTCTTAAGCTGTAAACCATAATCAGCAATAAATCAGAATAAAAGGCTTGCAATATTTCAGTTGATTTGTAATGAATCCAGAATGCATGACATTTTTGTTTTTTTAATTGCATTACAGAAAATAAAGAACTTCATCACAATATTCTAATTTTCTGAGACAGTCCTGTATATTGTCATGATGTATATTCTATCACATTGTTTTATATATATATATTGTTAATACTTTCTTCTTTTTTTGTGTGGATATTGTATAGTTTATTCTCATTCTTATTCTTTTTTTAGTCTGCTACTGCTGTCGGGTGTTTTGCACATAAGAATTTCACAAACCGATTATACTTGTATAAAAGGGGATGTGACAATAAAAACTTGAAACTTGAAACTTGAGTTGATTTGTAATGAATCCAGAATGCATGACATTTTTGTTTTTTTAATTGCATTACAGAAAATAAAGAACTTCATCACAATATTCTAATTTTCTGAGACAGTCCTGTATATACAGGGTTCAAACACATGTTGACCAATGGACTTCCACGACTTTAAACCAAATTTCCATGACCAAACATTGAGTGAAATCTCGGTGTATACATGATAGAGGATTATCCCTGAGTTACTGTTGCTATGGCCACCGAACTTTTCAGTTTTGGTGCGTTCACTCGCAATGCGGAAAGAAAGAAAAAATTGCGCCGCGATATGAGAGCGTATGCCTGCTTATATTTTGATAGTGTTTCTTTTAAAAACATATTATTTTTTTCAAACTCGGCATTAATTAACATGTGAATATAACAAAATTCCAGAACTCTCCCAGAACTTTTGTGATTTAATTTTTTAAAATTTTTTCCAAATCTCCCAAAGGTCTTCAATGTCAATAGAAGTTATAAAGCCATAACAAGCCGGAGGAACTACTGAGCAACCAATCATACAAGTGGTTCGGTCCTGTATCTACTGGGCCTGGACCAAACCAAAATACTCCACTTCAATAAAGGGATTCAATGAGGTATTCTTTTTACTTTCTTGAATGAATACCACGAGCAACGGAGAGAGCTCACGGTAGCTGATGAGTCTGTGGGGTGTGTCCGAAAACAACGATTCAGACGCCATCCTTATGAACGACGCTTCAAAGCGTCCAAGAAAGACACTTTTTGGGACTTTTGGTTTTACAAGGGACATGAACAGCGGCCTCCTGGGTGAAAGTCCTGTTGCACCTGTCCATCCCTACACAGACTGGGTGGTTCTTAAGACGCCTAACCAGATGATCGTCTTCTGGGCTCCTCTGTTAACGAGACGTTGAGGAACTTGAAGCCTCCCCTGCTGCTGCTCTTCAGTTTCCATAGAAACCTCGAAATAGTTCCCCCTGTTTTTTCACTTCCACTGCCTCCTTCCAGTCAGTAGAAATGACAGGAACAGAAGACGCAATCATAGGTTTCAGAAGACTTTGGGGTATAAAGAAATGAGAATTGAGATCGTCAACAACATAACTTTCCACCGCGTCCACCGTCTGGGATCGCAGAACAACAGCCGGCCGCGGCCAATCATCGCTAAGTTTGAACACTATAAACAAAAAGAACAGGTCAAACAACAAGGCAGGCAGCTCAGAGGAACGGACTATGGACTCAACGATCAATACCCAAAAGAAATCATGCAACGTCGCAAAGTTTTATTTCCAATCCGCAAAAACATGATGAAAGAAGGAAAGAAAGCAATAATATCACTGGACAGACTATACATAGATGGACAATTATACCGCGATAAGGACGTAACCCCTGGCTCTTCTAGACCCCGTTTTCTCTCTCTCTCGCTCTCTCTCTCTCTCCTGTCCCTACGTATCCGCATACATACACAAAACTCCCCATCGTAATCTCGATATGCCCCCCTCTTTTCTTTGCATTTCATTGTTTCGATTATTTTATTATTTAGTATTGCACCCATGTCGTACTGTACCTGACAGTATGAACCCGATCTGGTTCACACATTGCCTTGTATTTCTGTTATGTGTAATATGTTACTTACTTTGTTGTCTTTACGTTCCTATGTTTTTTTGTTTTGTATATGTTTGTTCTTCCCTGATTCAATGTCTGCTCATACTGCTGTGTCATTTACACATCAACACACACACACACACACCAACATTAACACTCAGTCTATAGTATTTCAATTAACATGTCTTCTCTCAAATTCTTAACCTGGAATATCCATGGAGTTGGTTCTAAAGCAAAACAAATTAAAGTTTTAAATCATCTGGCTAAGCTGAAAGCAGATATATGCTTAATACAAGAAACACATCTCTCAGAATCAGGTCACAACAAATTTAAATCAACACAATTCACTCATTCATTTTCAGCTCACTACAACACAAAACAAAGAGGAGTCTGTATTTTAATTAACAAGACAGTTTCCTTTATCCACAACTCCACCATCACTGACCCAGAAGGCCGGTTTATCATTATTAACATATCCGTCAACAAAGTCCAGTCACAATCTGTAATGTTTATGGCCCAAACTCTGATGATCCATCCTTTTTTCATAATTTTTTTTCATCTCTCTCAAACATTTGCAACTGTCCAGTCATAATGGGAGGCGATTTTAATACAGTTATCGACCCATCAGTAGACCGATCTAATATTACAAATAAAAAACGTACCTGGCAATCCACAGAAACAATAAAACAGTTCATGAGGGATTGTGGTCTTGGCGATAGTTGGCGATTACAGAACCCCAACGCAAGAGAATACTCATTCTTCTCTCCGGTTCACCGTTCATACTCACGCATTGACTTCTTCCTTCACAGCAATTCAATTATATCGGATATTTCAGACTCAAAGATTCACCCTATAATTATCAGCGACCATGCTCCCGTAACATTTACATGGAATAGAATTAACATACATAAACCAATCACTAGATGGCGTTTCAATACGTCTCTTCTCAAAGACCCTCAGTTTGACAGTCTGATTAACAAAGAGTGGGCATCCTTCCTAGAAATAAATGATTCCCCAGAGTCATCACCGACCCTTCTATGGGAAACAGGGAAAGCAGTTTTAAGAGGAATAATCATTTCATTTTCCGTCTAGAAAAAAAAGAAGAAGCTGAATTGGAACAACAAATCAACCAACTTGAAATCATTAATGCAAGCAACCCAACATTGGAAACTCAAAACGAATTGAGAAAATATAAATTACAAATAAATGAAATAATAAATAATAAAACTCAATTCCTAATACACAGACTTAGACAAGAACATTTTCACCATAGCAATAAATCTGGTAAATATTTGGCAAGTCAAATTAAACAAAATAAGGAAAAAACTACAATCACAATCATTAAAGACTCAACAGGGAATCCAACAAATTCACCCGATGAAATCAATAAAATCTTCAGAAGTTTTATGCCAAACTTTATTCATCTGAAAAGGACCCACACCCAGAAGACATCCATTCATTTCTCAACAGCATTGATTTACCACAGATTAACAAAGAACAAAATAACACACTTGACTCCCCATTAACACAGGATGAACTTTGTACTGCCCTCCATCTCATGCCCAATAACAAAGCACCCGGACCTGATGGCTACCCTGCAGAGTTCTATAAACACTTTTGGTTCATCATAGCTCCACTTTTTCACAAGATGATAACAGAAATAAAACAAAATGTGCAATTCCCAGCAAGCATGAATACAGCCTGTATATCACTTCTCCTCAAACCAAACAAAGATCCAACTCTTCCATCAAGCTACCGTCCCATTTCCCTCCTCAATGTAGACATTAAAATCATCACAAAGGCACTAGCTCATAGATTAGAAAAAGTCACTCCATTTATAATTCACCCAGATCAATCCGGCTTTATCAAAGGTAGACACTCATACACTAACACACGCAGACTGTTTAATTTAATCAACTACTCATCATTACAACAAACCCGAACCATCATCGCCTCCTTAGACGCAGAAAAAGCATTCGATAAAGTAAATTGGACATTTCTCTTAAGTGCATTAAAAAGATTTGGTTTTGGGGAGTCATTTATTAACTGGGTCAAAATTCTATACACTGCACCTACAGCCACCGTCATCACCAATGGACACACCTCTCACAGCTTCACACTGCACAGGGGGACAAGGCAAGGATGCCCACTCTCTCCCTCACTTTTCATCATTTTCATTGAACCGCTAGCTGCTGCCATTCGTCAGAATACCATCATAAAAGGAATCCAAACACTCAATACCCATCACAAAATCAGTCTTTATGCCGATGATATATTGCTCTTCCTCCAAAAGCCATATTCATTGTTACAGGAAACTATTAAAATTATAGACACATTCTCCAAAATCTCTAACTACTCAATTAACTGGAACAAATCATTCATCCTTCCATTAGACAGTAACAGTTGGGATGGGGCAGGCCACACACCACCTATTCCTTTTTGCACTGGTGTCATCACTTATTTGGGAATACATATTTCCTCCAGGCTGTCAGAGCTGTTCACACTCAACTTCACTCCACTACTTAAAACAATAACCGACGACCTCCTCCGCTGGATGAAACTACCACTGTCACTCATGGGCAGAATAGCAACAGTTAAAATGACAATTCTTCCTAAAATAAATTACCTATTCACAATGATTCCATCTCAACCCACCCACTCCTGGTTCAAATCTCTTGACTCACTCATTACTAAATTTTACTGGAAAAATAAGATGCCAAGAATAAAACTGGCCACTTTACAACAAACAAAAAAACAAGGAGGACTTGAAGCTTCAAATTTTTCTCACTACTCACTAGCAAACCAACTTCAATACATTCTTAAATGGATCCACCCCACTCACTCAGACAACACATGGTTAGACATAGAACAGACAGTATGTAAGGACATCCAGATTTCAGACCTACCATTTCTCAGCCAATCAATCAAACGCCATCCTTGCTTCAAAATGGTAACAATAGCAGAAACTCTGACAGCCTGGTGGAAATTCCACAAAATCACTAATGTCACTTTTGCACCCTCAAATTTCACCCCTATATGGAATAATCTGGACATTCTAAGCAGTAATAAGCCTTTAAATCTCCACACATGGTCCACTAAAGGCATCACTCATTTGAAACACATCTTTAATCACAATACCCTGGTTTCATTCCCCCATTTGGTTCAGAAGTACGGCATCGGGAAAATCACTTTCTGGAATATCTACAATTTAAATCATCCCTTCAAACAAAATTCAACATTAAGGCCACACATTTGGAATTACCTCCCCCAACCTCACAGTTAATTAATATCACCTCCTCAAATAAATTAATCTCAAAAATATGTAGCATAATATCACACTCTGAAATAATAACCATACCAATAATAAAATGGGAATTTGACTTGGCTATCACTCCTGATGCCGACTTCTGGACCAAAATCTGTACTAATATATATTTTATGACCAAAAATACAAATTTACAACTAATACAATATAAAATACTTCACAGAATTCACTACACTGGGCACAAAATGTTTAAAATGGGTTTCACTACAGATATCTGTCCACATTGCATGCAAAATACTCAGGATAGTTACATTCACGCCACCTGGCACTGCACACCAGTTCAACACTTTTGGAAACAAATAACTGAGTCACTGTCTGTTTTCCTGGGCTGCCTCATCCCATTATCCCCATCACTCTGTTTACTGGGAGACATCTCATCTATAAACCTGAGCAAAACAAACTGCAAAATACTTCTCGTGGCCCTAACTATCACCAAGAAAACAATCCTCGTGAACTGGAAATCAAGAAATAACACACATATCTCACACTGGAAAAATTTAATGTCAGAATATATTTCAATGGAACAACTCACCTCATCTATCATTTACAATACAACAGAACACCACGACATCTGGTCATCATTCACTATATTTTTACAAACATGACACCACTCCTCTTATTTATTAGTTAATTCATAAATGCACACGCACACACATATACACATGTACACATGCATCCGTCTTTCTTTCTTCTTCTCCTTCTAATTATTATTATGTTTGTTTTTTGTTGTTGTTTTTTTTTCTTTTTTTTTCTGAAATACTCTGACTTTATGATGTTATGTCCATTGTTTTGTCGTCTGCATTGTTTATTGTCCTCTAGGTGTTATGTCTATGTATTGTCTTTTGTCTTAAAATAAAATTATTAATAAAAAAAACATTTTAAAAAAATAAAATAAAAGAAACCTCGAAATAGTTCCCCCTGTTTTTTCACTTCCACTGCCTCCTTCCAGTCAGTAGAAATGACAGGAAGAGAAGACGCAATCATAGGTTTCAGAAGACTTTGGGGTATAAAGAAATGAGAATTGAGATCGGGTGACGCCACGAGCCACAACATAAGAGTGGTGAGGAGGAGTGAACATATTCACACAGACCTCAACATGAGTGGTGAGGAGGAGTGAACATATCCACACAGACCTCAACATGAGAGTGGTGAGGAGGAGTGAACATATCCACACAGACCTCAACATGAGAGTGGTGAGGAGGAGTGAACATATTCACACAGACCTCAACATGAGTGGTGAGGAGGAGTGAACATATCCACACAGACCTCAACATGAGAGTGGTGAGGAGGAGTGAACATATTCACACAGACCTCAACATGAGAGTGGTGAGGAGGAGTGAACATATTCACACAGACCTCAACATGAGAGTGGTGAGGAGGAGTGAACATATTCACACAGACCTCAACATGAGAGTGGTGAGGAGGAGTGAACATATCCACACAGACCTCAACATGAGAGGGTGAGGAGGAGTGAACATATCCACACAGACGGAGTCACGGAATGTCATCTACTGGTTTTGTTGTCATTGGACACAAATTGTCAGTTTTCATGACAACGTTGCATTAAAATGAAGTCAGGTTCAGTTTACACTCCAGCTGGTGAACAACAACATCACAAATGTCCTTTCAGAGTTCTTCAAAGAACCTTTAAACATGGTTCTTTAAGGCACCATTTCTGGTTCCATGAAGAACCTATAAAGTATCTTAAAGAACATTAAAAAAATGGTTCTTGAAGACACCATTTCTGGTTCCACGAAGAACCTTTCAAACCAGGGTTCTTCAAAGAACCATTTCCTTCAAGAGTTCTTCAAATAACCTATAAAGGTGTCTTAAAGAACCTTTAAAAAATGGTTCTGTGAGGCACCATTTTAAAAAATGGTTCTTCAGTAGGTGATGGTTCTTCGTAGAACCACAAAGCCTTCTAGAGAACCATTTAAGAACCATTATCTTTGTGTGAAAGGAATCCTCGTGCTCCAGTCGACTGATTGGACCGTAACAACCAGTTCATGAAGCTCTGCGGCTCCATTTAAAGCCGTCACTCTGACACGTCCCTCATGGCTCCATTGGTTTAAATACGTCTCTGTGTCCACGATGAGGAGCTGTATTCACCTCTGAGTGATTAGTGATGGAGCAGCCTGGAGGGGAGGGGGGGGGGGTGCTGTCAAAGGGAGGCTCTCGTCAAGGGGAGAGAGAGAGAGAGAGAGAAACCTTCTCTGAGGAAACGATATAACATCTCCTGGACCTCCCTCTGATGAGTGGTCGGGTTTTATTAATCACTAAATCTGCAGCAGCATCCAATTGTGGCAAAAATAAAAAAGAGGCATTCAATTAATTATATTGCAATGTTTCCACATGTTTCATTGATGTAAATGGTTAAAGTAATACTCATTTATTAATCCTTCTGCAACTCTTGTTGTTGCTTCTCACTTCTTTTATCACGTCACATTTGTTTAAAATTAAATTTTTGACATGAATGCTTAA
The DNA here is from genome assembly GCF_029220125.1 of Pseudoliparis swirei. Taxonomy (NCBI): domain Eukaryota; kingdom Metazoa; phylum Chordata; class Actinopteri; order Perciformes; family Liparidae; genus Pseudoliparis; species Pseudoliparis swirei. The sequence goes on along the minus strand of NC_079398.1, from coordinate 16,972,787 downwards.
ATATCCCACAAGATCACGTTGTAGGTTCCACGAGGAAGTAAAATATTACAAAATCCCCAAAAAAGGCGACGGGGACGAGTCCAACCAACATTGATTTGTTATAACATAAAGCATCTTAACCCAAACAAAGATCTTCTCCTCCATTGAGATGAATAGTTGTGTTGCCTAAACCTAAATAAGTTGTCTCCTGTGGAAAAGGAACTTTATTTTGAAAAGACTGTGGAAGGAAAACGCAGGAAATAATCCTGTAGGAACATGTCAACAAATGTGTTTTAATTAATTAACTGTGATAATGGAGCCGGTGTGAGATCAGCAGCGACCTGAGGCCAGAGTTCCTCCAGTCGGGTCCATTTTCCTTTTTGAGGCTTTCAGGAGGAGTGATTGATGATTTGTCAGAGCGAATGAGTGTGAAGGACAGACGCCTGTCAGTCAAGCAGGAGGGACGGAGAGCACTTGTCACCGACTTGAGCCCAGGGGCTGTCAATCAAGACGCGGCGACATGAAGAGACAACCAACCCCCCCCCCCAACCCCACCCCCTCTTCCTCCGATAATGGTTCCAGTTCACAGTCTACGATCCCGCTGAAAATATAACAATGCAAATGTAATAACTTGCATATATATCGAAGATCTTAAGAACTTAAGGCGTTTCAAGTCTCTTAAATCCAAAACATCCATCAGAAAATCCTGTAATTTCCGCTTTTACCCCACCAGATTTATATTGGAGGTGGAGCCTCAACCATTCAGGGTTTTGATTGACAGCGCTCAAACCGACGGGCCCCAAACTAAACATTTGAGACGAGAGCCCACTGCGATAATAAACAGTGAGTTTGTTTTTATGCCAACAACCTCTGTGGTAAATATTTAAAAAAACACCTGAACACACCATTGTTAGGCAATCAAACCAAAGTAGCAAAACAGAGTGAAAATGAAGCATAGACTTCTATACAACCAGAGTCGCCGCCCCCTGGTGGTCAGGAGGGATAATGCAGCTTTAACACATGAAGCATAGACTTCTATACAACCAGAGGAGTCGCTGGGTGGTTGCTTTGAAGCCAAGAAGACAGAGTGTTGCGATTTTACTCACGAGGCCATCGGGGGCGCCTGGCAGGACCCCCGAGGACCCTGAGAACCCCCCACGAACCCGAGTCCCGGAATCTGAAGCTGCAGTAACGAAGTCCCGATGGACCATTGTTTCATATTAAAGCGCCAACGCCTTGAATACAGAGGGAGGGTCTGAGGTGTATAGGAGACGGTGTTGCATGAAGGATCAGAAGGTCAGACGTGGACCAATGAAAAGAGGTTTGATGAAAAAAGCATTAAATTAAACTTTCCTCACACCTGACCAAGCTTCACGAAGAATTAAAGGCTTCTTCTGGTCGTTCTCACGTGAGCAGCAGACAGACACGTGTCGTAGAAGGTTGAGGACTGCGTTCCTGCATGAGGACACACACAGAGGTCTCCTTCACAGCAGAGGGGGCTCCTTCAGTCCTCCATGGCCTCCAGTCTGCATCAGGTGACGCCGCTGCAGACATCGACCGGCCTTCCAGCTCCGGGTTTCATCTGACTTGAGCTTGGGAGGATGGGAGGTCGGCAGTTAGCAGGAGGGCGGGGGGGAGTATTGTTCACTCCCTCAGAGGGGACTTGGATCAGCAGGTGAGCAGAGAGACTCTGAAACTTTCCTTCACTGGCAGCCATTATTTTTTAGGAAGGCCAATCTATCAGTGACACACCACATTCTTTTTTAAATTAACTTTTTTTTTTAAATTTAAATTGAATTTAAATCTTCATCAATGTCTCTTTAGTTTCCCTCCGACACAGAAGCTGTTGTTATGCCGTTGTTATTGATTCCCATAAACTCTTGTCAACTACAAATATTTACATGTTGCAGACGAGGAAACAGACGCCAAGAAAGCAGGAAACACGTTATATTTAGAGGAAACGTTTCCATCAACAACCTCTATCACATGTTCTTCTTTCCATGTGGAAGTCTGTTGCGCTGCAGGTTTCCTTGCCACCGCCAACCGTCTGGTTCTAAAGGTCTCTCTCTAAAGGTCTGGTTCTAACGGTCTGCCTCTAACGGTCTGGTTCTAAAGGTCTGGTTCTAAAGGTCTGCCTCTAACGGTCTGGTTCTAAGGGTCTGGTTCTAACAGTCTGGTTCTAAAGGTCTGCCTCTAAAGGTCTGCCTCTGACGGTCTGGCTCTAAAGGTCTGGCTCTAAAGGTCTGGTTCTAAAGGTCTTGTTCTAAAAGTCTGGTTCTAAAGGTCTCTCTCTAAAGGTCTGTGTGGCTCTAAGCTGTGGCAGAGCTGTGTGCAGAGTGGGGGTGTGGGTCAGGGAACGTCTGAAGGTGTCATCAGCTGGTGAGAGGACAATCAGACCAGCCATCTAATCTAGGTCTGTGGGTATCTGTCCTCTGTCCCCATAATCTGAGGAGGACAGGGAGGAAGAGGGAAAGCAGAAGAGAGCGGTCAGAGCGCTCTCAAATAAAAACTGTTACCAACGTTCCTGTTCCTCTGCTTTCATTCCTTGGTGCTGGGGGGACCGGTGTGACGACAGCCACGAACCTGTCACAGTCTGGTTCTAAAGGTCTGCCTCTAACGGTCTGGTTCTAACAGTCTGGTTCTAAAGGTCTGCCTCTGACGGTCTGGCTCTAAAGGTCTGCCTCTAACGGTCTTGTTCTAAAAGTCTGGTTCTAAAGGTCTCTCTCTAAAGGTCTGGTTCTAAAGGTCTGCCTCTAATGGTCTGGTTCTAACGGTCTCTCTCTAAAGGTCTGGTTCTAAAGGTCTTGTTCTAAAAGTCTGGTTCTAAAGGTCTCTCTCTAAAGGTCTGGTTCTAAAGGTCTGCCTCTAACGGTCTGGTTCTAACGGTCTCTCTCTAAAGGTCTGGTTCTAAAGGTCTTGTTCTAAAAGTCTGGTTCTAAAGGTCTCACTCTAAAGGTCTGGTTCTAAAGGTCTTGTTCTAAAAGTCTGGTTCTAAAGGTCTCTCTCTAACGGTCTGGCTTTAAAGGTCTGGCTCTAAAGGTCTGCCTCTAACGGTCTGGTTCTAACAGTCTGGTTCTAAAGGTCTGCCTCTGACGGTCTGGCTCTGACGGTCTGGTTCTAACGGTCTGGTTCTAAAGGTCTGCCTCTAACGGTCTGGTTCTAAAGGTCTGCCTCTAATGGTCTGGTTCTAAAGGTCTGGTTCTAAAGGTCTGCCTCTGACGGTCTGGCTCTAAAGGTCTGCCTCTAACGGTATGGTTCTAAAGGTCTGCCTCTATAGATCTGGCTCTAACGGTCTGGTTCTAAAGGTCTGGCTCTAAAGGTCTCTCTCTAAAGGTCTGGTTCTAAAGGTCTGGCTCTAACGGTCTGGCTCTAAAGGTCTGGCTCTAAAGGTCTGGTTCTAAAGGTCTGGCTCTAAAGGTCTGGTTTTAAAGGTGAGGGATCCTCTGATGGTCTGGAGGTTCGGATGCTCGTTCTCCAACCGAGGCCAGAAGAATCCTCACGGACCACCAGGAGTCGTCTGCATAGAGTCGACTACTCTAGACAACTGAGGAGGAAGGCATTCTCCTGTGTGTGTGTGTGTGCGTTTGTCCGGCAGCGTCTCCGTGACAACGACCCGTGTTCTCGCTCTAAAGACCTCGTGGTGAAAGCGAGGGAAGAAGCCAGAAGACGAGCAGCGTTCATTATTCATGGAGCACACGGCGCCGTGTACACTAGAGCTCAGGTACAGAACGGAGAACAGGAGAACCCCCCCCCCCCCCTCAGAGGACAGAGGGACGCTTACAGTATGGAGGCACAGAGGGAGAGGTCCCCATGACGGATACCACTCTGGAGCTACACGCCCCCGATGTGAGGTCAAAGGTCAGGGATGTCTATGTGGACAGACTGTAAAGCCCGCTGAGGATAAGTTGTAATTTGTGATAATGGGCTGTACAAAATAAACTGAATATAAATGAATGTCCATCACAGTGTGGGGAAGAGGGTATTGAGGAAGAGGGTGGTGAGGAAGAGGGTAGTGAGGAAGAGGGTGGTGAGGAAGAGGGGGGTGAGGATGAGGGTCTTGAGGAGGAGGGTAGTGAGGAAGAGGGTGGTGAGGAAGAGGGTAGTGAGGATGAGGGTAGTGAGGAAGAGGGTGGTGAGGAAGAGGGTAGTGAGGAAGAGGGTGGTGAGGAAGAAGCACGGCACTGCTGGAAGGACTTTGCAGAGTTTTACATGAAAAGAGACTCGAGAGGACGAGAAGGCCCACAACTTTGGCCAAATACCAACTCGGCTTCACAGCCATGTTCCTGGACATGGAGTCCGACCTTCTAAAGATGACTTAATAACCTCATAAATAACTTTGCTTCCCTTGAGGAATAAAAACATGACGAAAGATGGACGAGTATTTCCTCAAGGAAAGAACCTTCAACTACACTCGAGTACATTCTGCAAAGGAACAGGAAGAGGAGGAGGAGGAGGGATGGATCTGATTCCCAGAATTGGACTCCTTGGTGTTTAGACTAATCCTGAACTTGATGAGTCAGAGGAATAAAGAGAGGGAGGAAATAATGAGGGAGGAAAAGTGAGAAGGCAGAGAGAGAGGGGGATACAGAGAGAGAGAGAGAGAGGATAATGAGACAGGAAAGGATAGGAGAGAGAGAGAGAGACAGACAGAGGGAGAGACACAGAGAGATGTCTTTTTATGGATTATTGGACTAATCGCCTCGTTATTGCTGCTGTCAGAGAGAGAGAACGAGAGACTACGATACAGAGAGAGAGAGAGGGGGGGGGACCAAAGAGAGAGAGAGAGACTATGATACAGAGAGAGGGGGGGAGGACAAAGAGAGAGAGAGAGATAGGCCACACACAGTACAACCTCCCACAGCATCCAACAAGACCCAGCCCTCCCTCCCCTCTCAGTCGCCTCTCGCCTTTCTCCTCCTTCAATTCAATTCAATTCAGTTTATTTGTATCGCCCAATTTCACAAATTACAAATTTGTCTCGGAGTGCTTTACAATCTGTACACATAGACATCCCTGCCCCAAAACCTCACATCGGATCAGGAAAAACTCCCAAATAACCCTTCAGGGGGAAAAAAAGGGAAGAAACCTTCAGGAGAGCAACAGAGGAGGATCCCTCTCCAGGATGGACAGAACAATAGATGTCATGTGTACAGAAGGACAGATTTAGAGTTTAAATACATTCAACGAATGTGACAGAGTGTATGAATAGTTCATAGTAGGCATATTCCACGATGGAGACCTCCACGATCCATCAGGCAGATGGCGGTGGGGAGGAGGAGTGGGCGGAGTCTCAACAGTGGGCGGAGTCTCAACAGGACAGTGGCGCAGTCAGGAGCAGGAATTCCACGACCCAGACCTCGATGATCCATCAGGCAGATAGGATCTATGCCGTCTCATAGGGTCCGATGACCCCATGAGACGTGAAGTCAAAAGGACTCCGGGGAGAAAGCAGTTAGTAACTGTGATTATCTCTCCCCTCCTCTTCCTCCTCCATGGTTTCTATGTGTTTCTCTGTTTCTCTCCTGCTTTCCAAACCAATCAGAGCATCTCAGCCGAAGAGCCAGAGGGGGAGGACACTGTTCTCCTCCCCTGCAGCTCCTCCATCGTATCCCCCTCCTCCTGGCCTCACTTTCATCAAACCCTCCTCCTCCTCCTCTCTCCTCGCCCTCCCCTTCCCCTTCCTGTTCCCTCTTCTCTCCTCGCCCTCGTTTCCTCCCCCTCAGGCCTCTGTGGAGAGTTGGGTCAGTGGTGGTGGTGGAGGAGGAGGAGGAGATAAGTCAGGAGGACTTCCACTTCATCTGTGAAATCCAAACGCGTCTAGGGGATTGAATGAGGTCCTCCCGGGCTCCAGGAGGTCCAGGAGGTCCTCATGGCTTCAGTCCCAAATGCTTGGCCAAGGGCGAGAGACCCTCCCCCCCCTCTTCTTTCCTCCTTCCTCTCCATAGTCTGGTAAGTCTCTTCCTCTTCGCATACAGGAGCGTCATCCCGTGGTCCCCGGGCCAGACCCCCCCCCCTCTATAGCCCAGGTATTACCCAGAATGCACTGCGAGCTGCAGCCTGTCAAGTGAGCCTCGTCTTCTTCTCTCCATATCATCCCCCTCTTCCCCTCCGTGATCTCCCTCTCCTATTAAATGATCTTTTCCCCGACTGCAACACTTTATTTAGGAAAAGATTTTAAAATGCAGATATAAATGATCTCGATGAAATAAAATGACCATTTATAGTTGAAGCTCCGCTCCGGGTGGAGCAGAGTCCAGGATGTTTTTCAATTTCTGTATTATTTTGTGCTTTTTTAATGAATGTTCTTTTGTCTTCGGTTGATGCCTTCATGTTTGAGGTGGAGCAGCTGGTGGTGTAATACACTCTGTATGGCTGCAGCTACGTCACGCTGCTCCATTAATGTTTCAGACTCTTGGCGTCCTCCAGCTTCAGCTTTAAAACAACTCGACGGGGATATGACGCAACACAGAGATCTTAATCTGTTTACGAGTAAACACCGAGTCACGTAACCGGGGCGGGAACAACAGACTCTAAAGACTCATCAGCACATTACTGTAAACCAGTGGTGGGCCGTCAGGGCCAGCAAGGCCTTCTCTGCTGGCCTAAACATCATCAGAATATAATTTTTTTTTTAAATAAATGTTCCCACAAATATGTATTCAATTATTCCCCAGAATAAGAGCTTTCCTCTTGGTTGCACTGCTTCCAGCCCCAGGTTGAAATTTGGAGGGCTGGTCTTTATGTTAGATCTTTTATCCAATCATATTCAGCCATCGTGTGTTGCCAGGGGGCTAAAATCTGCCCTCAGGCCTTCAGAATCAACATTGCGGGCGCTGGTAGCTTAAAGTGAATGGGAATGACAATGTTGTGTCAACCAATCAGCTTTAGAGTTGGCTCCTCTAGGCCTGCTAGCTGGCCCCGGAACCGGCACAGGAGCAGCTAGCAGGCGGAGTGCGTGCACGTCTTTTGATTGGATTACCAATATTGAGAGGCGGGGCCTATGGGCAGGTATATGCAGAACCTCAGAACTAGGAAACTGAATTTGATAAACGAATTAATTCGCGTACTACTAAGCTATTTTTTCAACCCACAATGGCGGAAGGAGGAGAAGATATCGATTTGGTCGAGGATATAATTATAACGCCATTCTCAAGACGAACTTTAAGACCGACGCCGACGCTACAAAGCCCGTCACAAGCGGGGAAGAGGTTCGTTCGCCACTTTCAAAGTTCCAACTATGAGCGCTATCAATGGCTCAGGCTCCGAGAAGCTCTGCACACCGGACTGCTGGGAATGCCTATTATTTGCAAGTGATCGATTTGGTGTTTGGAGCCACACTGGCTTTGCAAACTTGAGTTGTCTAACCGAGGCAGCAACGAGACACCAAAGTACGGCTCGGCACCTACAAGCATCGGTGCTTTTGAAAGCTTTTGGGGACACCCGAGCGGATCTACAGATCAACCAACAAGCGCGCAGGGCAACGGAGCTGCACAATGAAAAGGTGAAGAACAAGAGGGACATATTGAAAAGACTCATTCATTGTGTCATGTGTTTGGGTAAACAGGAACTTTCATCTTCATCATCACGGTGAAACTGCTTTGGGTGACAATGCGCTGTTTAGTGAACACACTGTAAAAAAAAGTTGGACTAAAAGCTCAAAGTTTGTGGACCAGAAATGGATAGAAGAAGAATATTAATATAACTCTGTTGCACTCGACTATGTTCTTGCCTATTAGTTGTACTGTATTGCACTCTTCCCCTGCAATTCTCTGAATAAAAATGTCAATTTCAAGGTGACGCAACGCCTGGTTATCCTGCGTCTCTGTCTAACTGTATCGTGTCTAGAGCCATGGCATCATAATGATAGTAATACGAGGTGGATTAATTAGGGTGGGACTGTGTAGGACCTCACTGAAGGCCCAGGCCCCAGGCCCACGGCACGCCACTGCTGTAAACATGACGGCTGATGATTAAAAGGTGTTTTATGATGGTGAAGGTGTCACGGGAGATGAGAAAATGAAGATGAAAAGATGAAGATGATAAGATGAAGATGAAAAGATGATAAGAAGATAAAGATGAATATGAGAAGATAAGATGAAAAGATAAGATGAAAAGATAAGATGAAAAGATGATGAGAAGATAAAGATGAAGATGAGAAGATAAGATGAGAAAGATAAGATGAGAAGATGACGAGAAGATAAAGATGAGAAGATGAAGATGAAAGGATGAGAAGATAAAGATGAAGAGGCCCTCACAGGTTGTTGAGAGGGCCTCAGGGGCAGCACACGGCCCACAATGCATTGCAGATACTAGACTGTTTACATATTCAGTGTTTTGGGGGACCAGAAGTGAAAGAGGGCCCTCGGTGGATCTCTGAGGGAACATTCCTCCGATCTTCTTTTCATTAAACGTCTAAAGAGACACTTGTCACGTTCTCGTGGTGTTTTCCATCTTTCTAGGAATCGCTTCCACCATCGAGCAGAACAACTCTAACGATCTCGTTCGCGACCCCGTTGCATGATGGGACGGATCCTGGGCAGCACGGTGGCTCAGTGGTTAGCACTGTCGCCTCACAGCAAGACAAATTTCCCCTTTGGACAAATTTCCCCTTGGGGATTAATAAAGTATATATCTATCTATCTAAGAAGGCTCTGGGTTCGAATCCCGGTCGTTCCAGGTCCTTTCTGTGTGGAGTTTGCATGTTCTCCTCGTGCCTGCGTGGGTTTACTCCGGGTACTCCGGTTTCCCCCACCATCATAAAGACATGCACCGCAGCCTCACCCCGGTTCATATGTGTAAATAACCCCATAAAAGGTTTATTGTTTTGTGTCGATTGCCTTATTTTGTATCTGCTCTATTGGTTTTGATGTATGCCTTTTTATATTGTATTGTTTTAATGATTTTGTATATGTTTTAATCTACTTCCTCTTGAAGCTAAATTTGACTTTTATTTTGAAATGTTAAAAGGAAGCGCACCTTTATTTGAGGTTAAAATCAGTGTTGCCAGGTCCGCGGTTTTCCCGTGGAATTGGCCTACTTTTGAAGTGTTGCCGCGGGTTGAATTTTGTGTCCGCTGGTTCGGGTAGACCTATTTTGCATGCAAATTACATGAATATCTTTAAATAAAAATCCATATTTTAAATGAAATAATTTATGCATACCCAAATCCTACCAAACTGACTCCAGATCAGCACGTACACACATGGACATGGACTTTAAAAGCAGCGTATATGGTTTGCCACGGGCATATTTTGAGTTCTGATATTGGGCTGGGTTTTATTGGCCATTGGGCTGGTTTTGTCACACAGACCTGGCAACCCTGGTTAAAATAACAAACTTGACAGAACGGCTAAATGTGACGGACGGATGCGCATTTCATGAAAAGTTTTGATAGTTTTAATGGACCCGTATGAGGCTAATGCTCTTACGGTGGTGACAAGGAGGTTTTTATTCAAGAGTTTTGGTTTATGTTTATACAACAAAAGAAAGGAAATAAAGCAGTTCACCAGCAGTAAAGTCTCACGCCGAATGATATACGGGGATCCGTTACAGTAAGAGCAAGAGCTCTCGAGCTACCTGCTAGTTACATCAAAGGAAGAACGTCACCTTTCCAGCTAACCTGCTGCATAGAAGACTACAACGGAATAAATGGACAACTTCTACACTTCTACGGACGGAATGGAGCAGGGCAGCGGTGAAATGAAGACGGGGACGTGGTAAAGTAGCAAGGAGACGGAGGAAGGCTAACGAAAATGGAGGGAAACGATGCTGCTCTGCGCAGCGAGGATAAAGCGCAACAGATAGAAAACCTTCGAAAGGTCATTCAAGAACATAAGGAAATGCTAGACAAGGAAACAGAACAAGGTGCTGTTAGACAAGAACTAAAAGAGTCTTTACAAAACAAACAGGACATTCTTGCTGAACTTTTAAATGATGAAGATGATGACGCAGATGTAGCTGTTAGACGCCATGACCGGACACGTGTTCCCACTGAAAAGATGCTAGCATACCTAAAGAGGAGCAGAGCAAACGGGAAAGGAGACTTGTTAGTCTTTATGAACAGTGGAAAGCCCAAGCTCATCAAGCATGTCAAGAACTTAAATCGGAGTGAACAGAAAGTCACTTGGCATCCCTCGCAGACAATTTGGAAACAAGGAAAATGGATATCATAAAATTGTATGATGAACTGAGAGGGTGCGGCCCACCCGATACTGAGCTAAGGCGTAAAGTTGATGCTTGTGCAGCAGTAACCGTTGACTTTATCAAAATCTTGTATGAGAGACTGACTGGCGTAAATGGAGAATATGATGCAGAATATGAAGGACAGCGCTTGCATGAGCTACTTAAGCCCGACTACGCCCGGTCCATTTATGGCTCCTCTGCTTCAGCGCTGACTGGCAGTCATGGCTCCATGCACTCAGGTGTTGCAGCCAAGCAGAAGCAGCGGCGGAGTTAGCTGCTAAGGAGGCTGAATATAAGATGCTAACGGAGGAAAAGAGACAAAAGGAAAAGATCAGAGTTTTAGAGGAAGAACACAGGAGGGAATTAGAAAAACACAAGGCCGTATTAGAACGATTGCAAGCTGAAAAAGATGTAAAGGTGGCCCAAGCCAGACTTGAAGTATATGACAGAGAAGTGAAAGAGGAGTCTGAAGCCCAGTCCTTTAAGTCATTTCAGGACCCTATACGCTCCATTCCCCCTGCCACAATACACCCTCACACCGTTGTCTCTCCATCTCCTCCCATTGCTGTATCCTGCCTCGCACAAGCTGTTCAGGACAGCCTTGCTATCAACAGACTTCCAATGCCAGAGCCCACAGTGTTTAACGGCAATCCAATTGACTTTGTGGAGTGGAAGGCTTCTTTTATGTCGCTTATAGATTGAAAGAACATTCCCACTACCGATAAGCTGCACTACCTCAAGAGATATGCAGGTGGCTCAGCTCGCAAATGTCTAGAAGGAACGTTCTATCGTAGTGACAGCGAAGCTTACAGTGACGCTTGGAACCAGCTCAATCAGAGGTATGGCCAGCCATTTATCATTCAAAAGGCTTTTAGAGAAAAGTTATCCAACTGGTCAAAGATACAGTCTAAAGATGCCGAAGGACTGAGAGATTTCTCAGATTTCTTAAATGCCTGTCTGCAGGCAATACCCCATGTAAAAGGCTTAAACATCCTAAACGATTGTGAGGAAAATCAGAAGTTGATGCGCAAACTGCCAGAGTGGCTCGCCTCAAGATGGAACCGGCAAGTAACATTGCGTCTCATGGAGGGAAAGGATTTCCCTAGCTTCAAGGACTTTGCCAAGTTCATGTCCGTGGAGGCCGAATCCGCCTGCAATCCAATCACCTCTTTCCTCGCTCTCCATTCAGCTGAGACCTTGATAGGCTACAATTGTCCAGGAGCTCTCATACCCAGACGTGTGATAGCAGGAAAAGATGATGAACCCTTTGCTATTCTTTCAGACTTAGGGTGGAGTATTGTTGGCTGTTCAGCAGCTCACTCTGATGCACAATTGTCAAACGGTCACTGTCACAGAGTAAACGTGAAGGAGCTGCCTGCAGTGACTCAATGGATGCAAGAAGAATTCTCGAGACTGATTTCAGAGACAATCAAGGAGATGGCAAAACAGTCTCTCAAGAAGATTTGATTTCTCTTGACGAACAGAAGGGAAATATAAATATAAACAGACATGGACATTATGAAATGCATTATGCACATCATGGATTAAAGCAGATCGCCAAAGAACAGAGTCACACACACCCATTAGGGTCACAGGTCATTGCCAGATTCTTTTATGTAAACGATGGCATCATTAGTGTTGAGTCTGCTGAAAAGATAGATAGATAGATGAAATCCAAGGGAAATTTGTCGGGAGGTGGTGGATGGCAAAGGAGGCACATGAGCTGTGTGCAAACAAAGGTTTAAGGAGTCACAAAGTTGTGTCCAACAACTGTGCTGTTCTCCAGAGCATCCCCTCAACAGAACATCCTACAGACATCAAAGTAAAGGATCTGAGATTCAATGACCCAGCATTAGAGAGAGCACTGGGAATAAACTGGAACATCGAGAGTGACTGTTTCAACCTCAAGGTTTCACTAAAGAACCAGCCCGCAACACGGCGCGGCATTCTGTCATCTGTCGCCTCCGTACATGACCCGCTGGGCTTCGTGGCTCCATACCTCCTCAATGGAAAGAATATTCTTCAGGATATGGGCCATCAAGAAACAGGATGGGATAACCCAATTCCAGGGCAGTTGAAATCACGGTGGGAGAAATGGCCAGATGACTTTGTTAAGATGGAAAGGATACAAATAGCCAGCAGGCTCTGAACAGGTGTTAAAAACAGAATTACATCGCTTCTCAGATGCCAGCACCACGGACTATGGCCAATGCACATACCTGAGACTGAAGAATGAAAAAGAGGATCTTTACGGACGAAAGAGGTGGCACCAGGTGCAGTACTTGACGGAGCAGTTTTGGAGTAGATGGTAAAAGGAGTGCCTCCACAACATCACAAACAGACAGTGCTGGCAGAGCACTAAAAGAAACCTGCAGGTTGGTGGTATAGTACCGGACGCTGAGGACACTACCACGAAGCAAATGGAGACTTGGGACAGTCTCAGAAGTCATTCAAGGCAAAGATGGACTTGTGAGACATGTTAAAATCTTGTTTGGAGAGAAAGAACGGAACCACAAAGGAGAGCGCACCAGCAGGCCTGCTTTGGAGCGCCCTGTCCAGAAATTAGTTTTATTGCTCGAAGCTGTTAATCACTAAGCATTTAAGAAATATGATATAGTTTACTGTGTGGTATAGCCTATACATTTGAAGGGTAATGCTGTAAGTGGAAATTTTGTGTTTTAGGTTTCCATTTTGTAAAACACTGTAATTTGGTGGGAGTGTAAATAACCCCTTAAAAGGTTTATTGTTTTGTGTTGATTGCCTTATTTTGTATCTGCTCTATTGGTTTTGATGTATGCCTTTTTATATTGTATTGTTTTAATGATTTTGTATGTTTTAATCTACTTCCTCTTTAAGCTAAATTTGACTTTTATTTTTGAAATGTTAAAAGGAAGCGCACCTTTATTTTAGGTTAAAATAACAAACTTGACGGACCGGCTAAATGTGACGGACGGATGCGCATTTCATGAAAAGTTTTGATAGTTTTAATGGACCCGTATGAGGCTAATGCTCTTACGGTGGTGACAAGGAGGTTTTTATTCAAGAGTTTTGGTTTATGTTTATCCAACGAAAGAAAGGAAATAAAGAAGTTCACCAGCAGTAAAGTCTCACGCCGAATGATATACGGGGATCCGTTACAGTATAGATGTGAATGAATGTTGGTGGTGGTCGGAGGGGCCGTAGGCGCTGATTGGCTGCCACGCTTCCGTCAGTCTGCCCCAGGGCAGCTGTGGCTACTGATGTAGCTTACCACCACCGGGATGACTGTGTGTGGATGACTACTGGACTCTGGACTCTGTAAAGCGACTTCGGGTGCCTTGAGAAGCGCTATATAAAATAAATGATTACTATTATTTATTATTATCCTCGTGAGCGCTGAAGCGAACGCAACGTGTTGAATTATGTACGGCAGCGTCGACCTGAAGGCTCGAGCTGCGATGCGGGTTTCACCAAAGAATCATCATTAATGAAGGTAATAATCTGAATAAAAAGGTGTAGAAATCTCTTAATTGTGTTTAATAATGAAACACTGTCCATCTGGTGTGTCGGTGCCTCCTCAAAGCCTCCAGGACACCCACTTGGCCTCTGTTTCTCAGGCTGTGCTTAAGGTTTAATAATTGATGCCCTGAAAGTAACTTCTCCTTAAAGGCTGTAGACATTAAAACAAACTAAAAAAAAAAAAGGCTTCGTGAGACTTTTTTGGGGGGGGGGGAACAAATCTCCCAAAACAGCTGGAAGGGTTTAACATCCTTAAAGATTGTAAAACCACAAGATATGAATATATTATTCTCCTCCTCCGCCCACTGGAAGCTTCTTAAATATCATAAACCACGACGACACTTGAGAAGCATCAGATATAGATATAAAGATATAGATATATAGATATATAAAACTTTAGATCTAGAACACTACAATTACAAGAACTAATAGAAAATGTAATGTAATAAGCACACAATCTAAACATAAAGAGGTCAGTGACGATGTTTTGGGAAAAACATGAACACTCGTCTGTAATCACATTATATTCTTTTATATTGTTTTTATTATATTATATAAAAAAATGGACCAAGTGGGAAAGTTTGACTGCAAAGAGTTGTGTGTTCCTCTGAAGTGTCTACTGGGGTTCCTGCAAAAGATAGTCATTTTTAATGCAACACATAGGCGCATATTTATAGTCCTAAAGGAAGGAAGGAAGGAAGGAAGGAAGGACCCTAGCCAGACCAGATATTCCCTCGGTGCTGCATTGCGTCTGCACATTGCAACCAATGTGTGGTAAATGTTATACAAAGATGTGATTATGGAAAATGGATTATAGTGATAATAAAACTAGAAAGATCTTTTGATTTAACCCTTGTGTTGCCTTCGGGTCATTTTGACCCGAATCAATATTACACCCTCCCCCCGCCTTAGGATTAATTTGACCCCATTCAATGTTTAATGTCGGTGTTCTTTCGGTAGTCAACAAACAAACATAAAGTGCCTCACACTTAAACTTGGAAAACAATATTAATTCTAATAATTTTCTGGAGGTTTTAATTGCTGGCGTCAAATTGAACCCAAAGGGTAAAATATGTTAGTAAATATAAAGGTAACAGGAGGGTGAAACATTGAATCGGGTCAAAATGACCCAAAGGCGGGGGGAGGGTGTAATATTGATTCGGGTCAAAATGACCCTAAGGCAACACAAGGGTTAAAGAGAATTCTGCACACGAGAAAAAGAGAATTGATGTATAATGAGTAAAATGCATCTATCATATATATATAAAAATATATATACAAATATTTATGTAAATATATATATATAAAAATATATATCTATATATAAATGTATATGAATATAAATATTTAAAAATATATAAATATTTATATATATACAAATATATAATATGTATATATAGAAACATATATAAAAACAAACATATATATATATAATTAAATATATATAAATAAATATATATATAAATATATATATAAATATGTATAATTTCCCACTTGGATGATCTCCCACATTAACGACAGTTTGCAATAATCATGCGTGTAACATGCTCTCGTTTTTTTAGCGGCGTGCCGTCGCCTGCTGTGCCTCCACTCATTAACTCATTAACTACAACCCACCCATTACACGCTCTGCAATACATTTTCATGAAGAGAGATCAATCACGACACATGAGGCCTCAGGTAGCTCCTCCACTAGACCAGTAGCACAGAGTCATGGCTGATATCCACCCTGTTGGTCCCTCTCCATGGTCATGTTTATCCCACACAGGGTTTTGATTGACACCTCCGTGTTTCCTCACGCGCTCACGCCCACTCGCGTCTCAAACCATTATACATGCTGGCACACAGACGCCTGAGCAGACGGTCGCCAGCGAGGAAACAATGATTCACATCTCATGACTAAGATGTGATTTGAGCTGGTGGGATCAGTGAGGCTGAGCGTCCTCATGTTCCCACTGAGACAGCAGTACACCGGTTCACACGCACACCGACGTGCACGTCTTCAGCGTGTGCATCGTACGCTTCTGCTGAACCGCGGACACATTGAATGTGAAGATGAAAACATCGTTGTTTAAAGTGATTAGGTATGATGACGAGTGTTGGGAGAGGTGGACGAGTCACAGGTCAAACAGACCAGGAGGCTCTCCAACAGAGGTCAGAGCAAAACCTACAAACAAGTTATATAATCCTACTAAATACATTCCTATGTACGCTGAGTCATCATTTCTTCTGTGGCCTAAACTAGGGTGAGTTAGAGTGAGTTAGGGTGAGTTAGAGTGAGTTAGAGTGAGTTAGGGGAGTTAGGGTGAGTTAGAGTGAGTTAGGGTGAGTTAGGGTGAGTTAGGGGAGTTAGGGTGAGTTAGAGTGAGTTAGGGCGAGTTAGAGTGAGTTAGGGTGAGTTAGAGTGAGAGGGTGAGTTAGGGTGAGTTAGAGTGAGTTAGGGTCAGAGTGAGTTAGAGTCAGTTAGAGTTAGAGTGAGGGTGAGTAAGTGTGAGTGAGGGTGAGTTAGAGTGAGTGAGGGTGAGTTAGAGTGAGTGAGGGTGAGTTAGAGTGAGTTAGAGTGAGTAAGTGTGAGTGAGGGTGAGTTAGAGTGAGTTTGGGTGAGAGTGAGTTAGGGTCAGAGTGAGTTAGAGTGAGTTAGAGTTAGAGTGAGGGTGAGTAAGTGTGAGTGAGGGTGAGTTAGGGAGGCCGATATGAGACGTGTTCCTTCCAATCCTTCATCACATGTTTCTTCACGCCAACACACATCAGAACTTCCACCTGGGGGCTCCACCTGACACCTTACAGGTGAACATCAGATCCCTGTGACTCCGCCCCCTACTCACATCCCACCATCATCATGGCCACGGAGAAGATCTTCTCCCCGTCGCTGGTGGGGGCGATGTTTCCGAAGCCGATGGTGGTGAGGCTGGTCATGGTGAAGTACAGCGAGGTGATGTACAGCGAGTCTTTGCCGGGGCCGCCGCCCCACCGCCCGTCGCCGCTGGCGTTGTAGCGGTACGGCGACCCGATGCTGAGCGCTAGCTGGTAGAGCCAGCTGTCCACCTTGATGGTGTTGGTGACCTCATCGATGACCTCGTAGTCCCCGATGCTGTACCTGTCGGGGACAAGGCAGTGCGACATATATATATATATATATACACACACACACAGACATATATATATACACACACATATATATTTAAAAAATATATTATATATATATACACAGTATATATATAATATAATATATATATTATATATTATAAAATACTTACTTTCAATATATAATATAAGTGGTCATTTTGCAGAGAAACCCATTGACTAACAAATATATGTATATATATATAATATACATTATATCAATATAATATATATAAATATGTTATATATAAATGCCCATTTAATATTACATATACAAATTCTTTTTTACACCTCTGAACAACAACGCGTTTATTTCGGGTGACAAAATGAAAAAAAGAGTTATAATTTTGCGAGAAAAAGGAAAGTGATTATTAATTACAGTATTCTACTTTCTACTCATGTTACACCTGTTTTTATGTGTTTTTATTTTATGGCCGTTGGGTTTTCAGATAAATATCTGAGATGTATTTGTTCTTGTGCATGTAACTTTAATCTTAGAGAATATTTGAGGTCATTTTCCTAGTTAATTGAGATATATTTTCATTTATTGTAATTTTTATAAAAGGGGGGACACAAAAAAGTAGAAAATGACTACAATATGAGACAAAATATCCTTAAAAAATACTTAATCCTCCAATTATTTATGCACACTATTTACCAAACACACTAAATATAAAGTATAAATCTCAAACGATGAATATGGTTATTAAAACAATTAATCATTCATGTGAAGCAACATTTAAGGAGTCGAGGCTCGTATTCAGTTATCAGGGCAGATCACTTTATATTAAAACTGAAAACACAGAACTATACATTAAAGAAAGGATGAGCCCACATAACCAGTTAGAACCAGTTAGAACCGGCCAGGAGGCTAAACTCCCAGCAGCCACTGGGGGCTCCCTGGGTGTGGCCAGCGTACCAGATGCAAGCGAGCCAGTGGGCCACCAGGCCGAACACGCAGACCAGCAGCACCAGCACCGCGGCGCCGTACTCCAGGTAGTGGTCCAGCTTTCGGGCAACCCGGCCCAGACGCAGCAGGCGGACCACCTTCAGGGAGCTGAACAGGCTGCTCATGCCCTGGGGGGGGGATGACATCACTAGTTAAACACACCTGCTGTGAGACTGGAGCAGCTAACATGCTACCGAGCGGACAGAGCCCTCGCTGATGGAGGGAAAACTCGCGGCGGCGGGGTATGTGTTTACATCCGGGACGCATGGTGCCGGGACGCTGCCGTGGTATGTAGACACTGCTCACCACTGGCGGAGTTTATGATCGTAAGGTGCCGTCCTTTTTATCTGCCGAGGGAATTTACGGCGATTCTGCTAGTCGCTGTTTACATCCCCCCGACCTCCAACAACAGTGATAGAAATGCGGCACTTTGTGAACTGTATCAGGCCATCAGTGAACAACAGACGGCTCACCCAGACGGCTTCACAATCTTTGCTGGAGATTTCAACCATGCAAACCTTAAAACTGTCCTTCCCAAACTACACCAGCATGTTGATTTCCCTACAAGAGGAGACAACATTTTGGATCTGGTCTACACAATCCACAAAGGAGCGTACAAGGCCTCCCCCCTCCCCCACATAGGTCTCTCTGACCACATCACCGTCATGCTAATGCCAGCATACAGACCCAGAGTGAAAGCCTCCAGACCGGTTCTGAAGCAGGTACGGGTGTGGCCAGAGGGGGCCTCCTGCGCTCTCCAAGACTGCTTTGACTCAACAGACTGGGGAATGTTTAAACAGGCAGCCACATACAACGACCACACTGACATTGGGAGTACACAGACACTGTTACTTCTTACATTAGCAAGTGCATTGATGATGTGACCCATGTAAAGACCATCACCACTCGGGCTAACCAGAAGCCGTGGCTAACAGGGGAAGTCCATCGGCTGCTGAGGACTAGAAATAGGGTCTTCAGAGCTGGGGGAAACGGACCTGAAAACAGCGAGCCAACCTGTCCCACGGCATCAGGCAAGCAAAAATTCCTACACAAAAAAGATAACCCGGCACTTTAAAGACAGCAGAGACACACGCAGCCTGTGGCGGGGCATTCAGACCATCACAGACTATAAACCCACGCCACAGAACTGCGACAGCAACATCTCTCTGCTAAACAACCTCAACAGCTTCTTTGCCGGTTTGAAGCACAGAACAGCACTCGTCCACACAAGACTCCGCCCCCTCCCCATGATCAGGTTCTGTGCCTGTCTGCTGCCAGCGTGAAGAGGACTCTCTCGTCCATCAACACCCACAAGGCAACAGGTCCAGACAACATCCCTGGTCGTGTGCTGAAGGACTGCGCAGAGGAGCTTAAGGGCGTCTTCACGGATGTCTTTAATACTTCTCTGAGACAAGCTGTTGTTCCATCATGCTTCAAGGTAACCACCATCATACCTGTGCCAAAGAAATCCACTCCGTCCTGCTTCAACGACTATCGTCCAGTGGCACTGACCCCCATAATCATGAAGTGCTTTGAGCGACTAGTCATGTCGCATATCAAATCCATTCTCCCCCCCACTCTGGACCCTTTCCAGTTTGCATACCGGGCCAAACGGTCCACGGAGGATGCAATCTGCTCTGCTCTCCACCCAGCCCTCACCCACCTGGACAAAAAGACTCCTATGTAAGAATGCTGTTCATAGACTTTAGCTCAGCATTCAACGCAATCATCCCACAACAACTAATCTGCAAACTTGACCAGCTGGGGCTCAACACCTCGCTGTGTAACTGGCTGCTGGACTTCCTGAGTGAGAGGCCACAAGCAGTACGTGTTGGCAACAACACCTCGAGCAGCATCACACTCAGCACAGGGGCCCCTCAGGGCTGTGTGCTCAGTCCCTGCTCTTCACCTTGCTGACTCACGACTGCAAAACCAGCTACAGCACCAATCACATGGTCAAGTTTGCAGACGACACAACATTGATAGGTCTCATCACCAAGGATGACGAGACCCTCTACAGGAGGGAGGTCAACCTTCTGACCACGTGGTGAGTCAACAACCTCCTGCTCAACAACAGCAAGACCAAAGAGATCGTTGTTGACTTCCGGAAAGGCCACACCCATCACCCACCACTGACCATCAACGGTGCGGACATTGAGCAGGTCAGCAGCACCAAATTCCTGGGGTGGAAATCAGTGAGGACCTCTCGTGGACAGCAAACACTACATCGCTGGCAAAGAAAGCACAGAGGCGCCTCTACTTCCTCCGGAAACTGAGGAAAGCAGGAGCCCCCATCCATCATGTGCACCTTCTACCGCGGCACCATCGAGAGTATCCTGACCAACTGCATCACTGTGTGGGCGGAAGCTCCACAGACCACAGCAGGAACGCCCTGCAGCGCATAGTGAAGGCAGCTGGAAGGATCATGGGTGCCTCACTCCCCCCCCTCCCATCCCTGCAGGACATATACAACACCCGCCTCACCCGCAAAGCGACCTCGATTGTGAGTGACCCTGCCACCCCTCACACGGTCTCTTCAGCCTCCTGCCCTCTGGGAGATACGAGCCTCGGGCTCACACCGCCAGGCTGTCCAACAGCTTCATCCACCAGGCTGTCAGGAAGCTGAACTCTCCCCATCCTCCCACTCCGTCCTCTTTCAGACTCACATGTCTGAATGCTGCTAGCACAATTTATGTTGTCTATATGTTTACATGTTTCTTACTATTTTTGCACTTTATGTTGTCTATGCACTTTATGTTGTCTATATGTTCACATGCTTTTTACTATTTTTGCACTCTATGTTGTCTATATGTTGCACAATTCACTTTATGTTGGACAGAAGAGAAACGCAATTTCGATCTTCTGTATGTTTGCACATATGGAAAATTGACAAATAAAACTGACTTTGACTTTGCTCAGGTGTGTTTTACAGAGTTTTATATAAATCAGTTTTTATAAGAATAATTATTCATTATTTGTGATTAAAGTGTGTGGGTGTGTGTGTGTGTGTGTGAGAGACAGTCAGTTACACAATCTATACTCTTCCTTTGAAAAGCCCAAACAGGAAGTAAATGCAGAACCTGGAACTCGGGAGGCCAGAACCTGGACCTCGAGAGACTAGAACCTGGACCTTGAATAAAGGAGGAGTGTTTCCAGGATTATTTACTTTGTTTACTTTTAAAACGCCTCAGAGCCAGAACAAGTCCATCAGCCTCTCGGATCAGCCTCCATCCTCACGCTCTCCGTCTCCACCTTGGTCTTTGCTTTTTAGTGAACCGGCGAACAGGAAGTGACATAGAGACTCCGTATATGTCTCTCGTGTCAACCTGTCAATCACCTGGTAGCCCCGCCCCTAAAGCGTCCCCTGCTTTATGGTCTGTGTGACTCTAAATGACCATAATGTACTAAATGATGACATCATGCTGTATAGAAGAAGACTTGAAACTAGAGACTGAGACATAAACTCATGTTTACAATGTTTACGGAGAGAAGTCGAGTCATTCATATAGACTTCTTTACAACCAGAGGAGTTGCCCCCTGGTGGTCAGCAGAGAGAATGCAGCTTTAACACATGATTCAAGTTTCTCACAGATTAAATTTTTTTTAGTCTTCCTGTTCCTAAAATAAAGATAGAAAATAGAAATGTTCAGAAATATGATCCTTGAGGTTTAATCGGCTCACGTGTGTTGATCGAACACCGTCGACCTTTTCTCCCCTTCACGTAACTCGTTGCTCCTCTGAGCTCCTGGAGGACGAGGAGGTGCGTTCAGGTCATATTGTACAGATGGGAACACAAGCTCAGGTCTAATTATCGACTCGCTCCTGCTGTGAGAAGTCCACAAAGAGATGGAGAATACCCTTCATTTTGTTTTCTAAAGGTTGAACTGTATTAATTAATCACAAAATTATATTAAACCAAATATACTGAGTTCATCCTGGTGTTTCACGTGTTGACAGGATTTGACACCAGGGGGCGACTTCACCGGTTGTTTGATTCATTTTGTAAACGACGGTCCGTTGTTGTTGCCTAAAATGTCTTTTCTGTGTTCGTGGAGTTTAGCTCCTCCCGTGTGTGTCAAACTCTATCTTCACATAGATAAAAGTAATTACTTGTTATAATAATGCTTTCCAATCCCCTCCCTCTCTCTCTAACATGCACAGTGCTCATCCCCCCCCCCCCCCCCCCCGACTCCACAGCTTCCTGCGGGGCCCTGTCAGCTTGGCCGTGGCAACATGCGCGCCATGTGGAAAGGTCAGCCCGGACTAGACCTTTGCTGAGCCGCCGCGGCGCCTGCAGACGCCCGTCGTGAGCTCCTCGGTGACGGCAGGTGGCTTCAGGACCCTGTTGGGGGGGGGATCGGGTGGGGTTCTCCACCTTCACCCACCCTGCTGCTACGTGACGCAGCATCAGCACCACTCCTCATCCTCCTCCCTGTGAGCGTCTTACATCATTGTGTTGGACTTCTTCTTCACGTTGGTGTAACTGAGGCTCCGTGTGAGGACTCCTCCCCTCACCTCGCAGAGCGTGTTGGTGGGACTTTAATAGAAAACCGCGTAAAGCATCGATTAGATTGAGTTTTTTTGGGCTGGTCGACACACAGACAAGCGATCTGAAGCCTTGTGACAAGAAACAATCAGATAAATAGTCAGCAGATGACCAAAAACAACACCTGCTCATACAGAGCACACACACCTGCTTCGTGGGGACCTCACCATCCCCACAAAGCAGGTGTGTGTGTGTGTGTGTGTCCGTACATCAGCTGAATATCAGCTGAATATCAGCTGAATGTCACCAGCTCGGCGCGGCTTTCTAAACTAAAAATACTTCCAGCAGAAGTCGGTCCACAGTCGGTCGATAATAATCTGAGCTTCCTCCGTCCCGCTGAACCTGAAGGCACCACCTCACGCCCTCAGCCGGCATCATCTGTTCTTACAGCCTCAAAAAACGAGATGGGACGAGAGAGCTCGAGAGACACGAAGGCTCCATGTTGGGCGTAGAGATAAATATTCGCCACTACTATCACACAAATATCCAAAAACATTTCTTTACTTGGAACAATCTGTTCTAAGCACTCAATATATATATATATATATATATATTTTGTATGCAACTTAAAAAGAGGTAAAGTATCCCAGGAGGGCCGTGATGCCTTCACTGCCTGTGGGATAACAAACAATAACAAACAGGAGATGCTTCTTTCTGATTGGCTGAAGGTTGTGTCCAGTAAAAACAATTTAACCTCTTTAACTCCTCCATCCTTTATGCTCCAAGTTCACTACACACTACTTCTTCCCCTTACAGCAACTTAAAGCGACATGTTCCCACCACCAACTACGTGAGATTTAAAACAAATATATTTATAAATTAGCATCCATTCAAATAAAAAGCTTACGGGGCCCTCGGCTTTAAAGAAAGGTGGAGAACCTCTGGACTTAGCCGCCCTCGAGCTTCAGTTTCCATCGTGTGCATTTATTTGTTCGGGTTAAAATATGCTTGTTTGTTTCATAGTTACTATGTCACGCAATTCACGGGTGGTCTCCTGGGTGAAAGTCCTGCGTAACTTAATGCACAGTAAATGTGTTACGGAGCTCAAAGAGAGTCAACGTTGACTTGTGGTTTCACAAACTTAGAACAACAATTCTTAATTATTATTCAGAGTTGTTTCCCAAGTCGCAGACGATTGGGAAACAATTCTGATGACTGATTAATAATTTAATAATAAGTAAATAAAATCATCAACACCTCGAGGATACGACAAGAACCAGTCTAGAGAGAAAAAAGATACGGGTGTCTTTTATAGCTGCGAACAACAATTAAAGCGTTTGTGCGTTGGTGTAATTGTTGCTCAGGACCAGAATAAAAAGGAGTGGTGCAATCATTTAATGACGTTAAAAAACAAATTTAATAGATGGTAAAAATGTTGTTGCTGGCAGCTTAATGACTGGTATTATTATTATTAATATTATTACGTTGGCAGGCGGAGACGCAGGAACAAACCCACACAGCATGTGTTCACTAAAGTTTATTTAAATATAAATAAAACGACAAACACACACCCACTCGTGAAAATATTAAATGCTCAAATGTTTAAATAACACACACACAAAAACTGAGAAACGCTCGTGAGCAATTATCTATTTTTTCTAGGGCTGTCAGCATTAACGCTAATTAATCTATGCGATTATTTTGGCCGCGATTAACGCACTAAAATATTTGAACGCAGCTTTGTTTACTTCCGGTATGCGTTGACCCCTGACACAAAGACGCTGCGTGCTGCAGTCAGTTGATTAGGAGAGACAGAGACGGTAGTTAATGATGCAGAAAGCTGTGGGATTGATGGGCGGAAAGTTTCACTTTAAGAGGCAAAGTGACGGAACAATCGTCAAAACAACATCTACCCTGCGCGGCACACAGTCTGCAAAGGACCATGACTGTTGCCCTATAGACAGTGGTTTGGAGAACGTCCTGGCTAAATGTCGTAAGATTGTTGGGCACTTGAAACACAGCCTGAGTTGAAGGCACAGCAAACTGCACAAGGACAGCAGGAAGAGTCGCTAGTTCAAGATGTTGCCACCCGGTGGACTTCTGCCGTGGAGATGATCAAACGGATTCAGCGAAACAAGGGTCGGCTTGCTGCCCCCCTGGCTCAGCACAAGACCAACATCTCATGTCGACTGCTCCGGAGCTGGCTGAACTGGACCAGTTGGAGCAGCTCCTTGAACCATGCAGGCAAGTCCACTCTCTGACCTCTCATGTGCATTTCTTTTGTCTGCCTCGAACTGTGTGTTTGTGTGCGTGTGCATGTTAGTGTGTGTAGCAAGCAAAACCCTATTAAACAGAACAGAATCTGGAATAAAAATGTATCTATCTATTTGGTCTATTTACAGACACTTTCTGTTCGTCTAACATCTGTGTGTCTATGCTATCTCTCTGTCTCTCTGTCTGTCTGTCTATCTGTCTGTCTCTATATCTATCTATCTATCTATCTGATCTATCTATCCAGGCCTACTTACTCTCTTCCTCTGCTAGTATTTTCTGCGTATGGCCTAAGCTACTCCTCTCCCCGACTTCTCTCATTCCATCTGTGTCTCTGCTCTCCCTTTCTTTTCGATAGGGCCTATATTTGTACTCGATGTCGCCTACCCCCACTCTCTCTCTTTCTCTCTCTCTCATGTCATCTCTCTGGTTTTTTATGCATGTTTATATGTGTAGGGCTACGTATACTCTCCCTTTGCTAATGTTTTCTGAGTGTGGACTTCCTTGTACTCTGTCTCAGTTTGTAGGCTGTGTGTGTGCTCTCCCTCTGACAGTCTTTCTTTGAGTCGGGCCTATATTCTACTCCAGTGGTCCCCAAACTACGGCCCGCGGGCCGGATTCGGCCCGCCTCCACATTTGGACCGGCCCCCTGAACAATATCAGAGACGCGTTCCGAATTATTATTTTTTTCACCTGGCCCGCTGCCGTTGAGATTGCAGTGAGACGCGGAGAAAATGTGAAGTGGTGCTCTTCGCAATAAAAGATCTTTGATGGGACGTGTCGCGTCTCGGCCAATCAGCGTTCAGATGTCGACAGCATTTGGGAAGTTAGGTTAGCTTGAATGTTAGTCCGCTACATCTGCTGCTGTCACGCTGCACGGTGTAGCGATACTAACAGAGTACCCGTACGTTAAAAACGATGTGATTTAGCATATTTTTAGTATCGATACTTCATTAAAAGAGCGATCAGAGCGCACGCGCTGCTCCGCTCCGTTAAATGCTGCCTGCACGCGCAGCGCTCACAGGTGAGCACACTCTCACTTCTCACTAGCACCCCCCCCCCCCCGGCTGGAGACAAGGGAAACGTTATGTGGCCCTCTCAGGAAAATGTTTGGGGACCCCTGTTCTACTCTATGCTCCCTCTATCTCGCTCCACTTTTGCTTCCACTCTGCTAGTATTCTCTGTTTCCCCATCCTGTGTGTGTGAGAGTGATTGTTTTAAGGCCCTTATTAAAACATGCCTGCACCTTTTATTGCATATATGTGACTGAACTACTGGGAGGAGAGCAGTATGTTTCCTGTTCAGTGGTCTTAGCAGCCTTGTGCCACCTGTCCAGAGTGATGGAGTCATCTGATGATGATCCCATCTACGTGGTGATTTCAAAGACACCTTTACTGCAGACCTTGCCATACGCAAAGAGAATAACAATCTGAAGATGCTGAAAATTGCGACCAATACACCTTTTTTTTAAACTAATCTGGATGATGTCTAACTGAAGAAACAATTTATCATACAAGTGTACTGGTCCCAGTTCAACAGTCCCATCACCAGAGTACTGGTCCCAGTTCAACAGACCCATCACCAGTGTACTGGTCCCAGTTCAACAGACCATCCCCAGTGTACTGGTCCCAGTTCAACAGACCCATCACCAGTGTACTGGTCCAAGTTCAACAGACCCATCACCAGTGTACTGGTCCCAGTTCAACAGACCCATCCCCAGTGTACTGGTCCAAGTTCAACAGACCCATCACCAGTGTACTGGTCCCAGTTCAACAGACCCATCCCCAGTGAACTGGTCCCAGTACAACAGACCCATCACCAGTGCACTGGTCCCAGTTTAAATACATACACGTTAATTTTCTCTTTAGTGTTTCATTACAGTAGAACCAGATTACACTGTAAAGTTAGGAGTGCCCATTACTTTCAAATTCCTCATTCAAAATGGCCTCCGTTAAAAACAGAACACTATGAATTATTAATCAGGAAACTTAACGAGCTTATTAGCTAATCAAGGCACCTGCTGTTGTGCGTCTGGTACGAGACAAACAGACGCAGCAGGACACACGAAAACACAACTTAATTATTTCTAATTGTCTTTTTCATTTGGGGAACTTTTCGGGTTGGATTTCCTCCGGACCAATCAGCAGCCGGCAGGAAACGGTTGTCACTAGCTCAGGACTAAAACACGGAGAAACAGAGTTCAGTTCTTCTGGTCCACGTGCCTGAAAGCTGCAGGTCTGTCAAGACCCTCAGAGACCCCCAGAGACCCTCAAAGACCCCATGAGACCCTCTGAGACCCTCAGCTCCTTTGAATCCAGTTTGAAGACTTTTCTGTTCAGGCCGTCGTTCATTTACGTTAGCGATGCAGCTAACGCAACTAGCTCTCCTGTTCCAAGAGAACTAAACCTGGAGAAGAGGAGTTCCGTTTTTCTGGCCCACATGTCTGGGACAAAGTCCCTGACGCTCAAAGACCCCAAGAGACCCTCGAAGATCCTCAAAGACCCCATGAGACCTCCAAAGAGCCCATGAGAAGCTCTGAAAACCTCAAAGGCCCCTAGAGACCTTCAAAGACCCCATGAGACGCTCGGAGAACCTCGAAGATCCCATGAGATCCTCGGAGAACCTCAAGACCCCAGAAGACCCTCGGAGAACCTCAAAGACCCCAGAAGACCCTCGGAGAACCTCACATTCTTTGAATGCAGATTTAAGACTAGTCTTTTGGCTGTTGCCTTTAATTGAACCAGATTTAAGGATAAT
The DNA here is from genome assembly GCF_029220125.1 of Pseudoliparis swirei. Taxonomy (NCBI): domain Eukaryota; kingdom Metazoa; phylum Chordata; class Actinopteri; order Perciformes; family Liparidae; genus Pseudoliparis; species Pseudoliparis swirei. The sequence continues at coordinate 16,945,542 of NC_079398.1, read as the reverse complement.
AATCAATTCCTGCATTTCATCTCTTTATTTTATCTCTCAACTGCAACTCGTCTTCTATTTGTATCTTTTAATGTTTAAATTAAAGTTCTTAAATCTTGTTTTTCACTATGTTTAATAGTTTTAAGCACACTGAATGCAGCTTGAGCTCTCCACATAAACCTGCCTTGCAAAGCTGGCATGACAAACTCTACACACACTTCCCTTCCAGCCAATCACAGCCGAGAACGGCATCTTTAAAAAAAGAACACCGCATACCTCGTCGACGTTCTCGAAGGCGTTGATGATGTCGTAGGGCAGGCAGGACAGCAGGTCGATGACGAACCAGGTCTTCAGGTAGTTCATGCGGATGAGCTTGGGGTCCGAGATGACCTCGCCGCCCGGCCCCACGAAGGTGGTGTGGAAGTTGAGGACGATGTCCACCAGGAAGATAACGTCCACCACACTGTCCATCACCAGCCACACCACGTTATTCTGCTTGGTCTTGAAGGACACGTTGTAGGGCACCATGATGGCCGTGTAGAATGTGAGGATGAGGATCACCCAGTCCCAGGTGGTCTTGAAGGTGCAGTAGTGGAGAATGATGTGGGGGGGCGTCTTGGGGGCCTCCTGCTTGTACTGCGGGAGGATGTCGGAGTTCAGCTGCAGAACCTGGAGGAGCGAGAGAGAGAGTTATGAGGTTACTTCTCCTTTCGAAGCAAACAGAAAACATTTAGTGTGAAGAATGAAAATCAGGACCAAAAAACTAATTACATATATATATACACATATATATTATATATAATCAATATATATTAAACACATATAAATAAATATATAATATATATAGAAATATATGTATATAATAAATATATATATTACATGTATGTATATATATTAAATATATATAATACTTGTATTTATAAAACTTATACATACATAATAAATGTACATATATATACAAATATTTGTGATGAATGAGAATCCATGCACATTTTTTTTTTTTAATTGCATTACAGAAAATAAAGAACTTTATCACAATATTCTAATTTTCTGAGACAGTCCTGTATATATATATAGATGAGAGCTCATTTTCTTTCATCTACAGATCATTTAACTTATTTAACTAAATAATGAAAGTAACCCCAATGATCCTGTAGATGGAAGAAGACCTGTCACTCTGTTTGACTGGTGGGTTAACAAAACACTCACGGTTATACGTTGGTGTTACAGAGTGAAGCTCCCCTGAACTCAAACAATCTTTGGCTCAAATCAGATTAAAATTCAAGTTTTTAAGAAATGAAATCAAGGAAAACAGTAAGACTACTTCTTTGTGTGCATGTGTGCGTGTGTGTGTGTATAGCCAGAGAGCAGCAGGGGAAATAGAAAAGTATATTAAAATGTTTTTTTCCTCTCCAGTTCTCTGTTTTCATCTCTTTTCTTCATCCATAAAAAAACGAAACTGCATAATGAATAAATATATAAATAATAAACTTTATTCTTCCTCTTGTTTCATCTAAATTATCAGCAACTGGACATTTACGGTAGCTGAGCATTTAACTTTGATGGGTGATGTCATTGTGATAATTAAAATAAAAAACAGATACCATTTTGGATAATAGTGAAATAATATTTAAACTACTGCAGTTATTTCCACTTCTAGTACTGATACAGTAGTAGTACTGATGATAATAATACTACTGAAATCACATAGTACAAGTAGTATTATTGCTACATTATTGTAGTTTGGTTTCTACTCATCACACTTCTAATAGAACTATAACGACTCATTCATGCAGCCGTTAGCACCTAAAAGACTTTATTTGGGATTCCTTTGATCTTGTTGAACCCTTCAGTCCTCCAGGGACTCCGATGTGGATCTGAGCCTCATCATCAACGCTGTCACTCACACGGCGCCCTGGTCAAGACGTAGCGCCGCTCACATCAGGAGCCCCGCGGCATTGTGGGGGATGACAAGAAAAGAGTGTGGCCCTGGACAGAAGACGCCAGCTGTTCCTCTGATGATCACCTCTTAGCGCCTCAGGGTGTTACGCAACGCCATCCAGCAGAGAGTGCATCAGCTTCCTTTCCTCCACACCTCCTTCTCCTACATCCTTCTTTCCTTCCTCTACGTGCACAACTTACTGCAGGTTTCCTTCCTCGACTCACTTAACGTCGGGTTCTGTTGTATATTATTTTGGGGTTGTTGTAAACTTGTAAAAAGCCCTCATGACAATATCAGTGATAATTAGGAAGGAATTTTATATATGAACTTAAATGTTAATTAAATGCCTCACTTCAGCCTCTAGTCGGTTGTTTTAAATAATTTAACTACATTTTCATTAATAAAGTCCAATAATAACCTCTCACAGTAGAATTAGACTGTAGTCTTTATTATTAGTTGTGATACAGGAATATTAACAGATAATTAGCCTTTTGCTTCTAACTACCTTTTTATTTATTTATTGGAAGATGCCTATAAAGCTAGAAATAGTTATTAATATTGAATATAGAAGAATAAAAGTCATTACATTCATCATTACAGCAGTATTTATTGTGTTTTTAATGTGTATAAAAAGGAGTTCTCCAGTGATTTAAGATGTCCACACGTCAAAAAGTAAATCATTTTAATTTAAATCTTTCAAACCACAGACACGTTTCAAGTTTCATGAGTTTCCTTCTCTTCCTTCCTTTTGCCTCCTTCACTTCCTTACTCCCTCGCTTATTCAGCTACCTCTGTGCCCATTTACATCACTTTTCTCTCTTTCTCTCCTCCCCTTTAACCCTTGTGTCGCCTTCGGGTCATTTTGACCCGATTCAATATTTAAAACACCTTTACTTTTTTTTCGCTTCTCGCTTTAAGAGATTAAAAACTCAAACAAATTCACATTAGAAGGCGACACCTCCGACTTAAAAGCTCATGAATAAAACAGGCGGGTGAAAAGAAAGAAGAAGCAAAAATTAGACCCCAAAGTCTTGCTGCAGTCACGATCACTCAGAGCGCCGCCGGCGTCCATCTCCCCAACGGACATGAAATATTAACGACACTCCCGGGGAGGAGAAAGCTCTGCAGCTCCGGAGGAAATTGGCGTGTGAGTGGAAGTGGGGTAAAGGATGGATGGATGGATGGGGGCGTGGCCTAAAGGATGGATGGATGGAGGCGTGGCCTTTGGCCCATGAGAACACTTTAAACCTGCCGCTGGTTTCAATGAGGTAGTTAATGTTTGATGTGAGGGTTTATTTAGGCAGAAATGATGTTCAGAGCAGAGAGTTGCTACGCTGGCGTGTTTGCAGTGTGTGTGTGTGTGTGTGTCTGCACGCAGGGGGTGGTGGGGGCAGTGCTAGCTTCCAGGTGACCTCACCTGTCAAAAGTACTGTCAGTGTCTTACATGTGTGAGTCTTGGTGCTCTGTGTGTGTGAGTCTTGGTGCTCTGTGTGTGTGAGTCTTGGTGCTCTGTGTGTGAGTCTTGGTGCTCTGTGTGTGAGTCTTGGTGCTCTGTGTGTGTGTGAGTCTTGGTGCTCTGTGTGTGTGAGTCTTGGTGCTCTGTGTGTGTGAGTCTTGGTGCTCTGTGTGTGAGTCTTGGTGCTCTGTGTGTGTGAGTCTTGGTGCTCTGTGTGTGTGAGTCTTGGTGCTCTGTGTGTGTGAGTCTTGGTGCTCTGTGTGTGTGAGTCTTGGTGCTCTGTGTGTGAGTCTTGGTGCTCTGTGTGTGAGTCTTGGTGCTCTGTGTGTGAGTCTTGGTGCTCTGTGTGTGTGAGTCTTGGTGCTCTGTGTGTGTGAGTCTTGGTGCTCTGTGTGTGTGAGTCTTGGTGCTCTGTGTGTGTGAGTCTTGGTGCTCTGTGTGTGTGTGTGAGTCTTGGTGCTCTGTGTGTGAGTCTTGGTGCTCTGTGTGTGTGAGTCTTGGTGCTCTGTGTGTGTGAGTCTTGGTGCTCTGTGTGTGTGTGAGTCTTGGTGCTCTGTGTGTGTGAGTCTTGGTGCTCTGTGTGTGAGTCTTGGTGCTCTGTGTGTGTGAGTCTTGGTGCTCTGTGTGTGTGTGAGTCTTGGTGCTCTGTGTGTGTGAGTCTTGGTGCTCTGTGTGTGAGTCTTGGTGCTCTGTGTGTGTGTGAGTCTTGGTGCTCTGTGTGTGTGAGTCTTGGTGCTCTGTGTGTGTGAGTCTTGGTGCTCTGTGTGTGTGAGTCTTGGTGCTCTGTGTGTGTGAGTCTTGGTGCTCTGTGTGTGTGAGTCTTGGTGCTCTGTGTGTGTGAGTCTTGGTGCTCTGTGTGTGTGTGAGTCTTGGTGCTCTGTGTGTGAGTCTTGGTGCTCTGTGTGTGTGTGAGTCTTGGTGCTCTGTGTGTGTGAGTCTTGGTGCTCTGTGTGTGTGTGAGTCTTGGTGCTCTGTGTGTGTGAGTCTTGGTGCTCTGTGTGTGTGTGAGTCTTGGTGCTCTGTGTGTGTGTGAGTCTTGGTGCTCTGTGTGTGTGAGTCTTGGTGCTCTGTGTGTGAGTCTTGGTGCCTGTGTGTGTGTGAGTCTTGGTGCTCTGTGTGTGTGAGTCTTGTGTGTGTGAGTCTTGGTGCTCTGTGTGTGTGAGTCTTGGTGCTCTGTGTGTGTGAGTCTTGGTGCTCTGTGTGTGTGTGAGTCTTGGTGCTCTGTGTGTGTGAGTCTTGGTGCTCTGTGTGTGTGAGTCTTGGTGCTCTGTGTGTGTGAGTCTTGGTGCTCTGTGTGTGTGTGAGTCTTGGTGCTCTGTGTGTGTGTGAGTCTTGGTGCTCTGTGTGTGAGTCTTGGTGCTCTGTGTGTGTGAGTCTTGGTGCTCTGTGTGTGTGAGTCTTGGTGCTCTGTGTGTGTGTGTGTGAGTCTTGGTGCTCTGTGTGTGAGTCTTGGTGCTCTGTGTGTGAGTCTTGGTGCTCTGTGTGTGTGTGAGTCTTGGTGCTCTGTGTGTGTGTGAGTCTTGGTGCCTGTGTGTGTGAGTCTTGGTGCTGTGTGTGTGTGAGTCTTGGTGCTGTGTGTGTGAGTCTTGGTGCTCTGTGTGTGAGTCTTGGTGCCTGTGTGTGTGAGTCTTGGTGCTCCTGTGTGTGTGTGTGAGTCTTGGTGCTGTGTGTGTGAGTCTTGTGCCTGTGTGTGTGTGAGTCTTGGTGCTCTGTGTGTGAGTCTTGGTGCTCTGTGTGTGAGTCTTGGTGCCTGTGTGTGTGTGTGTGTGTGAGTCTTGGTGCTCTGTGTGTGTGAGTCTTGGTGCTCTGTGTGTGTGAGTCTTGGTGCTCTGTGAGTCTTGGTGCTCTGTGTGTGAGTCTTGGTGCCTGTGTGTGTGAGTCCTGTGTGTGTGTGAGTCTTGCCTGTGTGTGTGAGTCTTGGTGCTCTGTGTGTGTGAGTCTTGGTGCCTGTGTGTGTGTGAGTCTTGGTGCCTGTGTGTGTGAGTCTTGGTGCCTGTGTGTGAGTCTTGGTGCTCTGTGTGTGTGTGTGTGAGTCTTGGTGCTCTGTGTGTGTGAGTCTTGGTGCCTGTGTGTGTGAGTCGGTGCTCTGTGTGTGTGTGAGTCTTGGTGCTGTGTGTGTGTGAGTCTTGGTGCCTGTGTGTGTGAGTCTTGGTGCCTGTGTGTGTGAGTCTGTGTGTGTGTGAGTCTTGGTGCCTGTGTGTGTGAGTCTTGGTGCCTGTGTGTGTGAGTCTTGGTGCTCTCTGTGTGTGAGTCTTGGTGCCTGTGTGTGTGAGTCTTGGTGCTCTGTGTGTGTGAGTCTTGGTGCTCTGTGTGTGTGAGTCTTGGTGCTCTGTGTGTGAGTCTTGGTGCTGTGTGTGTGTGAGTCTTGGTGCCTGTGTGTGTGTGAGTCTTGGTGCCTGTGTGTGTGAGTCTTGGTGCTCTGTGTGTGTGTGAGTCTTGGTGCTCTGTGTGTGTGAGTCTTGGTGCTATGTGTGTGTGTGAGTCTTGGTGCTCTGTGTGTGTGAGTCTTGGTGCTGTGTGTGTGTGAGTCTTGGTGCCTGTGTGTGTGTGAGTCTTGGTGCTCTGTGTGTGTGAGTCTTGGTGCTCTGTGTGTGTGAGTCTTGGTGCTCTGTGTGTGTGTGAGTCTTGGTGCTCTGTGTGTGTGAGTCTTGGTGCTCTGTGTGTGTGAGTCTTGGTGCTCTGTGTGTGTGTGAGTCTTGGTGCTCTGTGTGTGAGTCTTGGTGCTCTGTGTGTGTGAGTCTTGGTGCTCTGTGTGTGTGAGTCTTGGTGCTCTGTGTGTGTGAGTCTTGGTGCTCTGTGTGTGTGAGTCTTGGTGCTCTGTGTGTGTGAGTCTTGGTGCTCTGTGTGTGTGAGTCTTGGTGCTCTGTGTGTGTGTGAGTCTTGGTGCTCTGTGTGTGTGAGTCTTGGTGCTCTGTGTGTGTGAGTCTTGGTGCTCTGTGTGTGTGTGAGTCTTGGTGCTCTGTGTGTGTGAGTCTTGGTGCTGTGTGTGTGAGTCTTGGTGCTCTGTGTGTGTGAGTCTTGGTGCTGTGTGTGTGTGAGTCTTGGTGCTCTGTGTGTGTGAGTCTTGGTGCTCTGTGTGTGTGAGTCTTGGTGCTCTGTGTGTGTGAGTCTTGGTGCTCTGTGTGTGTGAGTCTTGGTGCTCTGTGTGTGTGAGTCTTGGTGCTCTGTGTGTGAGTCTTGGTGCCTGTGTGTGAGTCTTGGTGCTGTGTGTGAGTCTGTGTGTGTGAGTCTTGGTGCTCTGTGTGTGTGAGTCTTGGTGCTCTGTGTGTGTGTGAGTCTTGGTGCTCTGTGTGTGTGTGAGTCTTGGTGCTCTGTGTGTGTGAGTCTTGGTGCTCTGTGTGTGTGAGTCTTGGTGCTCTGTGTGTGTGAGTCTTGGTGCTCTGTGTGTGTGAGTCTTGGTGCTGTGTGTGTGAGTCTTGGTGCCCTCACCTCTGCCAGTCTGGAGGGCTTGTGGCTGACTTCAGGCTTGTCTATGGGCGTCAGCTTCGGCAGCGCGTTGCGGTTGTTGGTAAGCGCTCGTGTCAGCCGCGCAAACTTGGTCCATCCTGCAGGAACGAGACGTAGAACACGGCTCACACCACAGTCACCAAACAACGCCGGCTTCAAGAGTCCAGGGACGCGCCGGAGTTACTGAATACTCCCACAGCTCCCATTTGCACTTGCCACTGGCAGTGAAGCCGTTTCCCCAAGTGGGAGATCATATTTACAATAAACCTGACGCAACCTGAACGCAGCACCCAGCCTGCAGAACGTGTCCTTGAACACAACTACATCTCCACCAGCTGCACGGTTGGTCGTCCGATGGGCTCCGACCTTCACGTGGAAGCGGGAGATGAAGGAGGAGTTCTCCTTCGGGGGTCAACTTTTCTCTGGGCACACGGCTCTATCTACGACCTCATGAGGAGACAAAGACAACGAGTTGTAGGTCACAGAGACGAGGAGACGTTTGACAACTAGATTCCTTTGAGAGTATTTCCCATCATGCTCCTGGTGGAAATCTGCTGGCGGCATTTCCATCAACTGGTTTGGGGTGAATAGACTTGACTTGTGACTGTAAGACGCCATAAACAGAGAAGAAGAAGAACAAGAACAAGAAAGTCGACCGCACGACTGGTCTCTGCACCCGTAGCTCGTCCACCGCGCCGCTGCTCCATTCAGAAAGTGCTGCAGAATTCCCTGTATAGTGTGTGTGTGTGTGTGTGTGTGTGTCAGAGAGCGGCGTCGAGCTAATGCCGACCGCTTGAGCGGAAAACCTCAAAACAACTTCCATCACGGTGGAGACGGAGGAAATTCGTGCCACCGGCACAGGGGGATAAACAGAGAGCATGAAGAGGAGCTGCGAGAGAATAGCGGGTTATTTCTTTGTGTTATTCACGGTGAATAGTAAAGCTGCTGCACGGAGGCTCGACTCACGCTCTGCAGGAACTCTCCCGCTGCCGCCATCTTTATGTGCTACGAGGGTGTGAAAGCAAAGTGTGAGATCAGAAGGTCAAGAGGTCGTCACATTGAAGTCACTGAGCAGCACCTCTGAGGTCCGGATGCCTCGAGACCGCGTGCAGCGTGCAGCACGTTTTGTTCTGGCTGACAATACGACATAATAACAATAAAATAGTCTTCTTCAATGCTCATCGGCTACAATTGAAGATCGTGCCCCTGGTGATATTGCGACAATACAAAATAAACAGAGTGTATTTCATGGTAAAGCCCTCTCTTCTATGGGAAATTGGTGATTTGGGGCGATAACTACTGCACATTATAATAAAAGAAATGTTAATTTTAACAGTTTATGTTTCCATGCTGCCACTTGTTTAGATTTACACTTTGTTACTTTCTTACTGCTCCGTTTCACCGATGGTGCCGACTCTTTATTGCCCCCGCTCTGCAGGAATAACCCGACGCCGGGGGGAGTTGTATTAAATCCAAAAGGTTGTGAAGTTATTGAAAAGGCATGCCATTAAACCTGGGATAAGACGAGGGGGAATAAATGCCACGCTACGGATTATGTATTTTTAAAAATGTAATAAAATGACGGGGTGATTGTAGCCACGACGGGGAACAAGTGCGTTTCAAGACGAGGATTCTCAGCTCTCTGGTGATGATGACTCGTTGTGGCGAGCCGAGCAGCCGGAGACGAAGCCGAGAGCAGAGCGAGCTCAGCTGTGAACCAGCATCAGCCCCAGCAGCTCTAAAACATGAAGCAGAGACTTCTATACAACCAGAGGAGTTGCCCCCTGGTGGTCACGAGAGAGAATGCCGCTTTAACACATGAAGCATAGACTTCTATACAAGCAGAGGAGTCTCCCCCTGGTGGTCAGGAGAGAGAATGCAGCTGTAACGCGTGAAGCTGTATTAGACATTCAACATTGGCTTCACTTTTCAGAACCGGTTGTTGCCGCCTGCTCTGAACCGGCAGTCCTCTAGTGTTGTATTTCTTTTTCTCCATTCCAATTCCAGTTGATCAGAGAACTAAATCTGAAGTTCGTCACATCGCCAGCAGAAGCAGCGGCTAACCAGCAAAGACGTCGCAGCACTGATGTGACAATATCGGTTCCACTCAAGCTCTAATTGCATGTTCTACCAATGTTATTCACGTGTCACCGAGCGTGATGAGGGAATATACAAACCACATGACAACTCTCTGCAAGTCTCTGCAACTGGGTCCATGTGCGCACACGTGATTACATACGTCCGTGTGTGTGTGTGTGTGTGTGTGGACACATTAAAAAGGGGGGAAGGGTGAGGGATCCTTGTCAAAGGGCAAACACACCCGCTCAGTGACGCCGAGGACGCCTCCCAGGGCAGGAAGCTGACACTGTGCATCAGTCCGGGCACAGAGGACAACACCGCCGCCCACAGACCCCGTGGTTCCTGACAGCGTCCCAACCTCCTCAAACACAACCCGACAGCCGAGACGGTCCCGCATCGCGAGGGAAACAAGACTTGACTCACTCTTTTTTTTCTCCCCCATCGAGCCACAGAAGAGGAAGAGGGGGAGGAAAGAGGATGGGTAGCAAGAGGATGGAAGAAGAGGAGGACAACTACTGAAACAAAAGAGATGAAGACCATAGCTGTGCTTTCAGTAAGTTGACCTGGAGGCACCAGACCGTCTCAGTGGCTGCCCCCCCCTCTGGAATGCCCTCTCCATCCACATCCGTCAGGCTCCCACCCTATCATCATTCTATCCCTCAAAACCCACCTCTTCAAATCACCTACAAGACTCACCCCTGTACCCCACAAGACTCAACCCTGTACCCAACAAGACTCACCCCTGTACCCTACAAGACTCACCCCTGTACAAGACTCAACCCTGTACCCAACAAGACTCACCCCTGTACCCTACAAGACTCACCCCTGTACCCCACAAGACTCACCCTGTACCCAACAAGACTCACCCCTGTACCCTACAAGACTCACCCCTGTACCCTACAAGACTCAACCCTGTACCCAACAAGACTCACCCCTGTACCCTACAAGACTCACCCCTGTACCCCACAAGACCCTGTACCCTATAAGACTCACCCCTGTACCCCACAAGACTCACCCCTGTACCCTACAAGACCCTGTACCCTATAAGACTCACCCCTGTACCCTACAAGACTCACCCCTGTACCCCACAAGACTCACCCCTGTACCCCACAAGACTCACCCCTGTACCCCACAAGACTCACCACTGTACCCTACAAGACCCTGTACCCTATATGACTCACCCCTGTACCCCACAAGACTCACCCCTGTACCCCACAAGACTCACCCCTGTACCCTACAAGACTCACCCCTGTACCCCACAAGACTCACCCCTGTACCCTACAAGACTCACCCCTGTACCCCACAAGACTCACCCCTGTACCCAATAAGACTCACCCCTGTACCCCACAAGACTCACCCCTGTACCCTACAAGACTCACCCCTGTACCCAACAAGACTCACCCCTGTACCCCACAAGACTCACCCCTGTACCCTACAAGACTCACCCCTGTACCCAACAAGACTCACCCCTGTACCCAACAAGACTTATCCTTGTACCCTATATGACTCACCCTAGTGATTGAGATATTTCACTAAAACCCAAACACTCTGGGGGGAAGAATACGAGAGAGGAAGAACAATAAAGTTGACGCTGGCGGAAGACACTTAAGTATAGGTACCGGCAGAATGACATGGCCGGCTTTGTTCTCATTTGGGTTTCTACTCACAAACTGTCGTCTCTCCCAGATGATAGAACACAGAAACATGCTCTCCTCTGGCGCAATGACACTGAGCTGCACATCATGTTCTCTGAGCATCAGGTTCTTCAACAAAGAGAAAGACTTCCCTCTCCTTTTTAAAGATCCCCCTGTGAACCACCGGGCTCACCTTTGGTGCTCTCGTCTTCGATGGGCTGCTTGAAGAGAGTGATGTCCTTAAAGGTGCAGAGGAACAGAACCACCTTGTCGTTCTCATTCCTGATGGGAGCCACTTGCATGTAGAACCACACGGGGCTTCCTGCGGGGACAGCGGAGGAACCCGAGCTCATGAGGTCGGTCCACATGTTTTTACATAATTTTTTGTTTAAGAGGGAGAGAAAACATTTGTCTTGTTTGGTCTGAAAAACAGTTAAAAACTGTGTTTACAATAATATGAAACCACAGACTGAGCCTAAGAAGTGAAGTCATCCATCTGGTTTGTGCACGTTTTGAAGCCTCGAGTTCGTAGATTTAGCCGTGGCCATCTTGTATGAGAATGAACTGAAAATATTACAACACACATCTTGAATAGAGAAGAGAGCGCAGGCCGAGGCCGGCCAACCAGACCCCATTGCCCTTCATTAGCATGAGGGACATGGACTTGTGTATCGGCCCTGTGAGTCCAATCTGCTCCTAGATCTAAGGTTCTTCCATATTTCATAAACCAAGTGCATCAGAGTGAGCAAAAACTGATTTTTTAAAACTGCATGGATACCGTAAACATGAGGTTTCCAACTGTCATTGGAGAAGAAAGAATATTCGAACAATCTACATTTTTGCATGTAATATTTTGTCAAAATAAAGATTTAATTATCATTTTATGAGAACATTTAGCATTTTTATTTAAGAATAATATTTGTAATAAGCAGGTGAAGCAAAAAATAAATAGCAACTTTCCTGGAGTTATCTGACCACGGTGTGCAATTATGAATTATTCCTCAATTTCCTTTATGCATGACTTGATTAAAAAGAATATATATATATATATATATAATTTTTGTATTTAAGTTTTTTCAATATACATGTATGAAATAAAAAATATATATATATATACACACACTATATATATATATATATTCAAATTCAGAAATGTTTTTATATATATATACATACAAATATACAAATATATAAATAAATAAAAATATATATACTGTATCAGAAATAGAGTATATATATATGTATATACTCTATTTCTCAGAGTATATATGTATATATATATTCTATTTATCATACAGTATATATATACTCTTTTTCTGATACAGTATATATATATATATATATTATTTTTTTGTATTTCTTACTTTCCCTGCATGAGCTCACAGGAGACTCAAAGTCTGCTGATAATTACTGTGTACTTTGGGCTTATGAATCTTATTAAATCCTGTTTATTTAACCTTTAGGTGACAGTTTAAGGACTCGAGCAAACTGTGTCACCTGATCAACCCACTGAGCTCCAAAAAGAACGATCTGATCCTCTCGCTCCATGAACATGCCTGTAGATTCCTTCTTAACTCGCAGTTTAAAAATAAAACACAAGTGTTATTAACCTCCTTATTGTAAAGGTCATCTCTTTTTTTCGGGAACTCGCTGTTCTGCACACAAGAACCTCAAGAACCAGCCGAGGGGTTGATCTGTGACTTCATTTCAGGAGAAACTTCTGTGGATACACATTTAAATCTCCTCCAGCCTCCATAGCAGCTCATTCGTTGAAATATTGATATTTTTACCATCGCATTTAGCGCGAAGATGAGACGGGAGCATTCAGGACTATTGCTGTTGTGCTCCTCCACAGATTCACATCATCACACACCTATTCCTCCGCCTCCTATTCCTCTGCCTCCTCGGCCGGTAGAAGTTACTATTTATCCGTGTTATCGACATCAGTTGTATCAGAATTTACAAATAATTTTCCCATTAATAAAAATTAAAAGTTGTATCTGACCTCCATCCATCCATAATCAGACATATACTATTAGCAGGGGTTTAAACTGCATGTAAATAATACAAAATATACAATAATGTGCTCAAAGTAAAAGAAAATACAACAAAGAAAAATAAAATTATTAAAATGTCATTGAATTGAAATTACTACCTGGTTAGATTTATAAAAAGGTGGCGCTTCGGTTAAAATATGTATTTTAGTTTCATTATATTTTGTTTATCATGATTCCTTCTGGACACATTACATCTATTACACCTGTCCATCCTGGAGAGGGATCCTCCTCTGTTGCTCTCCTGAAGGTTTCTTCCCTTTTTTCCCCGTGAAGAGTTGTTTGGGAGTTTTTCCTGATCCGATGTGAGGTTTTGGGACAGGGATGTCTATGTGTACAGATTATAAAGCACTCTGAGACAAATTTGTAATTTGTGAAAATGGGCTATACAAATAAAATGAATTGAATTATGTTAAATTACGGGAACATTTGGGACTATTTGAAAACAAAGAACCTGATTCGTTTTGGGGTAAAGAAATTAACTAAGAGATATCACCATGAAACTTACCCCACTGATTACTCACGTTAAGAGGATACTTTTTTTATTACAAGTTTTATGAAATGTCGTCTGACGGTAACTTTTGGAGATCTATTATTTCGGATGTTTTTTTCCCAATAATCTGAAAGAAGACGTGTTATGGAAGTAAAATAGCCGGCAGTGCACGAAGAAATAAACTTAAATAACAATTGAACATTGTAACTCTCCTAAAAAGTGGATATCTTTTTGACTGTAAAGTGCATCGCGGGTTCACTCACTGTTCTTTCTGTACAGCAGGATCTCGAAGCAGTCAGACTCGTAGCTGTCGAACGTCTGTCGGACTTTGTCGATGCTCTTCTTGTCCGTCAGCTCCCCGTACATGAAACTAGCGAAACGGGAGAAACGGCGGCGGTCAATACAGAGCTGACCCTGTTGACCTTTGACCCCTCAGGGTTACATTACAGTATATCACATGTGTTTGTCGATCTGTTATCTCACCATAAAGTAGAGTACATAAAGCAGAGTACAAAAAGTAGAGTACAAGAAGTAGAGTACATGACGTAGAGGACATTTAAGGAATATTTACAACCGTGCCGGCACGGTTGTAAATATTCCTTAAAGGGCCAGCGACGTTTTAATCTGCGCTGATATATTTAGTCTGATTGATTACTTCGTTTCCCAACAGCCAGTGTCTTTTCTTTCTCACACACACACACACACACACACACACACACACACACACACACACACACACACACACACACACACACACACACACACACACACACACACACACACACACACAGAGAGGGTAGAGGCAACAAAACCACCAACAGTTGGGTAGAGGCAACAACACCACCAACAGTTGGGTAGAGGCAACAACACCACCAACAGTTGGGTAGAGGCAACAAAACCACCAACAGTTGGGTAGAGGCAACAACACCACTATAAGTTGGGTAGAGGCAACAACACCACCAACAGTTGGGTAGAGGCAACAACACCACTATAAGTTGGGTAGAGGCAACAACACCACCAACAGTTGGGTAGAGGCAACAACACCACTATAAGTTGGGTAGAGGCAACAACACCACCAACAGTTTGGTAGAGGCAACAACACCACTATAAGTTGGGTAGAGGCAACAACACCACCAACAGTTGGGTAGAGGCAACAACACCACCAACAGTTGGGTAGAGGCAACAAAACCACCAACAGTTGGGTAGAGGCAACAACACCACCAACAGTTGGGTAGAGGCAACAAAACCACCAACAGTTGGGTAGAGGCAACATAAACGACAAGAAAGCCCAGAAGTTAAATGAGATGCTTATCAGATGCTACCTGGATGCACATGATTGATATTAAACATCGGTAATTGTGCACATTTACGATGCTGAAAAGTTCACATGATTGACACAAAACATGACCATCAGAGCCGTGTTACCTGCAGGTGCTGCTCTTCTGCATCACCTCGGCCCTGTGGAAGCCGGACAGCTTGCAGAATCCGTCATTGCTGTAAACTACGGGCCACTCCACGATCTGGGCGTTTCCCAGGAGGAAGCTGGTTTCTGACGGGACAGAGAGCATGTTGGCATCAAATATGAAACGCAGATTTAAAAAAAGGCTGCCGAGCGTCACAAACCTCTGGAGAATGATGGTATGAAGACACTGGTCCAGAGAAACCGCTGCATCAATGTGTACGTTGCATCATGTTGAATCATATTATATAAAAGCATCATAGTCTATAAAGTCATAGAGTCGTATCTTGTCAGCTTGTTTTCACAAAACTTGAGGCCATTAATAGCCGCAAACTGTATATAAGCAGTCAACGTTGTCATCATGATGTCACCTGTCGGTTTCTGGATGTTTTAAAGCCATCTTGAATTACCGCCGTAAGAAGAGAGAGCCTGGGACCTTGTGGCAGGAAACGCAGTTTGCGCAGAAATGCACAACAAGGGCAAGAAGGATGCAATGGACACACAAGATGAGCCTGAGGAGTTTGTGGTGGAGAAAGTGCTAGACCAACGTATTGCCAATGGAAAAGTAGAATTATTCTTGAAGTGGAAGGGATTTACAGAGGCTGACGATACCTGGGAACCAGAGGATAACTTGGACTGTCCAGAGCTAATCTCAGCGTTTTTAGAAGCACAGAAGACCGTTAAGGAGAAG